>NC_142433.1:4652500-4958125 GCF_059516105.1 Syngnathus floridae
CATGCTTATTTTTTTCCTCATTCATCCCTCACCCAAAAAGTGCTCGAAATGATCGCCCTTTTTTCAACATTTCGACATCATGTATATTTCTTGACCTCGTTAAATGTTTGCATTTATTCGCCTGTTGTTTTCACCAGCTCGCAATATAAAATTTACGACTTTCCATGAGTGTTTAATTAATAATCTAACTCGGCACTTCAGGATTGTCGGCTTTGATGTAATTACAGCCCTCGACCCCCACTCACCTCTCAAATTCAAAATCTCCACCCTCCCATCATTCATTCATTTCAATTGTTTTAATGGCTGACTATGAAAAATAAGAAGTGGGCTTAATTGGATAATATGATGCTCAAGTTCAGACGCTTTAAACTTTTATTGACCATCTATGCCCCATCTCTGCAGTTCTACGTACTATGAAAAAAGGTGCGACTTATACTCCGAAAAATACGGTAATTTAGCACCGCTTCGGTTTCCGATAGTCTTCGAAGTTGTCATTTCCACAGTTAGACTGATTACAATACGTAACCATTAATAGTCAGAGAGAGCAAAGTAGGCAAATTTCGGTAAACCCCTGCTTATAATTACGAAGCTGCACAATAAATCCAATTAAGATTTCAGACGCGTTATCTACGTTGATTAAATACCCAGATGCTTACGAACAGGGACGTGTGTATTTTCAGCCGCACTATAATTGATATCAACCGACCCAGCTCCTACTTGGCCGCGCCGTTTAATCATTTGTCCGTGTACGAGCTGGAGTCTAATATGTAGTCGTTCATCAGGAAAGAGTTATCGATCAAACATCGTCTCTTTCGTTCTCTGGTCCCTTTCAGGGTATATTGACTCGAGAATAGTCACTTGTTAGCCGGCGAAATATCATAGGTCAATCAGAAGGTCGAGGGAATCGTCAAGGGGTTTTCACAAAAGATATAGAATATGGATTGAGATGATTGATTTGATTTCGCTGACTAGATTGGATTTTTTACATTTTCTGTATTGTATTCAAGTAAAAAAGCACCATAAGTCAAATTTTTTTAGACTGATTCATTTATTTGATAATCTTGTGTACATATTAGGCAAAAATAATATGCAGAAAAGTTGCAGGGATAATTTTTTTTATGAATTTCTGAACAATACCAGGAAAAAATAATTTGTTTTTTGCTTTTAAGTTTTTTTATTAAAACAAAATCCAGACATTGATAATGTGTGAGTTTAATAATTTAATAATTAAAAAAAAAGGAAATGTCAGGAAAAGGTCATGAAATTAATTGGGAATAAACAATTTGACGATGCATCTACTTTAATTATCGTTGAGCGTCGGTAATGTGTTTATCAGTAAAACGGGACCTACTCTTTATCGGATTGATTAAACAAGCGCATGAATATCTGAACTGTAATGTCCTCCCGTCACCTCGCCTTGACTTTAATCTAGGTGTCCACACGTGGTCATAAACAACATCACATTGTATTGGTTATCACTGATCCCAGATCCAATACAAATTTAGTGCTGTGATGCTTGCAAAGCCTCAATAATTTGCCGTAACATCCCCCCTAATAACAAATGCCCGCACAAATCAACAAGATTTAAGCACATAGGCTGGACCTGGAAATTCACTCCACTAAGCCACACAGAGGAGGGAAGAGTTGAAAGGGAAGCAAGAACTTGTGGATGCTAAAGGGGTGGACAGGGTCGAGCGACGGTATTGATCAGCGAGTTTTCGACCTCAAGCCACTGCTGCTTTTAACGTAATTACGAAAACATTGTTTATTGACATTCCTGTGTTTGGTAATGTGATATTCGGTGTGATTAGAAGGAATATGTTTCTGGTGTAGAATGGAAGAATGCAAATTGGATTTTTTCTTTTTTGGGTCAGATTAGATGGATCCAGTTTTCCAGCGTTCTGAGCAAACAGGGTGCATTTTCATTTGCCTCGGCACGTTTACGGTCTGGCACTTCCTGTTCATATATTCCACTCTGGTGTGCCTTGACTGTTTCCAAGGCAACCTGGCGAGCCAGGGAGAGAAGTCTGGATGAGGGAGGGGCAAAGCGGGAGAAAATGTAAGAAAGCAGGATCATGCAGATTTCATCTAAACATGCTTATTAAGTCAGTGTTTGCTGACGTATTTGATGTGTGTCTAATTATGTCGTGTATTTATATATCCCTATTATTAATAATTAGAGAACTTGATTTCTGCACAGCAGCAATCTTTAAGTCAACATATATCGTTGAACAGCCGGCAAATAAAATGAGGTCTGTGGATTTTTTTTTTTTTTTTAAATTAGATCTTGTCACACAGATGGCGTGACATGAACTTCCCTTGCTTCACTATCAGCCCGAGCATATTGGATTGAACGTGATTTCCTTGTGCAAACATCATATCTGCATGATCTTTACATCTCACCTAAGCAGCCACCCTTTCATTGAATTTGCTATCAAATGCATTCGGGAAAAAAATATCTATATATCCACATACATACATAAACAACATACGGTAAGGTAATAAAATAAGGTACTGGTAAATCGTTTTACGATTGCCATCTGTGCCTCTAATATCGTAAAATGTTTTGCTCCTTCACAATTAGCCGAGGAATCATTCAAAGTTGAAGGCCACATAGGTACGACATTAAGCGGAACAAAGGAAGCCTTTCGGAAAGACGCTATCACTCTTGTAAAGTCCGGGGGTTGTCCTTTGAGACCGGTTTCATGCTGTCCAAGTCACCAGAAATAAGAGGAAAACGGGAAGGGATAAAGAAGTGCAGAGGGGGTGATGGATGGCAAGGTGCGCTTGTTCATGCGTGCGCACAACTTGTCTGTGTGTATGTGTGTGTTCGTCCATTTTTGTGGGCACTTGATCACCTTTGCATGGCCGCTCCGTGCTCCACGGACAGCGATGGCTTGATGGACGACGGGCATCGTTTGCCGTCTCAGCAAGGGGAAGAGCGTAAAGTGTCTTGACCCCGGGGACGAGTTGTGTCTCTGTCTCCCATCCTGGTGACTTATTGAGCTGCCATGACACCCCACCGCCCAAGGAGGGAGAGTTGTTGGATGTTTTGCAGTCTAGCATAATGCTAAACCCTTTTAAACCATATTACTGAAAAGGACGATTTCGAGGCGACACGACATACTAACTACCGTATTTTCCGCACTATAAGGCGTACTGGATTATAAGGCGCACCTTCAATTAATGGCCCATTTTAAAATGTTGTCCATATATAAGACGCATAGAATAAATAACTCAACGTTGCTCAAATGCAATCACAATATAGTAACACTCGAAATAGTGAAAACAATATATCAATAACTCAATGTTGCTCGAACGTTAATATCACACAACACACAAAATAAACACGTAACGCTTAATTTAATAAGTTAGCCCTCATCCACGAATCCATATTGGTCCATATATAAGGCGCACCGGACGCCTTATAGTGCGGAAAATACGGTAAATGCATTTGAATTGCAAGTGAAGCATGATGGAGAGATGCCAGGAAACCATGTAGCTGCATGAAAGCCATTCTGTCCTCTCGCGAGTCCCTGCAGAGATACTGAGTTGCATCCAAAGTCCAGCACATGCTCCGGCCAGCTTGCTCACTTATTGTGGAAGCGTACAGGACTTATAGCACAAAGTCACAATACACGCTTATGTGCACAGTGATTTATCCACATGCTCTAAAGACCTATTGTTCAAGACTCAGCAGGCTAAGGCGCTACTAGAATAGCATGTTTACCGTAGGCACATTCATTTTGCTATTATGTGCCCACTGAATGGTGCTTAGAAAGCTGCAGTCAGATTTTGTTATTGTTGTTTTGCTAGACTATAACAGCCCAAGCCAAAACAGGCCCAGGAAGTAAAGATTGTCTGAACAATTTCCAGCTCAACAATGAGATGACTTGCATGTGAGAAGGAATAAACAAGAAGAGACAATTTTGACTTAATGAATGGTGGCGTGATGCTAATTTGTAGCACTGCAATTTGCATAATTTAATTACGAATTGGCTTTGTAATTCATGTCTTTAACGTTTCCACGTGACACCTTCCCAATGTTCGACTAAACTCGTTTGTTTCTTCCAGCTTTGCCTAGCTACACGTGCGGCAATCCTGGAGTGCTTCTCAACGGACACCAGCAAGGGACCACGTTCAACATCGGAGACAAAATCCGCTACGGCTGCAACCCGGGTTATGTTTTGGAGGGTCACACAACTTTGTCTTGTCTAGCTACTTCAGCCGGTACTGCTGCGTGGGATTTTCCTCTGCCCTACTGCAGAGGTACGTAACATGGCATCATTCAGATATTTTTGTAGAATTCATTAGCCGTTATTAAAGGTTGTCAGTCTCTATGTTGGTTATTTACATGTTGAGGATTTGCTACACCTGAATATGTGAGTTTAGGTCAGCGTGAGATGAGACACTGTGCCATCTGCATCCAGGCCAGGAGTCAGGAAGTCCTCACATGAGCGAGCACACATGGCTGGGCTCACTCACATGCCAGAACACGCAGCTACATCCCTGGTCGACGCAAAATTAGCATGCATGCATTTTAATAACAATACTGGAATGAATTTTCTTCCAAATTCTTTTTGTTTTTTTGCACGTTTTATTATACAGCACCAGCTTGCCATTTAGAACCCAAATCTGCTATTTCATTTTCCTCAACAATGCTCACCCGAAGTCCTCAGGGTACTCAAGGATGTGATTCTGTCAGCTACTCAGCCAATATTACATACAAGTTGTTGAAGCTGGCAATTTCCCTAGTGATTAATTCAAGTTTCCCAGTAGCACATGAAATTCAACATGTACTCCTCCGGGCGTCTTCACAATGCGTATGAGAATTTTTAATGACACTCTAGTTTCAGGCAATGGCTGCCCATTTGTGTTGGTGCAGAACTCACAATCTGCTGTTTGCCGCGGCTGCCAAATGCTTCTTGCCCAGTTGACCTATAATTGAGGTTAATCTATCGGTGGCATTAAATGACTAGTGTTTTGTGGCTGGACACTACATTAAGTATGGTTGCTCAATTGAATGAGATACTCCATGATAATTGGGTTTAAAAATGGTGATTCTCGTTAAGAATTGCAAAATATTTGTTCAGTAATGCTGTATGGCGTTCCACAGGGTTCAATCTTAGGTCCCATACTGTTTTCATTGTGCCCCTGGGTTCCATCTTAAGAAATCCTTTCTGATGACACTCCACATAACATTCTGGCCTAGATAGAAGATGCTGGACTGAGTATCAGGAAGCTCACGGCGTCCACATTTTAAATTCACTTGCAGAATGCTGCAAACAATACCGAGGTGAAGTTTGGTTCCAGATTCTGCCCTTCAAAGGTGGAGAAGCCAGCTTGTGTGGAATTTTAATACTCTCCTTCATCCACTGTCACTGCAACGATCACCGCTCTCGCCATCTCTGCCTTTCTTCATCCCCCAAGCCTTCACTTCTTTCTCCGTCACCTGTCTTCTCCTTCTCGCTGCCCTTCTGTCTTGGTTTCCCTCCTATTTAAGTTCACACCTCACAGGTTTCCGCTTGTCTGTACACTCTCTCGCTCTCCCGCGGGGGAGTCGCCGTTGTGACAAGTAGGATGGATGACGGACAGCTCGAGTTGGCCACACACTGACGAGTCGCACACTAGACTGAGACGAAGCCACACACTTTAAATCAGCCGGGAAGTGACATATTCGCAACTAGTTCATTTCAGTACCTTACACACTGCGTATATTCTCACATGAGAAGTGATATGTTGTATGAAGTGATGAACATATCAGTCACCAGACGGGCGATTAATCCGCTTAACACATTCAAAGCATTCTTGAGCATCACTTTAAAACAGATCTGCCTTGATTAACATAAATATGAATTAATCAGCGTGTAATTATGTCTCTCCAAGTTGTATCATGTTGCATCATGCACTCTTTGCCCCACTTGAATGTTTTAAAATCAATTTAATCCTTTCTGGCTCTTGATCATGGAGGACGATGGAAGAACATGCTCACTGTGCGTCTTTGTTTTCCATTAGGATGCTTTCCCAGCAGTGAAGAAAAAAAAAGCAAGGCAAATCTTAAACTGCAATGTTGAGCTTGTCTCATCACTGTTGAGCTACTTAATAATCAGATGTATTTTTTTTTCATTCAAAAACTAGTTTGAGAAGTCTTCACATTTGCATTTTAAAAGTGTTAGAACAATCAGGTTATTTTATGTTTAGTCTATCCAACCCCCAAAAAAAAAAATAAACCCAGAAATGTATTTGTGTGACTTTGAAACTGTTTATTTGTGTGCACCAAAAGTTTATTTTGGAAAACAATTTGCTTTCCTACTCCCCACAGCGGACGACGGGTGCGGTGGGACACTCCGAGGTCAGAGTGGAGTGATCACCACTCCCAATTACCCCGCTGAGTACAACAATAATGCTGACTGCACGTGGACCGTCCTGGCCGAGCCAGGAGACACCATAGCCCTGGTGTTCTCTGACTTTCATCTGGAGGATGACTACGACCTGCTGGAGGTCAGCGGTACCGAGGGCTCGTCGCAATGGTGAGTAGTCAGCATTTTGTGCAAAGACCTTAAACCATAGGATGCGTTGTGATTTTCAAGTAGAACGAAGCCATTTTGTGAATAACCAATTACCGTATTTTTCGGACTATACGGCACACTTCAAAACCTGAGACTGTACTTAATATTTTAAAGTCTGTCATGTACACACACACCGTTATCCTTTCAATTAGTGGGTCTTGGGTAACTCGCATGTTCAGCTCTAACGATGAGGAGGTAGGACATCATGATGTCAGCGTAGTCCTCCCGCCATCTGTGGCAGCTCCCACTCGCAATGACAACTCTCTCAGCACAGGAAGCAATTAGTGAGTGTGGCAGACAGGAGAGGTATGTATAGATGCAAGCAACAAAGCTTGCACAATATACAATATGTTCTACCAGGAGCGGCTAGGTGTCAAGAATAATCTACCCGATGAGCTGTTCACCTCAACAAAACTTTTAATTAAAAGATGAATATGTCAACCCAAGGAATAATGAAGTCGTTCAGCATAAACACTGAAAAAAACATACAATGATGACTTAGGACTGTCCAACAAAAGAAAACTGCTCCATATGAAAAGACTCTAAATAACAACCTGCTTGAGTGAAAGCTAAGCCCTTCGCAAACTCCCTCAAGTGGCAGTCTGTGCTTCTTTTGTACATCCGACAATACAATGTCATTGGCCTCTTGTCCCGGACTTTGATTTCTTCTCTGGTGCTGTACCGAGACACAAATCTCGACAGAATCAGTCTGTTGTTGTGATCTGGAGTCGATCCGTGTAATTGCTTCACTGTCTTAAATGAAAACTAGTGGGAGGAACGTGACACTGTTGATTTTGGAGAAAAAAAAAGTTTGAAGTACACTTTATAGTCAAAAGAATGTCCTTGTTCTACGTAATTCGATAAATATAATACCAATCTCCATGTGACAGAACATTACAACGTACACAATGTTCCAACCTAAGACAGAATAACCTTCTACCCGCATCACACTGTAATTGAGACTCACAACATATCCTCTGAAGTACCTTCTTGTTCCGCACACAAACCCGTACTTTGATTGACAGCCGTTCAGAGTTAAGATTCTGAAAGGCAGTACAGAAAAGATAACCTTGAAAGCTGCCTTCAATAGCGCAGATGTGCATGCTGATTAAACGTCACACTGGAAAGGTCTTGCAGAAAGACAAACCGGATTCATGGGGTTACCTTGGTGTGGCTAAATGTGTGGCTAATGGAGGAAATCCTGACGTTCAGAAGATAAAATGACTGGAGCAAAGGTGCTTTGTGCGGGAAGTTAATTAAACTCTGTCAAATGCGATCAAACAGTGAGCGCAGCGTCGCGTTGATCTGACAGCGTTTGATGTTTTTAAATCTACAACAATAATATGATGGAGAAGGGAAACATCTATGCAGGATAGCAACCCTGGAGGACCCCGAGTTGCCCACCCACTGCATCTCAAACTCGGCATTTGAGTCAATCCAGTAAATATTCAAGCTTTACATTTAAATGCAGCATCTTCTGGTAAAGTTATTGAAATGGTTTTACAATTCGTCATGACAAAACAACACAAAGGCAGTTATTTTGAGTACCGTATTTTCCGCACTATAAGGCGCACCGGATTATAAGACACACTTTCAATGAATGGCCCATTTTAAAACTGTGTCCATATATAAGATGCACTGGATTATAAGGCGCACCTTCAATGAATTCATTTTAAAATTTTGTCCATATATAAATTCATATATTTGGACACGCCTGCCATAGTGGCTCAATATTGGTCCATATATAAGGCGCACCGGATTATAAGGCACACTGTCGGCTTTTGAGAAAATTTGAGGTTTTTAGGTGCGCCTTATAGTGGGGAAAATACGGTCAATAAGTCATTCGTAGCAGACAACGGATACTTGCCGCAAATGTGTCTAAATGGAGGCTTCAGCCTGGTAGTGGATTGGCTGCGTGCTCTTCGGGGTTAATGTTTTGTTATGCTGTGACCTGTTTCTCATAACGCCGACTGGCGGGATTGGGTGCACTTTGCTTCAGAGCTTTGCTGGTAATTCACTGCAGCATCACAAGTCCGGTCACGTCTCCTTGGGGCTCAACTGTGGCATTGCTCCTTCTCCTACGCTCCCTCCACCAAGCGCGAGTCATAAAACATTTGAGCAGATCGTTTTGTCTGATTGTCTAATGAAAGTCTATACACTTTCATTACATATTCTATAGTCATTTAGCCTAAGTGGTGCTCTCATCATAAAAGCAAACGAATCATCCAAGAAAAACCCGAACTAATAGTGAATTGTGTTTGGTTGTGTTTGATAAAGTTTTGCAGACTGCAGTTGTGACTCACCTCCAATTTTTTTTTTTTTTTTGCATGACTTCATTCTGAACCATGACAAAAATTTCCCATCATACCTTTTTATATTTATCCATCATGGGCAATTTCTATTTAGTTTCTAAGAAATTTATTTTGTGCTACAAATCATCTTTTTCTCGCTCA
Source organism: Syngnathus floridae (assembly GCF_059516105.1). NCBI lineage: Eukaryota > Metazoa > Chordata > Actinopteri > Syngnathiformes > Syngnathidae > Syngnathus > Syngnathus floridae. Next base: position 4,661,523 of record NC_142433.1, read on the forward strand.
AGGCTTTTAACTTTACATAGGTAATCTAAAGATTACAAAAAAAAAGGGATGTCAAGGATCATTGCGTCAACCTCCGAGTTATATATTCTATCAAAGATCTCATCTCACAGCATCTGAATCCCTTTCTATTCCACGTTATCATACAATTATCTTTTTCCTCGTCTTCGTCTTCGATAGTCTTACACACTCGCTGGATAAAATGACTTCAGACCTCGCGGTGGTGTTTGAAAGTCAAATGTGTCGTTCACACTCGACTTTGATATCATATCCTTCAAAGTCTACAGATACGACGAACCTGACTGGAGAAGACCTTTGTTTTACTTTTTCGAAATATTTTGCCGTCATAGTTGTAAAAGTTTAGCCTATCAGTCTGCAGCGATGGATCAATAGCTGTCGTCACCAGTCTGCCAACCAATGCCCCTCCGAGCCTATTTGTCTGCGTAAAGATTTATTAACGGCAGCTCTTGCTTGAAGACTCAATCTGCAACGTGTCATCCATCAACAATGTTATCTCCAAAAACCTTGTGCCGTGTTGCAGATTGGCTCATCGTAGACCTCCAACACTTTAATCCATCCTCCCACGTGTCTCATTGCTCTTACTAAAAACTGCAAGGTGATGTACAGAAGCCGAGCGTTGGATAGAAATCAAGGTTAGCAAAAAAAATGAGTGAAAGCCATTTTTGTGGAACTTTACAAAGTTCCTCTCGCTTGTTTCTCACAGCGATGTAAATATTCAACACCGGATTAGCATGGTGAATTATTGTTGATCATCTGTGTTTTGTTAAGAAACAGCAGGAGCGGGAATTGACTTTCCAATGTTTAGGCTAACGGGCAAACTGGCTCCCTGGAGGTGTGCTGCTTATAGCAAAGTGCCTGTGTAAGCATGTCACACCTTATTCCAGCGGGAGCAACAGAACATGCAGAGGTTAAAGGCAATGGGCCACATCGCTGCACCCTGACTGGGTGTCTCCTTAGCTGTGTTTACACGGCACCACTGGGATCCAATCTGTCACTTTTAACAATCCCTTGCATGCACTATGAGCTCGACACACAAATCTATTTCAAGTATGCTGATGCCGAGGAAACAACTGAGGTATTTTCCTTTCGGATTTGTGTGCACAAATATTACAAGAATAACATCAGAAATGCAATGCTACCTGTGGCGTCCCGCAGGAGTCAATACCAAGCCCGGAGATTTTTATTAGATATTGAAATTAGGAAACTGGTTTGACGGTTTACTCCTCTCACTTCCTTGGATTTAATTTCATCTCAGGGATGGTAGTCTGTCCCTGTGCCATAGGTTCCTTATTTCATCAGCTCCCCGTGACCTTGAGGAGGATAAGCTGTATAGGAAATAGATGATGGAATACTGTAAGAGTGGATTACTTAGCAGACAGACATCACAAATGTTTATCCCTTGAGAATTATATTTGGGTCCTGGTTCTAAATGATTTAATTGTGTTCTAAAAAATAAGCAAAACACAATACATTTAATATGTGGCAATAGTTCAATGAAAATTTCCAACTGGTCTTTGAAAGCAGACAAACGTGTTCAACGAAATGTTTTGTGTTGCTACACTAACAATGCCGTCTTGCCACTTGCCACCCTCTCGAGAGCACAAACATGTCGCTTTTTGTTCCGGGTCACTGCTCAGCCACGAGAAATTCCACAAAAAAGATTCTGCTTTTTCATAATACAATCCACACAAAAAGATAAAGCATACGCACAAAGCCATGTGCAACACATGCAAAGTCAACATCTTTGCAAGACTAACCATGTTGGCAAATAATTTAATACGACAGCAACAGCCAAGAGCATCAAGACTGCCCACCTTCATGCCAACTCAGATTATTTTGTTGATTTACATTAAAATACATTAGGAATATATTAGTTGAGGACTGCAATGTTCATGGATAATATTATACTGTAAGAGTCAAAAAGATTGAGCCTATAAATCTTAAACTACTTTTGGTTTATTGAGTAGAGATGCGTCAAATGTTCCTTTTTGGCCAGCATGACTCAGTTGATCCTCCTACGCAATGTTATTTCTTTTTAAATAATCCCAAAAATCTTTTCAAACTGAATATTTAGAGCCACAAGTTGTTAGTTGAGTGTCCTCAGTGAATTATGTGTGAAATATTCCCACTCATCACTTTTTTTTTTTATTTGAGGTGACATTCAGGGCAACCTGAATATATTTACAGAGGAACCTTTATGAACTCGGGTGAACGTGCCTTGACCAGCAATTACCAGCGCTGCACGGCAATGTGCCTCCCATAAAAACTCTTTTCAACTGCATCAATAAACGTGGGAAGCCCAAGGGTGACAGTCAACCCTAAATGGAAAAGACAGTTGTATCCTGATTTAAACTTTTTTCTGGATTGTAGAGAAATATATTGATTTTTATATGAACAAAATTAACCCAAAAAATCTCTCTGGCTGATTGAATTTTTAAATAGTTGGCAAAATGCTCGTAGGGTGGCAGGGATGATTAAAAAAAAAAGGATTAGTCTGGTTCAGGGACACACAGAGGCAGAATTATTGCTGGCTAGCTTTTATCTTTTTTGTACATCAGTGTTTAATATTGTGGCATTATTAGCTTGACTATCATGCTCCCAGACGCTGTGATAGCGACGGATTACGGAAGGTGCTGCGTCCGCTGAACTGGGGTAAAGCTGTGTGATTTGTCATTGCATGATTAATTAGTGAGCTGTTTGCATGGACGATATGGATCGAGTTCATCCTTTTGTCCCCACCAACATTCATCGAATGCAATGGCGGGATCCAATTAAAAATGAGCACATGTTGTTTATCAGCCGCAACTTTTCAAATATTTCCCTTCACTAATAATCAGACGGAATATCAAAAAGCGTAGCAGCAGGAAAGATTCAGATTTTTTTTTTATGTGTGGATATGATAAAAAAATTAATGACTTGTGTATTAAGATTCCAGCAAGGTCAATTTGTATTTGTGTGGGAAATTCTCATTGTCAAATCTGATTGATCTCTTTAATGACACCAATTGTTAATTTTACTGACAGGAATTTGACGAAAAATTTATTTGGCTCGTTACACCATCTTCCTAGTTAGTCCCAGAGTGTAAAGTGTACAACATTCAAGCAAGGGTCTATTAATTATTAATATTCGAACAATACACTTGCGGGATATACACAATGACTAAGTGTGCCGAGCAAAACATGTCCCTGGTTGAAAATGGAACGTTCCCATTAAGAAATTTGTTCTTGCCAATTTTTTTCATCTAAAAAAGAATATTTTAAGGAACAGAAGTACGATTTGTAAAATAGGCTTATGAAAAGACATTTTTAATATTAGAACAGCTTGTTCAAATAATTAAATGTCTGAAATGATAATCGTAAGGGCTTTTGAGTACTGGGGAAGAAGTGGTTCATTTTGATACGAATCTCAATCCGTGCCCCGTGGTACCAAAATATGCTCTTGTGGCTTCATTGGGCCTCACCCAATTTAATCAAGTGATAGTTTGAAGAAATTCAAGTCACTGGAGGGATGGATGGGTAAAATAGCAGCGGCTCAAAAAAAAAAAAAACTCTTTCCAATTACTTTATATTCACGTGTACTGTAATAAAGCTGCCAGGAGTGCACGTGATGCATGAAACTATTTTAGCTCTCAAGAGTCACACGTCATTGAATTTGTAAACTACACACTGTGTGTTTTTATTTGAAGTCACACAAAGTAACATAAAAAAAGCTACTGCTGTCAAATGTTCCATTTTTAGGAGGCTTTAAGATGTGAGGTTTCTTATCATCTGAATCGACACGCATCTGCAGAAGCGGGAGCTGTTAAGGTTAAGGGGGTGGGGTGAAAGGTCAGCGCTGACTCTGGCACATGGAAAGATTCCTTCTAATTGGATTTTTTTGTGACAAATTGGCCACAGTCAGGTGTTGTGAAAAAATGTCCACATTTCCCAATTTTTTTTAAATCTGTCATGAACATGACTTTCTCCTCCCTATTGGGTAGAACAATAATAAATATTAATATTGAAATAGATGGATAAAATATTATACATAATCCCAAAAGCCCAACACTATGTTATCATTCTGAAATTACTTTTGGTCTGAGTGAATTGAAGGTTAATGGAACAAAAAAGGCAAAGTTGAACGTTCCCACTCTGTAATGAAGTTTAAAAAGTCATTTTCACTCAAGACACAAGATAATATGGTGCAGTATATTTTTGGAAATTTCCACTGCAAATATTTTAATAGCAACAATAACAAAAGGAAAATTCCCTATAATATTTTGTTCACTCTAATTTAAGCTAGTGTTATGTAAACAAATTGGATTCTTCTGAAAATGTCACAGCATGACACAAAGGGGAAAAAAAAGAATTGTGGCGAATAATGGCCGGCTGCAAAATGAATCATCAGTCTCATTAAAACTGTCTGTGAAAGTCCGACAAAGGGTTAGTAGTGTCCACAACAAAGCACTTTTTTTTTTTTTTTGTACTCCATCCTTTGCTGTTAAACCTTCCAGGATGAAAGTGAATGCATGAAGGGTTTTGTGTGTGACCCCCGTACCAATTAAATTGAACGTACACCCATACAAGTGGGTGGACAGCAGTGGAACACACAGATGATGCATTCAAACGGTATTTTTTTTTTTTATATACCTGCCTGCTAGTGTCATTTTCCTCGCGTCACAGCTTCTGTTTCCAAATCATCTTACCAGTTACTCCCTAATGCTTCAAAAACAATCCATTGACAAGTCGGTCATGCTGAAAATCAAACAATAGGCTAGCGAAAGCACACAGTCTTCTCTGCGTAGGTGAAAAGCGGCTGAGTGGGGAGTCAGCCGAAAATCACATTAGTTCCTCTGAGCAAGTTGTTGTCTTTGAATCCACAAATATAAACTCCTGATATGAACTATAAACGATCCCCTTGTGTCTCTCGAGCCGGAGCTGCTACGGTGAAGATTATTCTCGTTAGAATACAGCCGACACATTTATTGATAGAATATACTTTAAACTACCACTTTGTGTTCTTTAACTACAATTCTCTCTGTTCTATCCAACCTACTTAGTTTTAAGTAGCATTTGTTATATCAGCAGTTACGTGATTTAGAATAAAACCTAAGGGTTGTATCCCATATAAATCCCGAAGTTATGTCAGACTTTGGAGAATAAAAATGTTTAATTATAAGCACTTTGGGCGATAAAAGTGTCGGAAATTGATTAAGGCTTGGCTTATTTTCACACACCCTGCAGATTGAGGCCAACTGTGAAAGAAGACCGTATTGTTTCATTGACGGTAAAGGCGGGATGGAAAATAGTCCCTGAAAATAAATGGTGATGGTTTAACTGGTGACTATTTTTTTTTTTTTTTTAGAATGCTCACACCTGAAGTTGATTAGCTCCGTTGTATTATTTTGACCTTTATATATTGTTTAATGACTTCCTTGTCAGGAATTATTCTTTAAAAGGGAAAGTTCTGACTCGGCATTATTTGTCCATTATAAAAAGTGCACATGAGCAGATTGTATGGCAACAGTTTTATATGCCATTTAGTTTTATGAGTGTCAGTAAGTTACCGTTGCTAATGGGATGTTGTTAAATCAGGGACACGTTTAATGAGCGCAGGAACCTCCAAAAAATGATTTTTAAGAGATTCTCATTTATTTCTATTAGGTACAGAGTTCAACCAAACGCAACAATAGACGACTTATAAAAGTCGGCTATTATCCGTTTACACCGATATTAGTATTTACAAGTTTGAGTAACACGCCATCAAATAAAATATGTCAAGCTGTCTTTGGAAGAATTCTGGAACGACTTAAATCAGAACATTGACCTTGAACCGTTTCAATAGACGCTTTCATCTCGGCAATGTGCTCTCTTTTGTTTGCCTTGCTTCTCTGCATGTTTTCATTGCCGGCCAATTTGTCGCTGGTGGTTTATTTGTTTGTTCTTGATAAGCCGTCAGTTAAATACCCGGGGTGCGCTAATCAGTCCTTCAAAATGACATTTGTTTGAAAGTTACCATTAGATAAAAGGACCTGAAAACAATACTTGTGACATTTCTCTTCTTTCGGAGCATTTATTTTACGCAAGTTATAAATAATAGGTCTGGAATGGATTATAGTAAAAGAACAATTGTGCAGAGCAACCTCTTCCAAGCATACCCAAAGAGGAGAAGTGTATAAAACTCAAGCATGCATAATACGCAGTCTTGCAAACTTTATTGGCTTTTAGATGCCAACCGGGCTGAAACATGTCATGGACTGCTTGATAACACCCTAAAATTTTTGTAACCCAAGTCATTAATCTTACTGGTGGCGAAATCAATTGCCGATTAAGTGGCATTGAAACCTCGACATGCATGAATTGAGATGCTCGGGGTTTATGTTTCTGCGCTACACATAGAAATTTATTTATTCCACCATCTTGGGGTTTTTATTCCCAATGCGCTGTCCAGCATATATTTAACTTTAAATTCATGTGACATATTTAAGGCAGAGCAGATAGAAAAGAAAGAGTGTTGCCCTCCCTGGAAGGAAATTTCTTTCAATCAGTGTCCATATTATATGTTCAGTGAAAGCAGAAAATTAGACCAGAAGAGGAACACAGGAATCCCTCTGAAGATTTAACAAGACACCCTGCTGGGACCAGAAGTCCGCTTTTAAATTATACAAAAGCTACTGAAATAGAAGAACGGCTATTCTATTTCATTCCGACCAAGGGAGATGTAAGAAACGAGAACATGTTGGCATGATGAAGTTCCAATGTGCCTTATATGAAACAATACTACCTCGGGGCTTCGCTGCAAACTTTATCGGTTGATGGCTTTTGTTTACCACGATCAAGAACTGATTGGCGGTTCAGTTGAAAGTTAAAACCTCGAGTGTATAGTGCATTTCCGCGACATCTCAAGGTCACAGCCAACACGCTAAAACCGCCACCCCAGACTTTCACACTGATTACTTTCACTGAAGGGATTTTGTGTGACTATCAGTGGCATACGGCCATTCCAGCGTGTCCGCATCCGCGATACTTCATCTGGATTAGCCTGTCCTGCGCTATAATACACATCATTAAAATGCTTAAAGTTTTGCTTTAAAGTCACTGTGACCCCTATTCCGCTACACACACTTGCATACTGAGCAGACATCTGATTGATCTTCCAAAGTAGCTGCAATTATAAGCGACGTCCAGCCCGGGAACGGTCCCTCGACTTAACTAACCATGGCAACTCCCACATGTGAACAGGTTCATTAGATCCAGTCATGCCCCTAAGATTTAACACGTTTGATCATGCTGTGGAACCAGTCACCTCTGACACCTAAACTCCACCCACTGCTTAGTTTGATGGCCGAGAATAGAGAACAGATGATGCAAAAATAACGCCACGTGAAAATTTGGACTGCATGAAAATGATTAGATCTATTTTTAACTGCCGTATTTTCCGCACTATAAGGCGCACCGGATTATAAGGCGCACCTTCAATAAATGGTCCATTTTAAAACTTTGTCCATATATAAGGCGCACCGGATTATAAGACGCACCTTCAATGAATGGCCCATTACAAAACTTTGTCCATATATAAGATATATACATTTGGCCCGTGGGCCGGACTTTGGACACGCCTGCTGTAGTGGCTCAATATTGGTCCATATATAAGGCGCACCTGATTATAAGGCGCACTGTTGGCTTTTGAGAAAACCGGAGGTTTTTAGGTGTGCCTTATCGTGCGGAAAATACGGTACCAACCCTTATCGAACCCAATCAAACTCACAGAAAATGAACTATACTTCTGAAAGCACCCTTAGCGTGTCACGTCCCATAATGGCGTAATATCCACCTTCAATCAAAAAACATCCTCGTCTTTCACCTTGCTCTGGACCAAAACATGTTTTATTGGACTAGAAATCATTAAAGAAGTCTCAGACACTGGAGCTCCGGGACCAAGCAAAAGAAAACTGATTTAGCGCCGTGCTCTCAAGACAATAATAAACTAATACAGGGAAGGTTCAATGGAACCATAGAAAGCACAAAGAAGCACGCCATCCTTCAGAAGACCTCCAACAGTCTGCTCCACACTAACTGCACAGCTCCCTGTAGTCCCCTTCATTTCCACACTTATATGTTACATGGGAAAAAAAAAAGTGGCGCAATCTGGGAAGAAACTGCCAAATTTGTTAGGTGTTATGATGGGATGAACACTTTGTTAGATACTTTATTGTTACTGCCACATTTTATGAGTTGCACAGCCTTGTTGTCACCTGAGTCTTAGGCTTTTTTTATTTGTCAGACTCTATTTCAGTTATTTTGTGCTCAAACTGCCGTGAGAGACAAATCAATGCGTTCGTTCCTTCTTATGATATTTCATTTTTATATAATATTATATTGCTAGCTGTTAGTGATCTGTGGGGATCATTTAAAGCTAGTGAGTACTGTGATCATGATCTGACTCTTTTCTATTCTCCTTGGCGATATAGCACACACCCCGAACAAATATGGCCGTTCATATCAGTATTGCATCATCTATCAAGTCCACTGTCGTATGATGCATACATCTGATTTTCAATTTTATCATGCATAAATGAATACAAAAAACTAAAATGTATTATATAAAATATATTATATATTATATAAATAATATATATTATGAATAGATATATTAAAATAAATATATAAAATAAATAAATAAAAATTTCAATTTCACTATGGATAAATAAATCAAAAAAATTAAATATATTAAATAAAATAAATTATGATTAAATATATTACAACAAATAATAAATAAATAAATAAATGATACAACTTGAAAGAGTCTACCAAGATTTCCCGAAGCACTTAAGCACTTGTGATTTTGTTGCTGTGTCTGTGAGCACCGGGTCTTTTATTTAAGTGCATTCGGGTGCGCAAGATGTGCTAACTAATCCGTTTGTGGCGTGCTTAAAAAGCTCTCAACATAATACTCAAAGGTACTCAGCTCCGTTCTTTTTCGATGTACTTACAGGTTCACTGGCCCGAACCTCCCCTCTCCCATTATTAGCAGCAAGAACTGGCTTCGTCTGCATTTTACATCGGACGGCAACCACAAACTGAAAGGTTTCAGCGCTCAATACCAAGGTAGGATAATGTGACTCGCATCAAAATGTCCACATGTAGATTTTGATGAGCAATTTAAGATTTTTGGACTCTTTGTGCCTGCAAGAGCAAAATCTTAACCTATGAACTTGTGTCAAAAGATAATTCATAATATACGAGGGCGACAGATCTGCTGAGCGCACTCATGTTCCCAAGGAAATAAAATATTAATGACCTTACTTTTCATTTTGTCCTACTCTCAAGAAGACACTGAACAGAGACGATGATGTCAAGGCCAGTGGAGAAAAACCTGATGGAAAAAATTTTTGCTTTAATTTTCAGTGAAAATGAGCAAAAAAGATTTTTTTTTCAATGTGTGCTTGTCATACTGATTTTTAATCTGCTTTTCATTCTAAATCCTGTTTTCCATTTCAACGTGTGCACAATAGATTTCATTATTATTTCTATTTTTAACTTTATATGTTCTGTACATTGCACAAACACGGATGCGAATGCCCAAATACCATCCTTCCATTTCTCAATGTTTGCACTCATTATGTCTCTCTTTTACGGTTCCGCATTTTACGAGACTCGTAGCAGTGCACGTTTCATGAAGACACTGTCTTTATTCTCTTTTTCTGTCAGCGTCATCAGAAAAGCACACACTTTAAATGTCAAGAACTGACAAAGTCATCAAACTGAATTAGCAGGAAAAAAGAACTGAGTTTGATGAAGGTTTTTGAAATTCCTCTGCAAATATTCATTGACAGACGATGAGCATTTGATATCGGAGCTAATTTAAACAGATTTAAACTTTTTTTTTTCTTCCCCTCTACAGTGAAGAAGATGACTGAGCTGAAGTCTCGGGGTGTCAAGATGTTACCGAGCAAAGACAACTATCACAAGATCTCAGTCTGTAAGTTTTTCCACTAAAATATTTTTTTTTTAAAAATAATATAATAAAAAATACAAAATAATATTAATAATAATAATAATAATAGAAAAAATAAAGACATATTTTTGTGTTTCCCCCCCAGTGTCTCAAATGGGTGTGGCACAAGGACACAACATGTGTCCCGACCCCGGCGTCCCAGATCGAGGCAAAAGAAAAGGCTCTGATTTTAGGTAAGTTTAAAAACCGTGTTGAATATTCAAATAGGAATATATCACCTGAATGTACGTCATCTGCCGCAGGCGAGGTGCCACCGTGCATTTCTCCTGCGACGAGGGTTATGAGCTGCAGGGCTCCAAGAGCATCAGTTGCCTGCGAGTAACTGACAGCTACGTGGGCTGGAGTGACGAGCGGCCCATCTGTAGAGGCAAGTGTCTGGAGAACTGGAGGTCACCACAATATGTTCCATGTTTTACGTCATTTGCTTACTGACATTGCATCATTTCTCTTTTTTTGCCATGTATTATTTTTATAAGGGTCATCAAAGTCAGAGCAAATATTATTAATTGCTTTGTAGCGGCTTTACTAAGTGTTTTACCCGGATTGGTTCAAGTCCTTTTAAATAATTTTCGGCACTTTAAAGGTACCCACGCACACACTTGCCTTGGAGCACTCATTGAAATTCTGCGTTAATTTGAAAGGATGTTTAACAGCTCCGCTATGCAGATCCCCGCAGGCCTTGATAACAAAAGTCACATTGTCCTTTGAAGGATTGGCTGCTTCAAAGTTTTCACTCCCTCTGCACTGAGGAGCCACATTGTTGTCCTAACAGATTGCTTTGTTGTGTACACATTAGTTAGGCTTTCTTATGATTGCGTATCACTGGCTTGCATATACACAAATGTCAAAGCTCCCCTTTGGATGTGCCGATTTTCTAAAGCTGGAAATTTGGCCGCTGCAATGCTCACAAATTTTATTATTATTAAATATTATTTAGGAGTTTACGGAGCCAAATAAATACAAAATAATAAAAAATAGGTCTGTGTCGGACTTAAAATGACTTTACTCCCAGACAACATTATGTGTCAGCTGCAGTTAGATCTTATCTGCTGAACAAATATTTTTATGTAAGATCCTCTTACAAGTCATTATATACAAAGAACCTGAAGCTTTTCTTTTTTTTTTTTCCTAAAGCTGCAAGTATTGTATATTGAGTATATTGAGCTGGATTATCTGTGGTGCAAAACCTTGAAGCTCCATTTTCGAAACGTCACTGTGAAGGGAAGCATCTTACTTGTGTCTGACATTATAAATGGAAGTCTCTGCGCTTTCACATAGTTTTATTTCCTCAAAGTTACGATCGTAATCATAAATCACAGTGGACACTTTGGCACGGCTTCAAGGATTTTAAGACAAGACACAGAAAGACAAAAAATAGGTTACAGATTTTGTCCATGCTGCAATTAATATCAGTATGAACAGGGGAAAAAATATATACGATTAAGAATGAACCCTCGAGGAAGTCCATATGCAGCTGATTTAACTCAACGAAGAGAACCAGATAATGATGTACTAATACGATTGTAAGGATCTAAGGAATCCAATTTCGAAATGTGCCTTCTAGGCCTCATCACCAACGAATCAGCCAAAGGCTTTTATGATTAACTTTATCTGGGCTGCGCTTGGGTCAAGAAGTATGGGAGTCTAAAATTTCTAATCTAGTGCTGATCATTGCAGTTTCCTCGGTGATAATAATCTGTATTATTTTAGCCCCGATGTGTGGAGGTCAATTAAAAGGACCGAGCGGTGTCATGACGTCACCAAATTATCCGGTCCAATACGACAACAATGCTAACTGCACTTGGATCATCACTGCGACAGATACGTCTAAGGTAGGAGTCAATCGAAATAAATCGTCCAGCGTTTATTATTTAATTTATTCTCATTGATGTTGTCTAGGTGATCAAGCTGACCTTTGAGGACTTTGACCTGGAGCGAGGCTATGACACGCTGACAGTAGGGGATGGCGATGTGGTGGGGGACCAGAAGACCATCTTTCATGTGTGAGTATCGACTCTGACCCATTTTGACTTCTCTCTGCGTGTTCCTAAACAACTTTGTTGGATTCTGCAATCCGTCGTTTCTATTATTATTTGCAGCATTTTCATTTTGGCAAAAATGATTCCCTCTATCCCCTTTTCAAACACTGCAATGACGCATGTGTGGCATTGTGTATCGTCCAAAAAAAAAATCCATTTAGGAGATATCATATTGGAAATTGCACGTAACCGCCATTATACAGCACCTTTTTTATATTCTGACTAGCTTCCAATTGCCATCGCTGAATTTGGAACCCTTAATTACTTGCTTTTCATGTTGGCATTCCTACCTAATTAGAATTGAATGAAATTACTATTCAGATTGGGGCAAATTACTTCGGAGCCACTGACTGATTTCCCACTCACTAAGCCTCAACTATTTTATTTTCTCTTTCTTACTTTATAATGTCAGATAATGAAGAAAATTTAATAAAACGTTTTTATTAGTCTGTCAGGTACCACCACTCCGGATCTGGTGGTCAGTACCAGTCATCAGATGTGGCTGAATTTCAAAACTGATGATACCAGCGGATCTCTGGGCTTCAAGGTTTCTTACGAAGGTAAGTGCTGCTTGAAAGGTTCTTGCAATATCGGCATTGTCAAGTGTTCATTGTTTGATGCAAATGAAGCTAAATGGCTTATTTTGACGACCCGCTGAAGGGTGATCAAGGTCAAGTTATGCAAGTTTTTCAAGTGTCTGCTGCTTTCTGAATAAATTTTTACCTTACCCCGCATTGCAAGACGTCTCCCTGGCCCAAAGATGTTTGTTTTCCATCAGTAAAAATAACCCAGAAAGTGGAACAGTATGCAGAAGGCAAATGTAATTAAAACAATGAGTTCTGCTTAATGAAGGAGAAGATATGCTTTGAATTCTTTCAACTCGCAAGTCTAATTTGCATCCTGAAACCCTCTCAAAATAATTTACCCCAAAAAACCCATTTCATCACTTTTTTTTTTTTTTGTCTCCACCAGAAATTGACCAAGGCAGCTGCGGTGACCCCGGTATCCCCGCTTACGGTAAACGCGAGGGGACAGGTTTTCGTCACGGCGACAGGCTGTACTTTGAATGCTTGCCTGCTTTTGAGCTGGTGGGAAAGAAGAACATCACCTGCCAGAAGAACAACCAGTGGTCGGCCAAGAAACCCAGCTGCGTTTGTAAGTTCGTGTTTTCGCATGAACACAATGAATTTGTCCACATTAATATGCATGACGCTTGTGGATGAGCGCTGGCTTGTTGCATAATAAATGGTCGGATTAGCTCGGCAGTTCTCAGCAATGTGAATTTTCCAACAAAACGTTGCTTCCCAATTATTGCAAAGACAAATGGGGGAAGTCAAGGGAAAGGGAACAAAGGTAAATAATTCCAATTGCTGTATCACTCATAGTCTGGAGATAAACATTTAATTTGGGGAAATAAACACAAATTATACACACAGAAATGACAGTGTTGATTAAAATTAGCTTCAGCAAAATCTTGTTTACTGACTGAATTTGAGTTTTGGAAATAACACAAATGAACACTGACGGATTGTCATCTTCACCAGTGCTGTTGCTATTTTAAGCAACCCACTGTTGGCATTTCTGCCATGAAATATTCGCTACAGAGCTTAGCTAATGCTGTTTCTCAGGCAACGTGGCTTGAATTTTTTCCAAGCTACTACCAAGACATGCTCTTGATGAACCCGACGTCGCCAGTGCTAAAAGTTTCTGTCTCGTTCCTCTTTGCAGTTTCCTGTTTCTTCAACTTCACCACACCCTCGGGAGTCCTTCTATCCCCAAACTACCCGCAAGAGTACGGCAACAACATGCATTGTGTTTGGCTGATCATAACCAACCCGGAGAGTCGAATCAATTTGGCTTTCAACGACCTCAGCATGGAGAAACAATTCGACTTCCTCTCTATTAAAGATGGCGGAAAGGTACTTTGATTCTTCATTCAAAACTTTTCATCATTCTGATCATCTTTGTCTTTTGCCAGGCTGAGTCTCCAATTCTGGGCACCTTCTCGGGCGACGTTCTGCCACCTCCAATAACCACCAGTGCCCACGTCGCCCGGCTAGAGTTCTTGACCGACCACACGTATACCAACCGAGGCTTTAACATCACTTTTACGAGTAAGCTGATCAAAGCCTCGCTGGAATTTTAATATTCAAGATACTTGTCAATGCATATGCAAATGAAGCTCATAAATCAAGTGAGCTAACAATGAGTCACCCATATCTGCAAAACTCCTCTACCTCTGCGGCAAAGCTTTCACACACTGCAAGTGACTCCAAGAAAATGACTAACTCGCTGTCTTTTTTGTCTATATAGAGGCTTGACGTCGAAATAAATCTAGAACAAAGACAAAGCCGACAAACATTGCAGCAGCGCTCATTATGTTCTATTCTGGGCTGCTGCTGACTTGGTAGGAAATATCCAGATGGTTTTGGCAAACCTGTTAGCAGGATATACTCTACTGTAGTCTTTTTTTTTTTTTTTTTGCAGGATTGTTCCAGCTGTTGCATACGCACAAGTGTGTAATTCATTGGAATTATTTGAATTTTATTATTTATTATTTCATTATTTATATATTTTATTTTATCGGAATATTATGGAATTATTTAAATTTGAATTTTTGAACATAAAACCTCAGAATTATTTTGCTTTAAACTTAATTCACTTCATTTTTTGTTCGATAGTGTGTATGTCAATTTAACAATTCAAAGCCATATTCTCAAAAACAATTTAAAACGTATTCTGACCTTAACAAAGACACAAAGCAACACGAATCCCCTTTTCGCAGAAAGGGACTCCCCAATGGAATTGTGAAAAGCACATGGCGGCTCATGAATTATAATGAGAAAGTTGTACGAGGTGAATATATAACGAATACAGCCCGCTGACAGGAGCTGTCAATTGAAGGTTTCCGTTGAGTTCTAGAGGACAATGTCATCTGACGACAGGACAGTTTTTTTTCCCGCCCATCATTCACGTTAATTAAGGAAACGCCAAACTGCATGGCGGCCATTTTGGCTGTGTTAATAAATAACAGCATGATGGATGATGTGTGGCTCACACTTTGTTTGGGTTCAATGGATCCATGTGGGGATTCATCAACACCTAGCTGTGAAGTAAGTGTGAAAGTAGTGCAGGTGGATGTCTCGCCTTTGTTCCGGGGTTTTGACTCAAATATCTAAACCTCACAACAAGCAAATGAGACTTTTGCAAGATTCAAATACTCAGTGAAGGTCTGTTGTGCCTAAAACTCTTCTGGATTTTATTACAGCATTTCGCCACAATGAGTGCCCCGACCCGGGAGTCCCAGTTAACGGGAAACGCTTTGGTGAAAGTCTTCAGCTGGGAAGTTCCATCACATTCCTTTGCGAGGAGGGATTTGTTAAAACCCACGGCTCGCAAACTATATCATGCATCCTCAAGGATGGCAACGTGGTTTGGGACAATGCTGTTCCCAGATGTGAAGGTGAGAAATAGACATATGTTCCTTTTGGAAATACGGTTCATCTTAAGGTGACCAATTTGCATTTGCAGTAAAAGAAATGAGATGAAGCTCATTCCCATCTCCTGTCTTGTCTTTTGTTCTTGTAGCCCCCTGCGGAGGAGAGTTGAAGGCTCCCACTGGGATCATTCTCTCCCCCGGCTGGCCAGAACTCTATAAGGAGGCTCTTAACTGTGAATGGATCATTGAAGCTCCTCCAGGCTACCCCATCAAGATCATATTTGACAAGTCAGTCATACAAATGTTGCCATGTCATCTTTTTTTTTTTTTTGAGTGATCTAGTATTGTGTAAAACCCCCCACACCCCGCCCCCACCCCACCCGCCGCCACTCAATGACATATTTTATTGAATAACTCCTCATAAGTATTTGATCCCTTTATATGATACTCAATCCCTGAGGGATCTCCACATTCTTGCACCAACAGGAATCGGCGTGCACGCATGCAAGTTGTTAGGCGGGCATTTTCTATGCAAGTATCTGTCAGGGGACATTGTGAAGATGGGGGGGGGGTCTAATCTACTGTGATGGTTGTGTGCAAGAGTGAGAGACAGCGAGAAAGCGAGAGAGGGAGTTGTCGGATCAAACGCAACATTAGCGTTTTACCGAGGCTCATCCTCGTGTCCTCATCTCGTGCCTTGATAGCGCGGCATGAAAAATGAATCCAACATAAATGTTTGTTCGTCTATCATTTTTATGTCACATCAATAAAATATCACAAAACACTTCATTTAGATAACACAGCTCCGAGTCACTGCAATTTATTCGGGTCTTTTGAAGATGAAGTGCCTTGACTTGAAAAAAAGTCAGAGACACAATGGGAATGTGGAGACGCAGGGAAACATACCAAATGCGTGCAATGAATCTGGAAAAAGAATTCAGATATTTAAAAATGTTTTTCCTCATCTTCAGGTTCCGCACTGAGGTCAACTATGATGTCCTAGAGGTCCGCGATGGCCGCTTTCCTTCTTCACCCCTGATTGGAAGTTACCAAGGCACTCAAGTTCCTCAGTTCCTCATCAGCACCTCCAGCTTCTTGTATCTCCTCTTCTCCACCGACAAAAGTCACTCCGACATCGGTTTCCGAATACGCTACGAAAGTAAGCCCTAGTAAATTGAAATCGGCTCCCTGAGATCATCTTGTTGGTCTCCCAGTAATTTTCCCTTTGCAGTTCTTCTGTAGGTAAATCTTTGCAAAGTATGAATAATTTATGCCCACTCATGTGGAAACATTGCAGAGTGGAAAAAGAAGACTAAAACTTCTCATCCGTTTGTCGAAAAAGGATGCTACGCTAAATAATTAATTGGGACTGCTTTAAAAAAAAAATCGTGCCGCATTTAAATATTCTGTGTCCCTCGATTGACCGAATTCAGAAAATTGTTTTGCACGTGATATTTTTTAGCTTTGCAGCTGCAGTCAGATCACTGCGTGGACCCGGGTATACCCGTCAACGGACTCCGCCACGGAAATGACTTCTACGTGGGAGCTCTGGTGACATTTAGCTGTGACGCCGGCTATACGCTCAGCGATCCGGAGCCTCTGGAATGTGAACCCAATTTCCAGTGGAGCCGCCCACTGCCTAGCTGTGATGGTACGGTCCAAAATGTTGACCCACAATTTACTCACCAGGGAATCAACTTGTTTTATTTTATTCTTATTTTGACACCAGCACTTTGCGGAGGTTACATCCAGGGCAACTTTGGTACCATCCTTTCTCCGGGCTTCCCTGATTTTTACCCGCACAATCTCAACTGCACTTGGATAATCGAGACCTCCCACGGCAAAGGTGAGCAGATGAAATCTGTCGACAGTCGGAATCCATTACAATGTCATCTCGCTTCCATCTTAAGTGGCCTTTATGTGTTGCTGAACAAGCTGTCATGTAAGAGGAGCACTGATAGGCGAGCCTAAGGCGACAACGCCGGCGGAATAGCATGACCATTAAACTGACTTTTTTTTTTCTTTTATATAAACTAAATGAACATCACTTTTTACTTCTTGTGCCTTGAAGGTGTCCAGTTTAACTTCCACACGTTCCATCTGGAGAGCCCTCACGACCATTTATTGGTGACAGAGAACAGTAGCTTCTCGCAGCCTCTTTGGAGATTGACAGGCTCAACGTTGCCTCCACCTCTCAGCGCCGGACTTTTTGGGAACTACACGGCTCAGATTCGCTTCCTCTCGGACTTCTCCGTTTCGTACGAGGGGTTCAACATCACATTCTCTGGTGAGTTTTGTTACACTAATCAGCAGATGTGATATCTTCCTTGTAGTAATATTTGTGTTTTTTTCCAGAATATGATCTGGAACCCTGTGAAGATCCAGGAATCCCGCCTTACAGTACCAGAAAGGGTCTCCAGTATGGAGTGGGTGACGCCCTCATCTTTTCCTGTTTCCCGGGTTACAGACTGGAGGGTCCAGCAAGAGTGGTGTGCTTAGGGGGTCGGAGGCGGGTCTGGAGCTCCCCTCTGCCAAGGTGTGTTGGTAGGTGGTCACAAACTTTATTTTAGATCTCCCTTACATCTGCATGCCAACAATGTGACTCCACACAATCCGTGCATTGAGTTACAATCATATAGCGATTGACATCTTCTCTGCTCTCTCCCCCCCCCCCCTACTCTTCTCTTGCGCTGTCCTGTCCGTCTCCCCGTTGCCTCTCTTTCTCTCTAGCTGAATGCGGCTCCTCCGTGACTGGCATGCAAGGGGTGCTTCTCTCCCCCAACTACCCCGGTTACTACGGCAACAACCACGAGTGCATCTACTCCATCCAGACGCAACCGGGGAAAGGTATCCAGCTTCGAGCGCGAGACTTCCGACTCGAGGAGGACGATAAACTCAAAGTGAGACATGAACCCCCCCCACCCTTCTTTGTGTATTTCCAGCTATGTTAGCGAGGTCAGCATGCTCACTGTTGATCATCTTAATAAAGCTCCCCTCCTTCATTATTTTTTTTATACAGGTGTTTGATGGCAGCAGTAATTCGGCTCGTCTGCTCGGAGTGTTTACGGGCAATGAAATGCTTGACACAACCTTGAACTCCACCTCGAGCTCCATGTGGTTGGAGTTCATCACCAATGCAGATAACACCAGCAAAGGCTTTGAGCTACACTTCACCAGTGAGCAACAATCTGAGGATAAGGCGCAATTTTAAGTGCACCTTTAAGAAACCACAATCCTTGTTTGAATTCTTCACAGGCTTTGAGCTGGTGAAATGTGAAGATCCCGGCGTCCCCCAATTTGGCTACAAGCGAGAAGACAAGGGTCATTTTGCAGGGAGCACCGTGTCGTATAGCTGCGACCCTGGCTACACTCTAAAAGGCCCCGAGGTCCTCACTTGCCTGAGGGGGGAGAGGAGGGCGTGGGACAGCCCCTTGCCACTTTGTATCGGTGAGTCGGATCGGTCCCGCTCGAGAATGTTTGGCTTTATTTGCTAATATGCACAGCTGGTGATCCTCAGGCAAACGTCTGGTCATAATTTCATGGTCGAGGTTATAAAATGCCGGATATTCGGTGTTTGTACCCTCTGGCTCTGGAGTGAAGTGCATGCAGTGAAAATCCATTTTCATTTATTTTGGTTCATTCATTCATTCATTGTGATGTTGCTAATGTTTTTCCATTTCTCTAAATCTCTGATGTTTCTTTACCTTTATTCTTATTTTAGCTTCACTCTCAGGGCTCTTTAATGTCGTCTTTGTGTCTCACTCATTGTTGTATGTCGGCACAATTTTCCTGTCCGTAATTGTTATAATTCTTCCGTTGCCATTTGTGCTTGGTAAGGAGCTATTATGCTCTCAGCAAAATAGCACTTGTATTCCTCTTGTCTGATGAGATGGCACGGAAAATCTGAAGAAACTACTTGCAATTTCAAATATATATATTTTTCTTTCTCTAGCTGAATGTGGGGGGACGATTAAGGACGAGGCCACCGGTCGGATCCTGTCTCCAGGTTACCCAGCCCCGTATGAACACAACCTGCACTGCGTGTGGACTATCGAGGCCGCTCCAGGAAGCACCATTAGGTTTGAACAATGCTCCTTTGGTGGACTCGCTACTTGTTTGATTACATTCTTGGCTTTTGTTCAATGTACTTCCATTTGTGCTGTGGTACACACACATCACTCACACCCGCTGTTATCAATCACCGGCGAGCTGATATTGGCTTGTCGTTGACTTCCTTCTAGGTGGAAGAATTGCCACATTGAATTTGCTTGTCTTAGGAAGAAAAAAAGAAATTAAATATATATATATATATATATACACACGTATATATAGGACTGTCTCAGAAAATTTGAATATTGTGATAAAGTATTTTATTTTCTGTAATGCAATCAAAAAAAACAAAAATGTCATACATTCTGGATTCATTACAAATACACTGAAATATTGCAAGCCTTTTATTAATTTAATTTTTGTTTTTTAATTGCATTACAGAAAATAAAGAACTGGATCACGATATTCTAATTTTCTGAGACAGTCCTGTATATATACTATATATATATATTTACATTACATATATAAGCATATTTTGCACATCTTTTTCGTGAAGGTTCATTAGTGAGTTTGCCGCCTCTAATTCCCTGGCATCCCCCCCGTCATACATACTTGGCCTCCTCCACATACTGCACATGCCTTTGATCGTGCAGAATTTATTATTGAGAAAAATATGCAATGCATTTGTCAAAGTGTTTCTCACGCAGCAAATGACTGAAGGTAGCATGAAAGGAAAACATTTTTGTTTATAAAGAAAGAAGAAATTGGCATTGAGTGGCATGCCCTCTCAAGCAATAAAAAAATTCCAACACCTTTCGAAAAAAAAAAGTTCACATAAAACGTCAAGGTGAGTAAATCAATGAAATTAATACAAAAATGTCACTCCCCACAGACTTTGCGATTGCAGCTTGACTATTTTGTATTCACAGCGCTCGCCAATTCTCTCTCTGTTGCTCTCATATGAATACAAAACAGTAAAAGAAGAATCAAAAGGGAGCCAATAAATTGCATCCTCGCCTCTCTCTCTTCTCCTTAGTGCAAACACATGACACTTGATTGACCCGTTTTATCCAATTAAGCGGTGGACAAGAGTTGACGAATAAAACCGCACGCTATAAAGGCTTCATTATCCAACTTTCTATTATTGTGCAATTTGCACACTGGATGAGCAATCCTTTTCCTTGAAGAAATATGTTGCCTTTCTTCCAAGCACATCCAATTACGTGTGTCCAGAGCAAACATTTACACTAAATTGGACTCTAACGCATCCTTACCCAGTTAGTACAAATATGACTCCAAAAAGCCCAGCACACTTTTTCTCTCTCGTCATAGCAAAGCGCCCCAAGGTGTTTTTCTATATCACATCTTACTTTTTTGGAGAACCACTCAAGCAGAACAAATTACATGGGAGAAGAACCTGTTTTCATCTTTGACTGATGAAGAGACATTTAGTAAACAGAGCCTTGATGTAATTAAAAGAGAAATGATGCAATCCCGCTACTCTTAATTTCACACTTTTGGATTAGCCTATAAAATATTTAATTGATTTTATTTCCCTTTAAATCAGAGGTGTCACCTCATATTATATACAGTAGAAGCTACAAAACAAACTGACAAATAACTCGTTTTCAAATCAGACGAGTAAAAACTGGTCAAATATTAAAAAAAAAAAAGTGAAGAGAATTTGCAATTCTAATAATGACATAAATTTGATGCACGATTTGTCTTCGCGGGCCACATAAAATAATGTGGTGGGCCGTATCTGGGCCCCCGGACCTTGAGTTTGACACCTGTGCTTTAAATGCTCCCCATTAATGTCCATTGGCGTGAATATGCGTTTTGTTCCCAACTTGACAAATGCGGCACATATTGGCCTTCACCGAGCATTGCGGAGTAGCCGCTGGCTGCCGCCCGTGCCTCACGCTTTGTGCAAATCGGATTCTGACACCAATTATGCTAACACGGCGGGAAGTTGTTTCTAAACGTCAACATATCAGCGGGTTGCTGGTTCTCCTATGCATCAGCTCAGCCTCGGCATTGCTTGCGTGTCGATGTATGTGTTGTTGGATTTCGAAGTAGCACTCCAAATAGCTTGTGTCCACTATTCCCTCGATAAAAATGACCCAATGTTTACATAATAGTCTTGAACTACTCCAAATGCATCTTCATGAAGAAGAACAAAAAGTGCTGATTCAACTATATCTGCGACATTCAAGCGAGATGCCGCATTAGAGCAGTTGAGGGAACGTTGTGTCATCTTGACTGGCATTTCATTTCCATCTACCAGCCAAGCTCAACATAATTTGCCTGCACCTCCTCATCTTATCCCAGGACAGCTCCTTTTTTTTATTTAATGTTTATTGATTTATTTTGAAAGGGAATGAGTCAGCACAGTTGGGATTATTATCAAGACTGACATGCTGTATAGATAAAAAAAAAGTTTTATTCTTAAGTAAATGACAGCTAGTACGTGTGAAATATTTTCTCATACATGTTCAAGACTGCAAGAAAAATCACTGTGCTGTGACTGGCCTACTTTTGTAATACGTTCACATCTTGGATGATAGCCGTCTTTGGTGAAAGTGAAGAGTCCAAATTTTGACAACATCTTTTTTATGTAGAGGCTGAAAATTAAATGCTGCGACTGAAGTAGCTTCTTGACTGACACTGCAAAACATCCACTGAGTGCTTCGCGTCTGGTGTCTGTGATTATATTTAAAAATCACATTTGTCCCTCTCTTTGATTCCTGCCCTTCTCTTTTAAAGGTTATTTTAAACCACCTTTTTTATGCTGTGATTCATCTTAATGTGTCTTTCTCTTCCGCTAGTCTCCATTTCCTGGTTTTCCACACCGAAGAGATCCACGACGTGCTTCGGATCTGGGATGGGCCCCAGGACGGAGGGGTTCTGCTGAGGGAGTTGAGCGGCTCGGCATTACCGCCAGATGCTCATAGCACTTTTAATACCATCAGTCTCCAATTCACCACCGACTTCTTCACGAGCAAACAAGGCTTTGCTCTGCAGTTCTCTGGTGAGGATCGTGACATTCATGGTGATGATGAAAGAGGAGGATTTGGATCAGACTCCCTACTGGTTAACATTTTTATAGCAATGATGCTTTCATCTCACTGAGGTTCCTTTTTACTTCTTCAGTCTCTACCGCCACCTCATGCAATGACCCGGGCATGCCGACTAATGGAACCCGCAGCGGTGACAGTAGGGAACCAGGAGACCATGTGGTTTTCCAGTGTGACCCCGGCTATATCCTGAAGGGTGCCAACAGAATCATCTGCACTGAAATCAGTGGCCGCTATTTCTGGCAACCAGACCCTCCGACTTGTAACGGTATTAAACTCTTCAAGCATGAAAAGTGACCTGTGGCTTATAATGCCGAAGGAGTATGATTAGTCTGATTTGTGTTTGACCTAATTGTTTGAATTTCTTCAAAGCGCCATGCGGAGGCAACCTGAGTGGTCCAAGCGGGCTCATCCTTTCCCCGGATTATCCGGAACCGTACCCTCATGGGAGGGAGTGCGACTGGACTGTTACCGTCACGGAGGACTATGTCATCGCCCTCAGCTTCAACCAGTAAGATTAATTGACTGTCTAGATTGAGATACTTTAAAGCACATGATCATAATATTCTTTCATTCTAACAGTTTCAGTTTGGAGCCCAGTTATGACTTCTTGCATATCTACGATGGGCCAGATTCCCTCAGCCCTTTGCTGGGAAGCTTTTACGGCACGGACGTTCCCGAGCGAATCGAGAGCAGCTCCAACATGCTTTTCTTGGCCTTCCGCAGCGATGCCTCCCTCAGCAGCAATGGATTTGTGCTTCAGTACACAGGTTTGCACTTTGTGTACATTGTTTCTTCTCACTTCCTTTTTGGTCTGTTGAGTGGAGTGAGTGGGATTCCTCGGAAGGAATTATTGATCATTACCTACCTTGGAGGCTGACTAAATCGATGGATTGAGAAGACAAAAAGTTGGCTGCGGGTAGTGCTTAAGCTCTTTTTTTTTAATTTGTTTTTCCTCTAACGGAGCACATAAGAATTGCCTCTTTCGGATCAGGTGACACAGTGAGTCATAAGGCACGGACAATCTGGTCAGGCAGGTGGACCCAGTATGAAGCCCATAAAAAAAATCTTGTTTCCACAGTAGGAAAGCATAAGGAGATAAGTTATGAATTAGCTTCCTAGTTTTAAGCAAACAGAAAAGGTCAGGTCGGGGTATTTGGACAGCTAGCAAGCTAACAAGCAGTTAGTGTTTGGTCAAGGTGTTGTTAAAAATTGCAAAATCTGCCTGAGGTGCTGTCATTCTGTTTATCACGCATTTTTTTTTTTTTTTTCTGATGGGGCACTTCGGGGAAATCTATGTAGGAAAAATGCTTCCGTGTTTGGATGACATTGGAATAACGCACACTGACATCAACAGACATACACCAAAACAAGCATCTTCACTCCTGGCGCTTGTCTCATCCATTGCCTTCCTTCACTCTTGGGCTCATTCTCATTTCATCTCACATCACATCACAAGAAAATATTTTGTTTAGTTGGTTGTAAGAAAAGATCTCATCCATTTTTTTCTTGCATGTCTCAGGAAAATGTTTGCTTGGGTTAGTACGTAACTACAACTCTTAGATTTACAAATATAATCATAATCAATCATGGCATTTACTTTAGGGACAATCTGAAAATTACACGTTAGTACCGTATTTTCCGCACTATAAGGCACACCGGATTATAAGGCTCACCTTCAATGGATGGCACATTTTAAAATATTGTCCATATATAAGGCACACCTTCAATAAATGGCCCATTTTAAAACTTTGTCCATATATAAGATATATACATTTTTGTCCCGCAGGCCGGACTTTGGACACGCCTGCTGTAGTGGCTAAATATTGGTCCATACAAAAGGCGCACCTGATTATAAGGCGCACTGTCGGGTTTTGAGAAAATTGGAGGTTTTTAGGTGCGCCTTATAGTGCAGAAAATACGGTATATGGTTGACATAATTCTATATTGATTTAATGAATCGAAACATCGTAGTCCATGGCAGGTGCCGGTGGAATAAGAGGAAATTGCTAGAGAAGCCCTGCTAAGATGGAGACAACCCATGCCAGGGCCTCAGGCATAATTTGCTGAGATGTATTAGTCAGATATGGAAGTAAACTTAATTATGCAGAGCTGACTTCTGGCTTCTCACTTGGATCTCCTTCACCTGAGAACAGATTGAGCAGTAAGTCTTTTTCACACCCTTATAAGTGGTGACATTGTTGGGAATGTTTGTGGATATTGTCTTCTCGACTCAAATGCACAACAAAGATGTGCGGGAGAGAAGCTGTTGTGTGACTCAGCAGACCTTGGGCCTGACCAGTGCCATTTTCAATCAGCTTACTGTCTATCTCCAAAGGCATACACATACCTTCAGCGGTAATAGAGGAGACGGCTTTGTCAAAGGCCAAAAGACAGCCGCTGAGATATAAAAATGGAAAAGTAATAGAAGAAAGGGAACATGTGTAGGGGCTAAAAAAAAAAAGGAATAAGTCCAATCTTTTCCATTTACCCTATGTGTTCGACATGGCTGATTTTTCATCGTGTTCTACACAGAGAACCCGAGGGAGTCTTGCTTCGAGCCGGGTGCGGTACGCAACGGGTCGCGGGTGGGAACCGAACTCAAGCTGGGCTCCGTCGTAAACTACCGCTGCGACAGTGGCTACACGCTAGAGGGAGAACAAACCCTCACATGCATCATGGGACCAGATGGCAAGCCAAGCTGGAACGAACCCAAACCCATCTGCACTGGTAAACACTGACATCTGGAGACAGTCCGTGGCACACACACACACGCACACACTCCTTACTAATTCGTATAGATTTATCTCATGTAAACATTCACTTAAGACGATGTTTTTTTCACTCGGGCAATTTTTACACTTAAAGCCAAATCAGATAAGAAAAAGTCATTCATGATGGGCAAGCAAAAGGAAATTAATCAAACCTAACAAATTGTCTTTTATTCTGTGCTTACCATTTCATCATTGTTGATCTTTATCAAATTCTTCTGGCTTTAGCACTTTGTGGTGGACAGTATTCTGGTTTGGAAGGAGTGGTCCTGTCTCCTGGTTACCCTGGCAACTACAGCAGTGCAAGGATATGTCTTTACTCGGTGGTTGTTCCTCAAGATTATGGTAAGATCATTTCTATCATGTTGTCAAAGTCAAAGTCAAAGTCAAAGTCAGCTTTATTGTCAATTTCTCCACATGCCAAAGACACACAAAGAAACCGAAATTTCGTTCCCCCCTATCCCACGGTGACAAGACATGGCTCACAACAGACAAACAGTAAACAAGTATAACAAAAGCGTGCTGAATAAATAATGAATAAATAACACAACAATAAATAAATAAATAATTAATTAAGAGGAGCGTAAAAACGCGTACAGCAGACATTCCCGAAAATAGCGCAACAGTGCCGCACGCTACGCAGAAGGGGGTAGCGAGTTCAGGGCCCTAACAGCCTGGAGAAAGAAGCTGTTGGCGAGTCTGGTGGTGCGGGAGCGCAGGCTCCTGTACCTCTTCCCAGAGGGCAGAAGGTCAAACAAGGAGTGAGCCGGGTGACTCACATCTCTGGCAATCGAGGTTGCCTTGCGGGCGAGATGGGAGGTGTAAATGTCCTTCAGGGAGGGATGTTGTGGCACTTGTCACTCACTTCAGCATTGTCATCTTCCTAGGAAATGATTCCAAGACCTAAGAATAATTGTTACTGCTATTCATTGGGGGATTTTTAAAAAATGTAGTCAGAGATGATTTGGTTTAATCCATTGACGATCATTTAATGGGGTCTGCTGAAGCACGATTATTTCGGTCCGGTAATAGATGAAAGGCACTGACCTCTGGCGCCCTTTCATTCTTTCCTGCAGTTTCCTATATCCTTTTTGTTCTTGTAAAGCCGACACAGATTAGATCTGATAAGTTAAATATGTTCCAACAGGTTTAAAGGATGAAGGCGACGTTACATAGATATACTCGCTGTCATTGTCAGAAAACCTTTAATCTACTGACAAATCACTGAACCGAGCCTTTTTAATATTCCCTTTGGTCACACCAAACTTGTGGATTTAAATTATGTATACTTCTAATTCTGCCATCTGTATATTTTTCTCTAGTGGTCTTCAGCCAGTTTGCATTCTTCCAGACAGCCTTGAACGATGTCGTGGAGGTTTTCGACGGGCCGACGCAGTCTTCTCGTGTTCTTAGCTCCTTGTCTGGAGCGCACACAGGTAGCGTATGTAAATCATGACAGCATTCTTGCAATTAACTACCCAGCATGCCCCTGGGGTCTCAACTGTGGCACCCGAGTCGTCATGACTCATGACACTCGAGAATATATACGGCTGGAGTTCTCTTATGATGCAACTGATGTACAGGAACAGATATATTAAACACAGACTACAATGACAGGCATGGGTTTTGGGAGATACACAGACGCACACATAGCGTGATGTTTCCTCAGGGGGTTAAGCATGTCTGCCTCCCCACTGCAGTGTGACAGCAAGCAGACACGGTGTAATGAGATCCTCCGCTGAGAGGCAGTCGGCAGCTTGAGCACCAAAGACTGAGAGGCACTGATACTCCAGCATGATAGCATGTTCTCGCATCTCTGTGAGAAACATCGCAGGGATTTACCGTATTTTCCGGACTATGAGGCACACCTTCAATGAATGGCCCATTTTAAAACGTTGTCCTTATATAAGGCGCACCGGACTATAAGGCGCAACATTAATGTATCATGTCAGATTTTTAATCCAAATCAAATCATTCTCCATTTTATCTTTTTTATTTCAACTTCAGACGCAGAAAATTACTTTATAATCACAAAATGATGATCCATAGTCTTTTTGATTCATGATTCATAGTCTTCAGCGGGCCACTTATGATTGATTTCATGACAAAATGCATCGGGCCAGTTTAAATTTAGGAATTTGGTCCATAGATAAGGCGCACCAGACTATAAGGCGGCTTTTGAGAAAATTTTAGATTTTTAGGTACGCCTTATAGTCCGGAAAATACGGTAATTAAGATGCGGGGTGGGGGGGAAAATTGTCAAATTGTAACACTTTTGAATCATTGTTACGATTCATTTCTGCTCTTAACTTGATGACAATTGATTGAGCGCGTTCTAGTTCACTCTAGATTTTGGTCTTCTTGTGAGCCATGGCTCAGGTGCTGACATTCAAAGCTCTCCTGAATGTGTTGAATGTCCTTTAAATAATGTCGACATGGCCCAAAGCCTTGCACGGTATCGGTGATAAAGCCGAGCCTGAATTGCATTCTGTATTTCACACTCAACCGAGTGAAACCGGGAGAGATGAGAATGTGCGGCACTCACGCATATACACTATGCACCGAGGGCACTTAGTTTATAACATTGCAAATTGTTTTTTTTTTTTTTTGGTTCACTCCCTATCTTAGGCGAGTCTTTGCCGTTGGCGACATCCAACCAAATCCTGATACGCTTCACCTCGAAAGGTCAATCCAGCTCGAGGGGATTCCACCTGGTCTACCAAGGTGAGCGAGTGTATATGAAATAGTGTTTCTTTCAAATGACACCGGTAATCTTTAACGTGCCTTCTTTTGCTCGACAAAGCCGTGCCACGCACCAGCGCAACCCAGTGCAGCTCGGTCCCCGAGCCCCGGAATGGCAGACGAATGGGCAATAATTTTGCTGTTGGCGCTGTGATTCGCTTTGAATGCAGCCCAGGTTATGTGCTCGAGGGATCGGCCGCCATTGAATGTTTGACAGTGCCCAACGCGCTGGCACAGTGGAACAGCTCCATCCCTAGCTGCATAGGTAGGACATGGATCTTGTACACACACAAGCATTGCCTGTAAATCCAATATCAATCCATCCAGCATGCTGGCAGGCAGTTTATAAGTAAACCTCAGCAGAAAAAAAAAATATGGAGGAGTCCACATGCTCAAAAACACGCCATCCCACAAACACACACAAACAGGAAGCTGTAACAGATGCCCTGACCAGATGTTTGTTTGATGACTGTTTTTTTTTTTTTTGCTTCAGTGAAACAGTGTGATGTGATTCAATAATTCTGCAAGTATCACTTAAAATTAGATATTGTGCATTTTCTGGATTGTAATATGTACTGTATTTTCTGGACTGTGCGCTTTATAATCCGGAAAATACGGTACTTAAAAATCCACCATGCGCCATAAAATAAGGTGCACTGTATATATGGATGTCAAATTAAATTTGAATAAAATTTGAAAATCACCTTGATGCTTCCTCCATCAGGAAATTGCCCAAAGTAGAGCTCTCTTCTGCTTTCTTCTGCAGTTCCATGTGGAGCTAATCTTACCCATCGTACCGGGACTATTTTATCACCCGGGTTTCCTGAGCCTTACCTCAACAGCCTCAACTGTGTCTGGAAGATTACCGTTCCTGAGGGATCAGGAATTCAGGTTTGATTTCTATTTTTATTCGGAGCTAAGGGTCATGAAAAGAAAAAAAGATTGGAAAAAAAAAATTCGCTAACCTTCAGGAAGAGGAAATAAATGTGGATAAGATTTAGACTTGGTTTTACAAAATTTCAATAAATGGGCAGACAACAGCCCAAGCACGGTAATATGTAATTAGCTGACTAAGCACTAATTAACAGCTAATTAACACAATTACAATTGCAGTTCTATATGCAAAGGAGGAGAACTCGAACTCGAAACAGGCTGATTTTGCAAATAGTCGTACCGAATTGGATTAGAATGCACCTGTGATAAATGTATCTTCACGTTTCTCCTCACTTAGTCGTCTTTGCCAGAGTTTGTCGCATCGTCCGCTGGGGTTTTGCCAGATGGAAAGTTTCGTGCCATACAGTTTAGCTGCTGGAGCTAATGACCTCAGTGCTGTCCCTTAGCTATTAGCTCCTGCCACCCCACCTGAATATCTGTGGGTCAGAAATATGACACAACAGCCTTAATATCAATGTAGTACACACATCAGTTGTGTGTTTGTGTGTGTATTTCCTTTCCATCCACAGGCCTCCATTTCTGCTTTGAAAAGGCGATGTGCCAATTTATTGGGTTTGCTATTATGTCTCATGTAATCCTCTCTTCTGTTATATTCCCGAGTCATTGTCCCCGTTTCCATTGTCTCAGTCACGTTTTTCATGTCTTACGGAGAAACACAAAAAGGCACGTTTTCATTTGTGTATCCGCACAACACAATAGGGCTGATGCAAGAGTCATGTATTGAGTCAGACATTTAGAAAGTGTGTCTATGCTACTTAAAGTTAAGTTTGTCAAACAAAAGAACCATTGAACCAACAAGCCGTATTTTTATGATTATAATCCACTCTTAAAATATTTTATTTTTCTAAAAAAGAAAAAAGAAATGTTGCTGGACTAGTTTAATTTCTTTAATGTATTTAAAAAATAAATTAATAACTTTTTAAAAAGACAAAATGCATTTCAACTCTACTTTTTTCAGATCCAGGTCATCAGTTTTGTCACAGAACAGAACTGGGACTCATTGGAGGTGTTTGATGGAGGAGACAACACTGACACCTTGCTTGGAAGTTTCTCAGGTATGACTTGCATTGATTTTTCGGTTTTGTGTTGATCGTTAAATGCGACACATAATTTTCCTTTTTTTTTGTAATTAACTCGAGCACTTAGTCATGGTCAACCTAAGAGATAAGATCCCTAAATACGTGCAATTTATTTTCTCCCCAAGGCACGACAGTTCCAGCCCTCCTCAACAGCACTTCCAACCAGCTATACCTCCATTTTTTCTCCGATATTAGCGTCTCTGCTGCCGGATTCCGTCTGGAATACAAAAGTAAGTTAAAAATATCGACAAGAGTACAAAATTTTATTAACGCTGAAATAATTTTTTTATCTTTCATCCCTTCAGCCGTGTCACTGACCAACTGCCCTGAACCGATCATTCCGATGAACGCCAATAAAATCGGGGAGCGTCTTCAAATGAACAACGTGGTGTCTTTTCAGTGTGAACCCGGATACACGCTGCAGGTAAAATCACTAATCACGGTTAAAACCCATAAATTTCCCAAAATCCAGTTTAAGGTAAAATACGGAAAAGGCAAACTCCCAGCACCTCCCCAATCGTTCTTTCGTTTTAATGCGGTTGCAGTTACCCCCTTGCATCGATCTTTTGTCACTTCAGATAAATTTAGTCATTTAGTCGCTGCGTGAAGTCATTTGGAGACAACGGGCATCTGCTTCAGACAATTAGAGGAGCAGATGTGAGTGAGTGCAAATTAATTCACGGCCGGCCGCTTGTATTTTCTCTCTGCATATGGCCTGCCTACCTTCAAGGGGAATTCACACATCACCTGTATGCCTGGAACCGTCCGAAGATGGAACTACCCTCCGCCTCTATGCATAGGTAAGAATTCCTATTTCCATCCACATTGAGTCCTTTTCGTCTTTTTCTTTAGACTGACAAGTTTTCCTCAGGGATCGCACTCTCCCTTTGCTCTCCAGATCGTTATTTAAAGCGCTACAAGGCCAAAATAACATTTTCAAGGCTTGTGATCTTGGCTGCAGCTTTACGTTGTCACTTCAAATTCAACTTTGGTCTTATGCTTATCCCTCAGGGTAGTGCAAATGAAAATGTTGATACTCTTGTTAGCCCAAAAGATAAAACAACAGGGCAGTTGAGGTTATTTAATCCAGTGTTAATCCATTTCAGTGGAGAAAAAATCCCGAGGCATAACACCGAGCAAAAAGTACGAATACTAAAATCACAATGACCTTTCGTTCGACTAACCCTTGATTAATTGTTCCGCCTCTCACAATCAGTCACAATACTATAAAAAAACATAACCTTGATTAATAATTAAGAATAAATCTGGACTAATTAATCAAAATTAGGTGATTTTCGGGCATTCCTGATGACCTCTCAAGGCGCACAATTGTGCCCCGGTTGGAAATCACTGATGAATCCAATGAATCATGCGAAAGTGCCGTGACAAGAAAAAATTCCATCGGAGCCAACGATTGCTTCAAGTCTGGGGAATTCATATATCTGCATTTCCTGTTCGCAAGCATCCATACGGCATACGAATCGGAGCCGTTATTTATTCCTGAGAGAAAAATAGTGCTATATCGCTCGCATTTTTTTCCCCTCTGGGGTGACTCTCCTTTGTCTTAAGTAGGCTGTTTTTCTAATTTATTTTCTTCTTCCTCCTCACAATTCTTTTTTTTTTCCTTCACCCTCACCACTCACTGTTTTCTGCTTTCGTCAGCTGATGCTTTTAACATCAGTTTAACGCCCTTTCATCTTATTTCAGGGCTACTCTCGTTTCATCTTTCTTGATACCATCATCACTTTTTATTTCCAACTATTGTGAGTCCTCAACCTGGAATTCAAGTCAAGGAAATTGTACCCACCGGTGACTTAAGATGAAAGAAACACTGACAAAATAGCTGACGAATGCGCCACTATGACATCCAGATTGAAAAAAAAAAAAAAATGCAACGCGTGCAACAATGCTTAAGAACTTTGTGAAATAAATTCACATTTATTGTAACATAAATGCTAATATAATTCTAACTTCCACCAGCCCAATGTGGAGGAATTCGGGAGGAGATGGAGGGCATGATACTCAGCCCCGGTTTCCCTGGCAACTACCCTAGCAACAGTGACTGTACATGGAGAATCTACCTGCCGGTTGGTTACGGTGAGCGTCAATGACCCCTAAAATCTTTTAAAATAACTCAGAGTATTTGTAATGTACTAAAACTTGTTTAATGATAATAGAATACAAAGAAAATAATTGTGTTCTGTTTTTTCCAGGAGCCCACTTACAGTTCCTCAATTTCTCCACTGAAGCCAATCACGATTTCCTGGAAATACGCAACGGACCTCTGGATACGAGCACCGTCATTGGACGATTCAGCGGGCAGGATGTTCCTTCCTCACTTCTCACCACCTCGCATGAGACCACCGTTTATTTCCATAGCGACCATTCTCAGAACAAACCAGGGTTCAGGTTCGAGTACCAAGGTAAGTGTCCTTGAGGTTGAAGAACTTTAAAAGCCGAGCCCTGGAGTTATTTTTTTGAACTGTCTGATTTAATATGCACTTCATATTTTAATGAACATAATCACTAGGATTAATTTTTGCTAATTGTGGAAGCGAGTTGGTCTCAGTATTGAGAGTTAATTTCTACTGCCGAGCTCGATATAGCTCGTAATCACTTCAGTGTAGTTTAGCCCAAGTACGTTTAATATATTGAGCTATTTGCCTGAAAAATGATAAAACTGTCATAAAAGGGAATGATGAGTAATGACTTGTAAAGGCAGACTGCCATGTCATAATTTCTCTTCCCTCACCCTGTCAAGGTAATTTAGTAACTATCTGCATTTTAGGTTTTTAATCACCTTAGAACAGACTGTTGATCACTTTTTTGGAAAATATATTTTTTTTAGCTTTGGAATGTTTAATGACAACAACCACATCTGCATGTAATTTTTTTTTTTGTTTGACTCTAACAACATTGGCAAGTCGAAAAATAGCAATGCATATTTACATAATTCGATGTAAATTAGCATATAAATCAAACATTATATTTGCAAATACTCCTCTTTGCAGCATTTGCATGAGATATCTCTTACAATGGGGAATCTGTGATGCGTAGAAATCAATTTCTTCTGTCACATTTACATCCTGGCTCTTTGAGACTCAACCCTCCAAAGCGACCTTAAATGGCTCAAGCCAAACACAGAAGAAGGACTTTGGAAGCAAACAAAAACCCTGAATAAAAAATAAATTTGAATATCATTGCCTTTCCGACAGCTTATGAACTACAGGAGTGCCCGGATCCAGAGCCATTCCGCTATGGTGTGGTCGTGGGGGCGGGCTTCAACGTGGGCCAGTCCATTTCCTTCGAGTGTCTTCCCGGATACCAGCTGGTGGGACATTCCATCCTCACCTGCGAACACGGCACGACCCGGAATTGGGACAACCCTTTCCCTCGCTGTGAAGGTAGGCGTATGAGAATTATCTGAATGTATGCAGAGTCATTAAAGTTCTTAATTTTTCGATATCTCAGTGCCTTGTGGTGGAAACATCACATCGGACAACGGGACCATCTTCTCTCCACGCTACCCAGAAAAATACCTCAACTCGGCCGATTGCTCCTGGTTGATCACCGTAGCTCCTGGTTTTGGAATCATGCTCAACTTCACCCTACTTCATGTCCACGGCCCGCACGATTTCATAACTGTTTGGTATGGAATAATGTCAGCGGCAACACATGTTTGGCTGTGTTGAAGGGCAAAAGGTCATTTAATCATCTGTCTGCATGGCTGACATTATCAAAGACGGGATTTTGCACTCCCTAGAAACCTCCTGTTTCATTTTCATTGCCAGCCAACCTGGCAATATGACGACAATGGCTTTCGCTAAATTTTCCGTCAGGTGCTCATTTAACCAAGTGAGTAGATTTTACCTCAACTGAGCTTTTTTCCTTGCCAAGTTGTCTGGCAAAAAAATGAGTCGAAAACCATTTTTGTACTCTTACTTTTTTATAAATGGCCCAACTGAATGGATGTTTTTCAGTAGGCTCCCATAGAGCCAAGATGTGGACTATCATGTTCCCCAGTTTCAACTCACCTCCTCTGTGTATCAAGCCACTGAATTACCGAGCCAAGGAAATGGGTCCCGTAATGGTAACTTGGCCGGAGCGCAGTCAGGCAGCGGTCCCGAGCCAACCATTTCCAGAGCTGCTTGTAATCTCCCATGCACACTCTGACAGCCAAAGACAGATGGTTTTTAAACTGAATGGTCGCCGCATAATTCCGGGAGCTGTCTTAATCGGCCATCCTTGCGTCTCGGGACAGCTCGGATCGCGCCACGGTTTCCAAATACGTTCCCATCGGATGCTAGTTAGTAGCCGCAGTCCAATTCAGATCAGTCATTGTGTGCTCAGATGCGGTCCTACAGTGGCTTGTAATATTTCACACTCTCTGATAAAGCTTTGTTGTCTTTAGGGACGGCCCCCAAGAATCGGCGAGGAAACTCGGCGTGTTCACTGATGGAGAGCCCAATGATCCTCCGAGGAGCACATCAAATCAAGTCCTGATCCGTTTTCGAAGCAACACGGAGAAAGGTGGATTGTTTCACATCAACTATCAAGGTAGGGAGCTCTTTATGAAATGTACATTGTTTTTATGGTGACTCATTATTTTTCTTTCTTGCCAATGAAGCTTATAGGCTGCAGTTCTGTCTTCCACCGACCATCATTCCCAATGCGGAGATCCTGATGGCTAGCAAAGAGTTTAAAATAGGTAATAGTTCATTGTTATTGATTACCGTATTTTCCGGACTATAAGGCGCACCTAAAATTTTCTCAAAAGCCGCCTTATAGTCCGGTGCGCCTTATATATGGACCAAATTCGTAAATTTAAACTGTCCCAAAGCATTGTGTCATGAAATCAATCATAAGACTATAAATCATGAATCAAAAAGGCTATGGATCATTATTTTGTGATTATAAATTAATTTGTTGCATCTGAAGTTGAAATAAAAAAATAATGATTTGATTTGGATTAAAATCTGACATGATGCATTAATGGTGCGCCTTATAGTCCGGTGCACCTTATATAAGGAAAAAGTTATAAAAAGGGCCATTCATTGAAGGTGCGCCTTATAGTCTGGTGCACCTTGTAGTCCGGAAAATACGGTATTTGCTTTTTCACAGTGATCATTTTAGAGTCACTTTAAGTATGGTCCATAAATTAATCCGTCCTCCACCTCTGTCTGTCCAGGTGACATTGTGCGCTACAGATGCATCCCAGGCTACCAGCTAAGCGGCAATGACATCCTCACTTGTCGCTTGGGGGCACACTTAGAGTTTGAAGGACCTCCACCGTCATGTGATGGTGAGTCACTTGGA
The DNA here is from genome assembly GCF_059516105.1 of Syngnathus floridae. Classification (NCBI taxonomy): domain Eukaryota; kingdom Metazoa; phylum Chordata; class Actinopteri; order Syngnathiformes; family Syngnathidae; genus Syngnathus; species Syngnathus floridae. The sequence continues at coordinate 4,697,004 of NC_142433.1, forward strand.
AAAAAAAAAAATCAATCGGCAGAATCAAGGCTACACAAAAAAATAAATGGATTGACGCACTTCCAGTCTGAAGACAAATTTCCGAGTCCCGTGGGTTTTGCATCAAGCCTGCAGTCATAGTGGGAAAGCTTCATACCGGTTTGGTGGAACCTTTCATCTCCGCAGATGATGCTTGGTTCCCGCGAGACTTAGAATTGCTGCCATGTCGCTCCCTCCGTGCTGAGAATGATCCTCCCAAAGGACCTAGTAGTAGCACCCTTATCATCCCCATTGTACTCATCGCTTTTCCTCAGGGTAGGAAGAAACTGGTGCCTCCACTTTAAAATATTACGAACACATTTTTTACATATTTTTTATAAATACTCGACGAGTGACAAGTTTTTTTCCGGATTTGGGCGAAATCAATTTTGGCAGCAGTTTGACGAGGATGACTGAGAACAGGACAAGGAGTTAGGAGCCAAGGAGAGGACAAGGAGAGACTGAGCTTGGAATGCACAGCTCATTGAAATGCACGGGACATTCCGGCTGCAGCTGCACCTATCAAATCATCGCTTCTGGCTCTCATGACCCCCCCCCCCCCCTCCCACCCCCTTGCACATTCACGTACATACATGACAAACCCAGCTCTCCTTGTGTCTGGTCAAAGTAATGGATGATATGGATGGTCCCCTAAAGAGAAATGCCAGAGCTTCCCTCCTGTTCTGCAGTGCTGTTTGCCCCTCACTATCGTCTCTCATCCTCTGCATTGCCCCCCCCCCCCGCCATCCCACTCTTGCAGTTCCTGCCGACTCACCAGCATCACACTTTGCGACTCTTGTTGCGTAACGCACCTGTTAATCTCCCGTGTGCTCAATTTTTTTTTTTTTAATTACATTATTTTGACATCTATCAGCGGGCTCTTGTCCGACTTGAGGGAGATCGAGCTAAATGCAATGACACACATTCACTTCTCTTCTTTGTATTAAGTCCAGAGGAACCGTTGCCAGACATGAGTGGCTTTTGAGTAACACTTTGCACATTATTCAATCCGCCCTCTACTTAGCTTTCAGGCTCCCTTTTTTTCCCACAGATTATTCTTTTTTTAACCCCGCCCCCTTTCTTTAAATCCCAAAGCAAGGATTACAGCTGCCCCTTGCTCAGTCCATCATTGTCGTCCATGACTTTGTGCAGTTAGGTCCTGATTCATGCTAATACACATGTAGTGGTCCATTCCCTTCAATCAGCTCCTTATCACCTTTCTGCACATGATAATTAAATTCTAGAAAAAAAAGGAGACAAGAATACCGCAGCGGTTAAAAGGCTTAATATACCCGTGATTGCCGGACGTGTGAGCTCAATTGTGTGCTGAGGCTATAAATATACAAACTGCAGCGTTTGCTTGCTTGCGGAATGGAGCAGACAAGGGGATCCTTTAATTTTAGCATGAATGAGGTCACTGCGAGCAAACCTTAACTGAGCGTGTAATGAATGCATATTTTTATAGTCTACATATGAATTATATTTACTCAATCTCTGTGTGCTGCATGTTTTTTTGTAGTCTTCTTACAATTTTATTAACGTATTTTCCGCACTATAAGAGCCTTATAGTGCGGAAAATACGGTAGATGTCTTCTGCTTCAATGCTGTTATTCAGAGTGGTAAATAAATATCAACCAATATTCAGATTTTCATGCTTGGATTGGAAGCTCCCGATTGGTTGGCGGGTTGCCGTAATTGTGCTCCAAAGACCTTTCCTCACTTCCCCCCTTGGAGCTTTTGAGACATGCAGACAGACACAGACAATGTGAAGGAAATGTTTTGTACACATGAATTTCCATCATGTTTTATACATATCCCTGAGTGAACACTTCAAACATACATAGATCAACAATTTGCATAATTTATGATAATCTTCACGTCTTTCTCTCGTTTGAGATTTGCAGCTATTGAGTATTCAAGGTAAAGCACCATGACACTGGCAGTCATTTGCAATTCAGCCAACGACACACTTGACATTGTAAGATTTCCTCATGCAATAAATCCCACTTAGTCGGCACGCCAAGAATGATAAGAGCCAACATTTTTAATAATTTGTAAACACTTTTGAACTAAGCAGTCCAGCATTTTCTTTTAATACTTATGTTTATTAGAAAGCAAGCATGAGTAACAAAGAGGGTCCATAAAAAGAAATAAAACACATTTGACTTGGAAACCAATTAGCAAATTGATGTGACCTGTCTCGACAAATATTGCTTCCAGGCAACATTGACTAGACATCGATTTAAATAGAAAAGACGAGATTTTTCCTCAAGGCTTTCCATGAATAAGAAAGAATAACTGATATTTCTGCACTTGCCTCGGAGACAAATTTGTGTTTGTAATAATTATCGAATTACAATAGCACTTCAGGCAACACTGATTCGCCCTCCAACAGTATTATGGATCCACCCGATTTAGTACTTCAAGATCAATTCGGTTAAACTACTAATGAATAAACATCCATTAGAATGTTCCCTGTGTCTAAATCTTTTTTTTTTCTTGTCTTGTTTTGACTCATCAGTAACCTGCCCCATGAATGAGGTATTGACAGCATCCACAGGGGTCATCATGAGCCAATCACCAGGCACCGGCTTCCCTCATTTTGAGTCGTGTTCGTGGGTCATCAAAGTGGAGCCCGGATACAACATCACGTTTACCATCGAGCATTTCCAGACTAGTCGTCAATTTGACGAGCTTGAAATTTTTGACGGTGAGATCCCCATCATTTTTGACCGACATATGTACTTTGAATGTTTACCTAACGCAATTGACAGCATAAGCAATTAAATCTTGAAATGAACTCACATAGTCTTTCCTCTACATCTGCTTTGCGCATTTATTTATAATTACGAAGGCAGTCAGAAAAGCCTGGCAGGCCTCTCGCAGTAAATGGTGGTCGTATACGCAAGACTTGCTGATTAGTGTTTTTTATTTATTTATTTTTTGTAAAAAAAAAAAACCAGAGGACATTTGCTAACCTTGGGGCTGCCAAACCAATTACCGAACGTACTTTGTTCGCCTCTTCAATTAGAAGCGGTTTTTATTTGGTTATTAGTGAAACTAAAAACTGTGCTTGCTCTCATGAAAATAGAGTACAACATGTGACTGTTAAAAGGAATTGGTCAAATATAGAAAAGGGAAATTGAATTTGTCGATCGGTCTTTCAATTTAGGTCCTTCAAGACAGAGTCCTCTTCTGATTACCCTGAGTGGAAACTACTCCAATCCACTCAGCATCACCAGTTCCAATAACAAAGTCTACCTTCACTGGTCCTTCGATCACACGACCAGCCACAAAGGTTTCCGCATACGCTACTCGGGTAAGAAGTGACAGATTTGGATTTGTTAGTTGAGTTTATATGTCATTTAATGAATCCAACTAGATCCCAACAGCTATGTCGCCGTGGCAACCAAGCATGGCTGGAAATAAGTTGAGCCGTATTCAATATCACCTGTATAACTGGCAATGAATTTAAATATTTAAAAGACTCCCTCAGCTCTTTATCAACACTATTCTGCCAGATTGACTAATCATTTTTTTCATTTTTTGCTCTCCGGCTTCCCATCCGGGTGTTGGTGCTATCATTCCTCTACTCCCCCATCGCTCCCTTTACCTCATCTTTCAATTTCTACTCACCGATGATTGACTTTGCCATCGCAGGTTCCATGACAGATGGATAGATTGATTGCCAAGAACCTGCAATTTGCAATAGTCAACATGAAAGTATCGTGGTGGCGAGGGAGAAACAGATGGCGCCGGAGGATTTGGCGTACACGCCTCTTTAGCAATCCGTCAGTTATTGCATTAGCAAGAGGCAAACATCTCCTTGAGCACTTTGCCATCACGGCCTCCATTCTTAACATGTCACCTTTCATTGTGTGCCACCGGCGCCTCATAATGCACCTGACTATCTCCCCTATTATCTCTTTTGTGCGTCATACACCCCCCCCCCCCCTCCCACCTCCCCATTACCTATTCCTATCCTCTCACCTGCCCCTGTCGATCCGAGTCCTTTGACTGCAAGGATGATTGAAAAGAGATGTGTTCTCGGAGGCAAAAGGGAGAGGAGGAGGAGTCAGGATAACAGAAAGGCAGACAAATGAGATTGACAATGATTGAAGTGGAGAATTTAAATTAGATCCCAAGACCTTACTCGGGGTGAGTGACAGAGGGCCAATATAATGTGCAGATAGCCCGTCTATGAGGTTTTCTTTGCTGACCTGAATCGTGTACGATTATTGCGGCCCCCGATAAGGCAAACAAACAAAAGCAGTGCTTCGATTATTGTGTGCCCATTTTTATACCGTATTTTCCGGACTATAAGGCGCGCCTTCAGTGAATGGCCCATTTTATAACTTTGTCCTTATATAAGGCGCACCAGACTATAAGGCGCACCATTAATGCATCATGTCAGATTTTTAATCCAAATCATTCTCCATTTTATCCTTTTTATTTCAACTTCAGACGCAACAAATTACTTTATAATCACAAAATAATGATCTATAGTCTTTTTGATTCATGATTCATAGTCTTCAGCGGGCCACTTATGATTGATTTCATGACACAATGCTTCAGCCCAGTTTAAATTTAGGAATTTGGTCCATATATAAGGCGCAGCAGACTATAAGGCAGCTTTTGAGAAAATTGTAGGTTTTTAGGTGCGCCTTATAGTCCTGAAAATATGGTAATCCTTTTGAACAAAATCCAAATCTGCCTGAGTAGAACATCCTTCCCAATTTCATATCCATATGTGTCCTCATATACCTCACCATCCAGAGATGGCAGATGCAAAGGAAATCCGAGGGTCTTTGCACATTAATCCATCACCCCCTCAGCAAGCACTTGCATCATTTCACATTGTTATTGGATTATATGCTTATCGGTATACAGATTTGTATTGTGTGCTTTCTTGCTTGATTTTATGTATTGCGTGTTTGAAATTCCTCCTAGCGGCCTACTGCAGCCCACCCAACAACCCCGTAAATGGCAGCGTGCACAGCCTGACAGGCACCAAACTGGGAAGCACTCTTCGCTTCAGCTGTGACCAAGGCTTCCGACTCATTGGCCAGAGCAGCGCCACCTGCACCCGCACCGCCCAAGGGATCTATCAGTGGAATGCACCAGTGCCACTCTGCCAAGGTAGGGGCTGATGAAGTGGATTTGGAAATTGCTCAGAAAGATGGAAAATGGATTGTAATGTTGGTGCTCAGAAAGCGAAATCTAATTTTGATGCAAAATATCTGTCATGCAAATACGGTACACATATTTTTTAGCTTGTGCTTTCTCCTTCCATGCCAGTTACGTCCTGCGGAATGCCCGTGCTTCCGGTGAACGGGAGCATTGTGGGTCAGGACTTCTCTTTAGGAGCCAGGGCGACTTATCAATGCAATCCCGGATTCCGGCTTGCAGGACCCGTCACCACGACAATGATCTGTCAGGAATCCGGAAGGTGGAGTCCCATCGAGGCCCCGCCCAGATGCGTCCGTAAGTAAAACATTCAAGTAGTAAAATAATGTGAATCCTGTCGATGACTTCCTTTTTTTTTCCAACTAGCGGTGACGTGCCCTGATATCGGCCACTCCGCGGTAGAACACGGACGATGGAGATTAATTTATGGATCCCAGAACCAATATGACGCTATCATGGTGCTCATATGTGACCCGGGGTATTACTACAGGGGGCAAAGGGTCATTCAGTGTCAAGCTAATAGCACTTGGAACTACCCGGATCCACGACCTTTCTGTGATAGTAAGTGTTGATATGTGTTTTCAACCATACATACTCTAAAGCAGGAGTGTCAAACTTATTTTTGTCGCAAGCATAATTTGCCTCAAAGGGCCATTAAAATTGTCAATTTTAAAATAATAAAAACTGTTCGAATATTTAAAAATAGAATATTGAAATCAGATCAAATATTTAAAAATAAAAAATATTTTAAAAATGAATGGTGATCAAAATTGCTAACAATATTTCTATTTTTTTAAAAGTTAAAACAATTTGGAAATTTGGAATTTGAGGCACAATTTGTCTTCGCGGGCTACCTAAAATAGTGTGGCGGGCCGTATCTGGCCCCCGGGCTTTGACTTTGACACCTGTGCTCTAAAGGATATTTAGGTTTTACATTCTAAAATCATCAACGTACTTCTGCTTGCAGTAATTTCCTGTGGTGACTTGGGGACTCCACCAAATGGTAACAAGATAGGAACGCTGACTGTGTATGGAGCCACTGCCATTTTTTCCTGCAATACAGGTTACACTTTAGTCGGCTCCCGTGTTCGGGAGTGCATGTCCAATGGACTTTGGAGCGGAACACAAGTCCAGTGTCTGGGTGAGTCCGCTAACAAAGTGATGTGTGGAGCTAATTTACAAAAAATAATGAAAGTGGGCCTTCATTTTTTTTTTCCCCATAGCTGGCCACTGTGGCAGCCCTGAGCCAATTGTGAACGGGCAAATTAATGGGGAGAACTACAATTATAGAGGTAGCGTTGTGTACCAGTGTAATCCTGGATTTCGTCTCATCGGGGTGTCTGTGCGGATCTGTGAGCAGGATCATCGCTGGTCAGGACTAACCCCAGTTTGTGTTCGTAAGTACTTGCACTGTTGAGCATCTTCAGCTCAACACTGACTGACCATTTTACTTTTTTTTTTTTTTCTCCAGCTATAACTTGCGGTCATCCCGGTAATCCCACTTTTGGTGTGACGCAAGGAAGCCAGTTTAGCTTAAACGATGGCGTCCGCTTTGTCTGCAATACCGGATATGTTCTTCAGGGAGCTGTTAAATCAACCTGCCAGTCCAATGGCCAGTGGAGTAATCCTCTCCCTCGATGTAAAAGTGAGTCCAAAGTTTTAAATTCATAAAATTTTGAATTGGCATGTAAATTTAAGCAAAGGCACAATTGCAAAGGCGACAAGAACAATCAACATTTTTTGCACTTGTTTGAAGGACAGCTTCGTTTTGAAAACCACGTCTCATCTTTTTCTGAATAATTCAATTTTGTCCAAGCCGAGAATGTTTAATTGGGTTGTGTGTTGCATAAAGAAGTAGTTTCTAAACAGTTGGTATTAACTGAAACCTGAATGGCAAAGCTGTCAAAGGGCCCTTGCGAGTTTTTACTGGAATACATGGCGGAATAAATGAAGGAGAAAATTATATGAAAGCATTTCTTTTGCTCAAGGTAAAAAATATTTTCGGGATATTTATGAAAGCATCGGTGAGGTCATACTTTTCTGGAGGTGAAGAGGTTCCTTCTGTACAAGAGGAATGTGCAACTGGTGGCTGTTAGTCGCCTGTGGCCTTCATCCTTCCGCGGATGGAGGCCACATAAAGCCGGTCCAACTTGAAATGGTTCAAATCACACTCAGTGGGAGATCGAAAAAATGGGAAAGCTCCTCACCCGCAGCGGGCAAGCAAGAATGCTTTAGACATGACTTTTCCACTCTGCAGTGCAAAATGAACCTGGCTGTGATGAAAAAAGCTTTCTCATTGTGTAAATCTCAAAATGTTTGTATTTTCAATGGTGCCATGTTCTTAAATCTCACATCGGGTAGATGTTTCTGTTATCCTCACTGTTTTTGTGGCTATAAGAAGATTGGAGGTCTGTAAGTTCGATATATCACATTAATTAGAACATTGCAGGTGAATTTTATTGGTAGACTCCCTGCTGTGTGCTTGCTCTGGGATTGAAAAGAAAAAAAGAAACACAGGCATGATTAATTTCTTCTCCGCTTATACCGTGAACCTTGCACTTTCCTTTTTCGGGAGGTGAGTCAGTCAGACAAAAGCTAGTGAGGTCTTAGAAATAAAGTGAAACAAACATGAATACACTCAAGTTCCCAAACTGTTTCTTTATAAGTGATTTAAACATAAAGTTATTATGGTTATAAATAATGCAGGTCAGAAATCTGTAAGGGAAAATAAGTTTAGGGTAATTCAACTCTGCTGCATGTTGGGAGTGTCGAAAATGAGCAAGGTTATTAGCATACAATGAGCTCAATTGAGAATATGGCAAATAAATAGGGCATGGTGGGGCATAATGGCTCCTCTGGAGGTTGTAGACAGTCTTTTCGAAAGCCATTTAGAGGTTTGGCATCATTGCATAGTTAATTTAAATTTGCATTTTCAACTAAACACCAAATGTTAGAACTGTTGACACTGTCGAAACAATACGGAGGCAACTCACGATGGTTCGAGGCAGTCGATGTTGATAAATATTTGCCGATCCGCACCATATCCTACCCGACTAACCCTAACCCTAAATCTAACCCTAACCCATCTAAGCTTAACTGTTTAGGTCCTAAACTTTAGGGACTGCTTTGTTGTTGATAGAGTTCAACTTGTGCTGTCAACCTCCATCTCAATCTCCCTTTAGCTGTGAACTGCACGGAGCCAGGTCATGTCGAAAACAGCGTTAGGCAAGTCTTACCCAGCGGACCACATCGCTACAGCTTCCAGACCACCGTGACGTACCGCTGCAACCCGGGCTACTACCTACTCGGGACAAGTTCTATTTCCTGTCAAGGCGACGGTACCTGGGACCGCTCCCTCCCAAAGTGCCTTTGTGAGTACCATTAGCATCTGGATTTAATATCTCCAAGCTAACCGGTACTTTCTCAATTTCTGACAGTGGTGTTGTGTGAGCGCCCGAGCATACCGCCCTACGCCCAGATCTCGGGCGACCGGCGAACCGTCGGATCGGTCATCCGCTACAGCTGCATCGGCCAACGTAGCATCATCGGGAACACGACCCGTATGTGCCAGCTGGATGCCCAATGGAGCGGCTCACCACCACATTGCTCCGGTACCAACTTTGGAACCATATGTGTCCAAACTTCAAATTATAGATTGAATCCCCCCCAAAATATTTCATTTCTCACCAAGTAAATAGTTTGTATTGCTTTAGGTGGACTGAAGGAATAGCTGCTGGTCTCAAGGACAAAAAGTGTCCTCCATAAAAGTACTTCATTTAACTTATATTAGACGGAGGAGCGAGGTACCTATACCGTTTCCTCGCTTGTTTATGAAGCTCAATAAAGATGTTTACCCTTGCACTCCTACTTTGTGGAAGAACATATGAGGAGTCACTTTAAATCCACAAATCTCAACACACCAACAGAGATAAAGTCGGGAAAATAGCCATCATAAAAAGTACTCAAACCCAAAAGTGGTTCCTTTGCTTTTTCCCCCATTAGCTCTTTATTTTTATGGATTTTTTTTCTCAATTTATCTGTTTTTCGCTTCTTAGGTGACTCGGCGGGCCTTTGTGGAGATCCAGGTGTTCCCGTTCATGGCATCCGGTTGGGGGAGGAATTTACAGTGGGCAGTGCGGTGCGCTTCAGCTGTGAGCCGGGTTACACGCTCAAAGGTTCTCCAGAGCGAACGTGCCTGGCCAACGGGACTTGGCTTGGTACTCAACCTGAGTGCCATGGTAAGGAACACAGATGGATGCTGTATTTCTTGTCACTAGATCAGCAGATGTTGATGCCGCCGGCCAAGCAGACGCTAAATGATTGGTGGGAATCTGAAAGTTAATTTGAAATTCTAATATTACTGCAGGAAAACCAAAACAGCTGCAGACTTTAGGTATCTGTGAGCATGGAACAGAACAACTTCCTTGTTTGTACCCAAAGCAGACACTGGAGGTCGATAGCCAATCTACTCATGCAATCCTCCACGCATTGCAAAGATATTCCGGACACATCTGACTTGAGACACAGAGCCAGACCCAAAAGAGTGATTACACAGCCCAACCGGCCAGGAAATGCCTTGGGATTCAAAATAAAGAGCTGGAGGACACTAACGGGAATAAAAAAAGAGACGACTGCACTGCAGATATTGACAAGTGGCGTAAAATTAAATGAATGTGTCGGATGGAGAAGTCGTCTTTAATGAGCACTGTCTCTAACAGAGACGCTCGGGAGTTGATGCGGGGTTATTGAAGTTGAAAATTATATTCACTGGATGCCTTATGCAAAATAAATATGCAAAATAATATTTTCTCTCCGGAGCGAATTACATTGCTGATATGTCATTATCATGAAAATGTTGAACTCGGGTTGAGAAATCAGGTTAGTCAGTGTGGGCTCATCTAACAATGAAAATTAAAATTGGAATTGAATGAAAGGGAATAGGGAGAGAATTTTTAATTGATATCTGGTTTTGCAAAGTGAACAAATATTCCGAAAATATTTCCTACCTTTGACTACTCTTCTTGGGCTCTATTTTATTTTTCTGAAATTCGATATTTGCAGCTCACCTCAGTCTCCTTCTGCTACCGTCACTCTGCCATACCTCCTTTTGGCTCATTCCCATTTTGGTTTGCACATGTGAGCCGGCCGGCGTCACCCACCTGTTCTTAGCTGGCGCCAGCTTCAAAGACCGGACCACATCTGGTCATTATGGAGGACCTAGACCCTCGGGGCTTTGACAGTCTGATGCAAGCTGGTGACTGCAATGCAAAGAACCTCTGCTTGTGTCTGATCACCAAAGTTCAAGTCACACGTCCCATTTAGAATCACATTAACAGATTAAATTCCTAATAATGTCGGATATGGCAATAGACTGATCTCATTTTACCGGCCTAATTAACAGAAAGCAAATTTGGAGTTGATGGATGGGATGAAATATAATAACTGTCATTGTTGCCCAGCAACTAAATCTCTCTCTCTTTCCCGATTTTAGTGATATCCTGTGGAAACCCCGGAACCCCTCGGAATGCCCAGATCCTGATCCACGATGGGCTAACCTTCTCCAGATCCATAACTTACGCCTGCAGGGATGGCTACTACTCTACTGGCCTGCTGACCCGACACTGTACGATAAATGGAACCTGGACCGGCAACATGCCCGAGTGCTCAGGTAATTAACTGCCCTGACCGGAGAGCCAGCAAGTCAAGTTTCTCAAAAATCATATGCCGGCCTTATATCTTTGACGGTTACCCTAAACTTGATTTTTTTTTTTTGCAGTAATCAACTGTGGTGACCCTGGAGTTCCAGCTAATGGAGTGAGACTTGGAAGTGATTTTATTTACAATCAGACCGTTAGTTACCAATGTTCTCCTGGGTTCACCATGGATGCTGATCGGGCCTCCACCCTCATTTGCACCAAGGCTCGAACTTGGAATGGAACCAAGCCTCTGTGCAAAGGTATTGTTGTCTCACCTCGTGAATGATTCCATGGGGAAGAATATTGGATATTATTTTTTCATCTCTCATTTGTAGCAATAGTCTGCGGTTCTCCGCCAGTCATTCCGAATGGACAAGTCGTAGGTACGGATTTTAACTGGGGCTCCAGCATCAGCTACTCGTGTAACCAAGGTTACCAGCTATCACTACCCACCGTGCTAACTTGCCAAGGCAATGGGAATTGGAGTGGGGAGAAACCACAGTGCTTCCGTAAGTCACAACAATGGCAATATTATGTCTTTTATTCTGTAAGACTGATTTTCTGTCTTTGTTTTTGCAGCTGTGTTTTGCGGAGACCCGGGCTTGCCTGCCCAAGGGAGAAGGGAAGACCGAGGTTTCACTTACCTGTCCTCGGTCTCCTTTTCATGCATAGCCCCTCTGATCCTGGTGGGCTCGACCAGGAGGTATTGCCAATATGACGGCACCTGGAGTGGAACTCAGCCCTCTTGCATAGGTACATTTCACGTAGATGTAAACAGATTTTTATATCACAAAAAAAGTCACACTTGAAGAGGTTTGTGTTCACTTTTATATATCCGCTGCAACTGTAAAACAAAAACTACAACCCGCTGCAAACTTCAGTTTTATTGGTGACTGTCGCAACAACTGCAGTAAAATTATCATTCGTGACCAACATAACACAGCAGACAGTATTTCACATCATTTCTGTTGTGATGAAATATTTGATTGTTGTGGGTGTCATGAATATTAAACAAAACTTTGTTGCAGATCCCACTCACACCTCTTGCACCGATCCGGGCAGCCCCCTCTTTGGTAATCAAAACAACAGTCAAGGCTATCAGGTAGGATAAAATCTTAATTAAAAATCCAGTGTTAAGTATTTAATCGCGATTCAGTAAATGGTCCGAATTAGCATTAATCTGGCACTAGTTCTCAGACTTTCTTTAAATCCAAAACAGATTCATGCTGTCTTAATTATAAAAGAGGGTCCAATTGAGTGTTGCTTTATAGCCTCCAATGATAGAGTAACAATCTTTATAGCCGGCTTTTAAAAAAAAATAGTGCGCTTTATATGGCATTTATTGTGCATCATTTGGAGCATCCAACGGCTTCTATCCAAATTATATTTTCACGTCCTTGTGTTTTGCTGCTTCCAGATCAGCAGCACTGTGTTCTTCAGCTGCAGAAAAGGTTACTTGCTGCAGGGTTCAATTTCTCGCACGTGTCTGCCCAACCTCACTTGGAGTGGATTTCAACCCGAGTGCATCGGTAAGCTACCGTATCTTCCGGACTATAAGGTGCACCGGACTATAAGGCGCACCTTCAATGAATGGCCTATTTTAAAAATTTGTCCTTATATAAGGCGCACCGGACTATAAGGCGCACTATTAATCCATCATGTCAGTTTTTTAATCCAAATCAAATCATTCTCCATTTTATCTTTTTTTATTTCAAGTTCAGACACAACAAATTACTTTATAATCACAAAATAATGATCCGTAGACTTTTTGATTCATGATTCATAGTCTTCAGCAGGCCACTTATGATTGATTTCATGACAGAATGCTTCGGGACAGTTTAAATTTAGGAATTTGGCCCATATATAAGGCGCACCAGACTATAATGTGCACTGTCGGCTTTTGAGAAAATTGTAGGTTTTTAGGTGCGCCTTATAGTCCGGAAAATACAGTAATTGGTATATATGCTTTGGTGTTGATAGTCAACTATTGCTCTTCTTGACCTTCTGTCAATCTCCATGCTTAAACACCTTACCAGCTCACCACTGCAGCCAGCCAGAGCTGCCAGCCCAATCGGACGTGCGAGCCATTGAACTGCCATCCCTTGGCTACACGCTGATCTATACGTGCCAACCCGGATTTTACTTGGCTGAAGGATCAGAGCACAGAACCTGCAAGTCCGATGGGAGCTGGACTGGGAAACCACCTCTCTGTGCAGGTAGAAATAATCTCATGAGGCTTCCATTGTGGAGTACTTCTCATTGCTACTTAAATATCCAAAAGGTTTCACAACCTTTTTCGGAAAATTGTTGAAATCTATCTATATATATACAAAGTAGTCTTAGCAACATTACCAAGAGGACATAAGCTGATAAGCACAATGTTTACCATCGATTTTCCTTCTTTTATATATGGTGAGGAAGCGTTAACAAGTTCCGTCTGACAAATTGACCGTCTTAAGTGTTTTCCTAAATACATTAAAGTGAAAATAAGAGCCATTAAAACTTGCTAGTAATAACCCTGTCCGGATGATTGCTACTTCCAATTTAAGACCTTGTGAAGTGAAATTAGAGTTGTTTTTTAAAAGACATTACACATGTTTGGAGATAATTGCTAAAAACATGTGCAAAGGAGTACATTTTCGAGGTATAGCATTAAACTCCGCCTCGGCTTTCTATATTAAGAACCTGAGCTTTCTAGTAATGTGGTTAGGGATAAGTATGTTGAAAATATTTGCTCCCTAATGGGAGTTTCACACTTCTGTTGGGTGCAATTATGGACTGGGCGGATCAAATACTGGCGTCTGATAAAAAGACTTAGTTCACATGTTTACTTCTGCAGCCCTTTGTGGGTGTTGAGACCTTTGTTGAAGGTCTAATGGCTCCGTAGTTGAGCAGGGACTTTGATTCTTTCATCGGGTTCAGTCGCAAGTTCTAGGCGCTCGCTGAATGCTCCACTAATGGTCTTTGAGTTTATTGTTTTCAAAGTCATATCATTTTGGCACGCTCGCCCCAAAATGTCTTCTTCATGATATGATGTGCTCCACAGCTGATAATCGTCCGAGTGGTAAGAGCCCCGTGGGGACAGTGCAGGAGCCTCCTTCCAAATTACCAGGTAAGACAAGCTGCTTTCTAATCTTTTCCAGGTTATCAACATGAAATTTACCTTTCTACCTTTGTCATTTCAGTACCGGGTGGGGTCTTTGCAAAGAACTCTCTCTGGAGGGGGTCCTATGAGTATTTGGGGAAGAAGCAGCCAGCTATGCTCAGCATCACTGCCTTTGAATCTTTTAGCAACCGAGTGAATGGAACATTACTTGACCACAGTGGCGTGGAGCTCAAACTCGCCGGTTGGTACTCCAGAAATGAAAAGTGGCAATCGCAAAACCTTGCATAATGTTTTTCAACTCACTGACCTCATCTTAACAGACTGAACAGATTATTTCATTTGTGGACAAGGAGCAAGAAATCATTGAAGGCGCTTATATGATGTGGATTATTGCCGCCGTTATGAAAGAGAAAAGCTTTAACATTTTCCCCGTGGCATACTTGCTGTGCAGCTGTGATCATTAAAATGCAAATTTGCATTAGGAGAAAGCAAGGTCTCATCACTTCTCGCTTCATGATATTGTCGCAACACACAAAATCATGCATTTAAAATCGGGGCTGTTGTTGAAGCGATGGCAGAACACGATTAAAGCTGATTGCGCAATATTCAGCATGTCTTATCTATTCATTAATGTCCATTATTGATTGGTTCTTTCTAAAGGTACTTACAAAAGAGAAGAAGCCCAGCTACTGCTTCAGGTGCACCAAATCCGAGGCCCCGTGGAGATATTCGTCAACAAGTTCAAAATCGACAATTGGGCTTTGGATGGACACGTAAGTTGCACAAGTAAAATATTTTCGACAGCTGGCACTTCATTTTTTGCAGCGCTTGGATATGATTGGATGTTGCTGTCTTTCTTTGCTTCTCCCTCGGTAGGTGTCCTACATCTCTTCATCCAACTCCTTTGTGTACCAAGGATTTGTCCGTGGTAAAGGCTTTGGACAGTTTGGTCTGCAGAGATTGGGTAAGTGAGTTTCCCACTTCAATAAAACAAACGTGCATTCCTAAGTTTTTGTTTTCAAATCAACTGCATCTACAATAATGTGGTCACAAATAAAGCTGCTGAATATGACTCCGCAGGCCAGAATATGTTTGCAGTGTTCTCTCTTGGCTCTGTTGCGTAATCTCACAGTTGACACTGTAAATATAGTTTGGAGTTTCAAGGTGAAGAAGCTTTATCCCCCTAAATCGTGTGTTCTGTTTCATGTCTGCCACCTAAAATACTCCAAGACGTGTTTTTTTTTTTTTTTTTTTTTTGCCGCAACAAATCCTTCCAGCTCCACTCCATTAATCTGGAAGCCTGCTACAGTCGTGCAATGTGTACACAAGAAAGATTTATTCCTCCGGTCCCTCCCACACCCTGGTTTGTTCTTTGAACACATTAAAAGGATGAAGAAAGCTATTTGAGGGGGGTCATATTAGAGTATATTGACGGTTTTCTTCATTATTAACTCAATAAAGTTTGAGAAATAATATTGTATATATATTTCTACATATATTTATTATAATTATTAAATTTATTAAATATAATAATATATATAAAAATAATTAAAAGGATGAAGAAAGCCATTTGAGGGGTGGGGGGGATCATATTCGAGTATATTGACATATTTCTTCATTATTAACTCGATAAAGTTTGAGAAATAATATTCTATAGTCATTTCTATATGTATTTATTATAATTAGTAAATTTATTAAATATAATTATATATATATATATAATTAAATAATTATTAAATTTATTAAATATTCATTACATTTATTATTCAATTTATTTTTATTTATTGAATATTATAATTATCCATTTTTAATGCAGCCATTGACTCTGAACACAGTGGCCAAGGTGTGCTCAGGCCTTTATTTGACTTGCCGAGTTTAAATTTCCGCTGTGATAATGGCACATTGATCCAATCCCGCCATGTATGGTCACCACTTATGATTAGTCCATTAATGATTTTTGCAGTTTGGATAAAAGACTGAAGTGCTCTACTTGCTGGCTTTAGGGGGCATGAAAAGATCAGGTGGAGAAATATGTCGCCTCGGAACAAAGCAATTGTTGAGTTCTGCTCGTAGTCTTGCAGAGCTTGGTTAAAACTTGCATAATTTACTGGGAACCAACTGCGGACAAATGACACGGCTCGGTGTATCCAAAGGGAGATGATTGGCAAGCACAACATGAGCCGCTAATTGAATTCCTTCTCAACCTGTCACCTGTTTTTATTTCGGAAAAGGGCTGAATAACAACAGGTGGGCTGTCGTTCTGCTGGCATTGGCGCGGACACACACGCGCGCCTTTCTAAATTAGAAAATGCTTTACAAGTAACACATGCCTGTAACCGAGAGTGATTTTTACGACAATGGGTTTTGACGTTCCCAAAGGGGGGAATTAAAGTAAAGCGGCGGGGTAAACTTTCAAAGGTCACTTGTCTGCCCAAACTATTATGTAAATTCCACATTGCTGCCAGCGCCCTTCCAACTATATTAATGACCATATTTGTTTCATTTTTATTTTTGAGTGGTTGTTGACAAAGTTTGGAGAGGATATTCGGGTTTCTCTGTATTCACATCCTTAATTAATTAATGTTATCCCTTCTTTGCAGAGAGTTTAGATCCCAGCAGAGACAATACGGCCTATAACTTTGCCTCCAACAGCAGTTCAGTGGCAGCCGCCATATTAGTGCCTTTTATAGCCATGATCATCGCAGGCTTCGCCCTGTACCTCTACAAACATAGGTACGCTCAAAGTGTTGCTTATATACTTGAGAAGGATGTTTGCGCCGTTGTGGGAGTGAGCAAATTACAGTTGTATTGTTGTTAATTGGATCACCTTTCGTTCTTGGTATTGTCGTATTCCAGAAGAAGACCCAATGTCCCTTTCAATGGTTACGTGGGCCATGAAAACACCAACGGACGGGCTACATTTGAGAACCCCATGTACGATCGGAACATTCAGCCGACTGACATCATGGCTAACGAGGCGGAGTTCACAGTTAGCACAGTATGCACAGCTGTATAGCGACAGCTTCAACTCAAGGTAAGAAATCTTTTGCTGCTATACGGTTTTACAGAACTACTTACACCAACTACAAACAGATTCTCCGATGTGGAACATTTCAGAAAATAATCTCTGTTTTTCTCTTGTCATGTCTTTGCATCATTTCAAATATCCGATTTTTTCATCCCTCCCATGCCATTTATATTTTCGACTACCCATTATTTTTATCATATTTATTCCATTATTTCCACATCCCTTTTGAATCAATCTTCCAGTCAAGGGAGGAGCGGTGTGCTCGATCATCTTGGACATCTCTTCCTTGAGCAAAGGGGGCAAGACAAAAAATATTTTAGTCACTGAAAAACAGTCAGGAAACAACTCAGTTGGGGGAAACTATGCTCCTATAAATGAAACAACGCAGCAACTCTTCAACAACAAAATGCTTCATTGCGACTGGATAACTTCTTACCCCATCTTGAGGAAACGTTTGCACCTCAACGTGCATTCCGAGAGAAAGTAAATGCTGGAAGCAAAGCTGTGACCACTCTCCTTACCGCCTAAACCCAAAGGGAATTTCAAGACTTGAAACTGTTGAGATAACATACAAGTCAAGCTAATGGCAGACAGACATTTATCATTCTTTTCATTTGTTTGTTTGTATTCGCCCTTTACGCCGCTTGCATTCTTTGATGAGGAATTTTTTGTTGACTTCACCACGCTGGGCAGTGGTGTCCAGTGGAGACTGCTAAGGGCTGCAGAAAAAGCACTTAGTGTTTTGTTGGTATCTGCAACCTGACCCCCAGTCGGTATTTTTATTCAGCATACTAAGTTCTCTTTATTCTTCAAGGAATAATCGTCAGATTTTACATAAACATCAGTCACAACTTTCTCTTTGGTCCTCATGGATGTAGCTCAACGTGCGAAGCGCTAATGTCACGTTGTTCTTTTTGAGACCATATACTAGTTGACATCGATGTGTTCAACAAAAGGTATTTTGATGAATCGGTGATTAACGTCAGGCGGATTACTTTGTGATCTTTCCCGTAAACTAACTTCTGGCAGCTCCGAAAAAAAAAAAAAAAAACATTGAGATGATTTGTTTTGTCCTGACTTGCCATGAATACGTTGCTTAAGGCTTCGGCAAGGATTTGACAACAGGCAATTTGCTAGAATAATGATTAGTCTCATACTTTCTGGAAATCATATTAAAAATTTCTTCTCAAATTAATTGAAGACCAACAACTAAAGAACTGTCCGGCTAGCAAAAATGCTAAACATATATTTGTACATGCATATACACAAACAGTACTTATACCGTATTTTCCGCACTATAAGGCACACCGGATTATAAAATGCACCTTCAATAAATGGCCCGTTTTAAAACTTTGTCCATATATAAGGTGCACCGGATTATAAGGCGCATAGAATAAATAACTCAACATTGCTCAAACGTTAATGCAATCACAATATAGTAACACTCGAAATAGTGAAACCAATAACAATATATCAATAACTCAACGTTGCTCAAACGTTAATATCACACAACACACAAAATAAACTCATAAAGCTTACTTTAATAAATTAATCCTCATCCATGAATCCATATTGGTGTATATATAATAGGCGCACTGGAGTATAAGGCGCACTGTCGGCTTTTGAGAAAATTGGAGGTTTTTAGGTGCGCCTTATAGTGCGGAAAAAACGGTACACATAAAAAAATGGTTTAATAAGTTTGACTTTGACAAATCAGCATCCATTCAAAAAGGCATTTAACCCAATGTTTATAATCACCGACGTACAAAGTTTCCCTCAAAAATCTCGCCCTTTGAAACCAATCACTGTAATGTTCCTTGAATCCGAGCGGCTGTGGGCCGGTAATTGCTTTTACTATGTTATTACTTTTACAGCCCTCACTTATCGCAACGCCACAGATAGAATATTGCCCCTTGCCAGGTCTGCTCACTTGTGAATTGATGGAAAAGGAAACAATTGAATTACCTTGGAGATTTCGCAGGAAGTCTACGTTATCTTCATTGCCGTTTACTTCTCAAAGTTGTCTAGAATATTCATGTATTCTTTTCATATTGTTCGGAATCTTGGATGTTTTCATTCATTCAAATCGTCTGTGTTCCTTTTAATTGAGTTTTTTTTTTTACCCCAACATTTCTTCCGTGACATATTTAATAGATAATAATGCCCTTTCATAAGCTTAATTGAGTTTGTACTAAACTAGTACGAGAAACATTTGGACTTTAGATTGACAGTCGTTAAATCGACCGTGACAACTAGAATTAAATACAAATGATTGTTTGTGTGTAAACACAAGGGCTCAGTCGAAAAGACCGAACTTTTGTCCTCCGTATTTTTCTACCCTCTCCTCTTTCCAAGAAGCACTTTATGTTCATCATAGTGCCTTGTCATGACCTCATTATAGCGCTTTGACAGTTTCAGTTGGTTGAATTCTAAATTGCATAAATCGGGGGGGGGGGTCATAATGTGCATGAATCACAGTAACATGAAGGAGCTGAAAGTTTTTCATAACGTTTGACATTTTAGTGAATAGCGGATTGGCCGTAGCCGGGAGATTTTAAAGTATCAACCAAAGATCATGTTTTTGTTCCGTTTCACGTCTACTCATAATGTTTTTACGACGGGGGGCCGAGAAATTTGAGAGCTTCTTTCTATGTAGGGCGATTTGGTCATATTCAGCAAAGTTTTCTCAAAGTGCACTCGAGTTAAGTGAAGAAGTAGGAGTTATGGTTTGAGAGCTATCTGGCACCATCCTGGTTCTTTTTGCATATTTAAAGACATATAGACTCCGTCCATCCTTGACACATTTTTGTTATCATCAAGGCACAGCTCTCTTCAGCTCAACCCTCTGCTCTACTTGCCGTAGACTTTGCTCAATTTCCTGTCAGTGGGGGATGCGATTAAGAGCTGTCCCCATTTTTATTGCTAATTCCGATCTAACAATTTGTACTGTACGTATCATGAAATTCAAGATATAAAGCGTATTTTGTTGTAGGCAAACGTGCCAAAGCTTCACTGCTGTGTTATTCAGTCCCACTCAATGCAATTTATCTCCAGCTTTCAGAAAAAGAAAAAAAAAAAAGATTAGTGACTCCAGCTTTTAAGTTGGTAAAGGACCGGTTATTTGTTTGAATATGTTTAATTTCACTGTGTATCTGAATTCAAGATCCGCTGTTTGCCGGTATTGTCAAAAGAAATGCTTTTTAGCACAAAATACTTTTCGGTGTGCTTTCCTTTTGCAACCAGCCAAAAAAAAAAAAAAAATCCTCTTTGTTGCAAAAGTTAAGAAAATGTCTAAAAGGAAAAGACTGATGGATCGGGTCCAAGGGCAATGAGAGAAACACGGACAAGAGAACTATGTAATGTCGCTAAAAAAAAGAGAGAGAATATTAACAAATTAAAAAAAAACATTTTTGTACAGAGATATATTTTTGTGAAAATACATTTGTAATATAAAATGGAAAAAAAATGAAATTGACACATAATTTTCCCATCATTGTAGTACAAATGCTAGTGGGGAGTCTATGAAAATTCTATAAATAAATCTATATAAATATATACAAAGAAAACAAAATCAAATCTTTTTGTATTTGTAAAAAGAGTGTACATAAAAGTTTACATAAGTATTGTACATATGTAAGACCCACCATGGCTTGTCTGCAATATATAAAATGTATTTTATCCGTCTGTATATGATGCTTTGCATTGTGTCTAAGCTTATTCTACTTTCTTGAACTCGAAACTTATTTTGAAGGTTTTTGGAATAAAACGCTTAAAAAACTAACTATTTATTCATGTTTGAGTATTTCTTCGGAGCCACAAACTGGGCAAAATCTTTTTTTTTCCGACATAACTTCCTGTGCTTGTTATATAGAAGATCAACTTTACGTGCATGCCTGCTAAGAGGAGGCAGTTCCCGAAGGTGTTAACAATAATGCGCATAGCATAAAAGAAGACAAGCTCTCCTCTGCATTCTTGCTTTTTAAGTGCTCATGAAAGCTGCTCAGGGACCAAAGTCGTGATCCATCCTGTAGCTAGCTGCAACGATGCACCAGCCCTCCCAAAAGAAATTGCTTATGATGCATATGTACAATATTTGTCCATCCAAACCAAAAGTCGGCCTTCAAAAAAAAAAAATCCACATTTTCCCTTTCTCACTCTTCTTATTCTTCGAACAGCCACGCCGCTTTTTTGACCAACTTGATGATGCAGAACAAAAAGAACTTATTGATTTCATTTCCAAGCAGATAAATTAAACACGCACTGCTATCTGAGGCTCTCTATAATTGCCTCTTCATCAGATTAGAATCTGATTTTGCTTAAATGCACTTTCCAATGGTTTATCCTCCGCGTGAGCCATTTGTGAGATCACGTCGAAGGTGCATTTGTATGTTTGAGATGTAAAGTGTGCACGTTAGTCACAGGAGGAACGGATCAATTCAACACTTAGTTCTCCATTCTCCATAATTGTTACCTTTAGTGAAGCAAAGGATTTTTTTTCTGTGTGTACCGTACTTTCCGCACTATAAAGCGCATCGGAATATAAGCCGCACCTTCAATGAATGGCCCATTTTATAACTTTGTCCATATATAAGGCGCACCGGATTATAAGGTGCACCTTCAATGAATGGCCCATTTTAAAACTCTGTCCTTATATAAGATATATACATTTGGTCCGTGGGCCGGACTTTGGACACGCCTGCTGTAGTGGCTCAATGTTGGTCCATATATAAGGCGCACCTGATTATAAGGCGGCTTTTGAGAAAATTGGAGATTTTTAGATGCGCCTTATAGTGCGGAAAATACGGTATATATATATTTAGTGTCAATCAAAATTGAAACTCAAATGCGTTATCAAATAAAACATAACATAATAGGAGCTTACTAATGATGCAAACATACTAATTTATCAATTTGACAGCAATGATAAAGAGTCGTCACTTTATAAATAAATTGAAAGGGAGATGAAAGCAGGGGAGAAGCATCTTAAAGGCTTCTGCTGTTATTACCCTGTCATCATCCTGACAGCTCCTTTTTTTTTTAGCCCCAGATGGTAATTGGAGACTCATAGTTGACTCTTATCATAGGTCTGGATTATTCTTTTGACTCATTCATTAGGTATGATAATTAAGTTTTTATCTCACAGCGAGCTTATTAAACGTCATTAACGGTTGTTTCTCTGGTTATGTATTAAACCACATTGAATGCAAAAAAGTTTTGTTGAGTGATACATGAACTCCATGATGACAAATACTTGATCAAATAGTTTTGTTCTGATAAAAACAAGCTTAGGCTAGCTGTGATTTATTGGTAATCACTTGGGTCTCTAATGGTGATTCTGGTTGACAAATTTAACTGACACTGCAAATATATACTTGGTCTCATCAGACAATCCCTTCATCCGTTCTCTAATGTCTTCTGGGATGGCAGCGTGGATTTTGCCTTACATTAGCCAGAGCTCGCCGGGGGGAGATTTGGGAGAGTTAAACCTCCTGCTCTGATGTCTTCTTCCATGTCCGAGAGTGGTCCAGTAAAATAAAGCATTAAGCGAAACAAAGAGAAAATTAAGATGCCGTTTGCGATTTGACAAAAAAAAAAAAATCAATCAAAACACTTGGTACTGTTATCACAACTCAATTTGTTCAGTGTTGCGTAATTAAATTTCCTAAACTTGCTTTTTTTTCCCCGCTTTTTTTTTTTTAAAAGCAAACCCTACATTTAAAAAAAACTGTTTTTCAGCTTTGACTTTTTAGTCTGGTTTGGACTTTTTATCAGGCAGACTCAAAACAACAAAATATATTGGCTACCTTTCACTAAAATAACATCAAGGCAAAGAGGCAAACACTTAAAAAAAAAATGTAGACACAAATAGAGGAATGAAGTAAACAACCTTGAAAAGCAGCAGCCACTTTGGAAAAGAAAATGAAGAGTTTTCAGGAGAAGTTTCCTACTTTTTTGGACCAAATAAATGAATAGCCTTTTAAGGATTGCAAATCTTTGCTGCAGTTCACGTGGCAAGGACTGACTCCCACCATGAATAGCAAAAAAGAGACCCTAAAAAAAATAATTTCCCACTCCTCGTCCATGGCATAGATTCGCAAAATTGATATGTTGCTAGCTAACCACCCTTGTATTTAAATAGTGTCCACAACCCCCACACTTATTTTCCATGTGTACTTTTGTATTCACATCACATAAAGGCAAGTTTTTGTAAGAAACAAAAAAAAAATGGCACACTCAGCAGGCACCCGCTGCTTATATTTGTTGTGGACACTTTTGCAGAAGAATCTTGAATAGATTCAACGCTGTCTCAGTGTTGCCCTCAGGCAGTCGACCTTTTTTTTTTTTTTTTTGTATGACACGGTGAGGCTTAGTTCATTCACACAGGTAATAAGCACTCGACAGGGAGTCACCGGCAGAAAAATCTATGACCCACTTCACCACAATTTGAGAAGCCACGTTGCCATGGCGACAGTTGCATCTATCTCACAAATACGGAATCAGGAATCTCAAATGAAGGTATTGATACAAGCGGCCTTGAATCATTTGTCACAAGCTATTCTTATGGAAAATAAAGTCGTGCTATATATGCTAATAATATTTCACTCCCCACATGGAACAGTAGAGCTGATGGAGCGAGATGTTCTTATTTACAGGATCTCTCCCAGTTCGGAAGATAAATTATGGATAATCATCCATAAAAGATGTCCTTATTTTTGTATATTTAGGAAGGGAGGGGGTATTTAAGACATCCCTAATTAGATTGAGCTGATATGGAGTTATTTCTGAAGACTTTCCCCGCAGCAAAGACTTTATTCTGTGATTGCAATAAAACAAGGGCAGCAGGGGATGATTAAAAAGAAAGTAGAAGCAGTCAGCGTGCATATTTAGGAAAATAAAAAATGGGGGGAAGAAATAATCTCCTCGGGTGTTGTAATACCCCTTTGGTGACCTCGTGTTGTTGCTGTCTTTAAGAAATTCTTAGTCGCCATTTTGGACTGAATGACGTCGGTTCGGAAAATATATCGTTGTAAAGTTTGATCAAAATATTATCTTGAGTCTCCCAATCTACTGTCTGTGACATCTCCCATCTTATCTTATCCCAACATCTCATTTTAACCCATATGTGCCACCATTTTATAATCTTTGGCCTCTAGATAAAATCTTCCTTCCTCTAAGGATGCCAGAAGGGGCCATTTAGAAGAAACTTGGATTGCTGCTACTACTAAGAATTTGAAATGGAAGCCTGTGGACATACACACCCTCCCATGTCACGACTAAATGTGCCATCGGTTTATCACCATAATACCCGGCGGCTAAAATTCCAGCACTTGAGGACTACTCATTGCTTCAGACCCTTGAGGCACTTTGCTCCAAACAAATTTATTTTCTCTTCAATCCGATCTTCAGAATAGAACATTTCCAATAGAGTCAGACATCTTCAGGTCTGAAGGTGACTCCGGAATTGACTACATACTTCAAGACGAGTCGAGGTGTTCAACTTTCCATGAACCAAATGTTTTATTTCGAGAATTCATTTAGCGAGCAGTTAGTAGATGCATGAGTCCATCCCAGCCGCTTTGCAGATCATCCAGGAAAAGAAACTCCATCGGTATCTCAGGTGATGGATTGGAAATCAAAGTTTTAATCATATGCTCGACGTGGTTGCCTGGCAACAGGGCTCCCTTTGCATGGCGGCAACAGAGAGAATCAGATGAGAAGATAATGAGCAAAAACTGACTGAGCTTAAAAAAATTTATTAAAATCACAAACATATTAAAGGTTAGAAAGACTTTAGTCAAATGGTGCATTTTAAAATATGCCGCTTAGCATTTTTTTTTATTATTACGAGACCTGTGATGTGACCTTTAAGAAACTTTTTTTTCCCTGACGTGCTGCTGTCAATTCTTCTTGTGTTACCAAAAAATTCACCATTACATTATTTTAACAATAAGAAAGTGTGAAATAATATACAGGATGAACATTCTCTCCCTGAAAAAAAGAACAGCAAACATATTTTGTATGATTTTAGCGTGCCAACCTAATTTCTTGCTTGGTCGGTGAATCTCGCATCTTCCCCCATGCTGATATTTTCACTGCACTTCCAAATCGGTTGATGTGTTGCTGAAATTGAAAACTCCATGTGAATGATTTTTCTTTACACCAAAATCTTTCCCGATATGCTGCCAGATCTCAATTTTTAAATCAATGATTCACTCCATGTCTGTGCAAAATGATCACCATTGTCCCACAAATCATTTTGAATTTGGCTTTTTTTTCTTCAGAACCATTTTTTATTTTATTGTGGGCCAGGAACTTTGTTTTAGAAGTACCGTATTTTCCGCACTATAAGGCGCACCGGATTATAAGGCTCACCTTCAATGGATGGCACATTTTAAAACTTTGTCCATATATAAGGCGCACCAGATTATAAGGCACACTGTCGGCTTTTGAGAAAATTGGAGGTTTTTAGGTGCGCCTTATAGTGGGGAAAATCCGGTTGCTTAAATTTAAACTTCCAACATACTGCACGACTCTACCCTTGCAGAATGGCAGAAAAGTGCTGATGCATTTGATGTCCTCATTTCAACTCGTACTCCTGGCCTGTTTGATTGCGGTGGTGTCAAGGCTGAGAATCCTTAATTGTGCTCAAGCTCACCGTGTCTCCCTTTGATGTTTGATAGAAGTGCTCATCTTCTCACTTTCTGATGCTTCTAAACGGCAGCTGTGCAGAAATGTAAAATTCCTTAGTTGCATACTGTATGCACATGATTTAAACCACAGGTGTCAAACTTAAAGCACGGGGGACATTTTTTTTTTCGTCCTTGTCTTCACAGTGTTGGCTTGAGTCGCAGATGCCATATAAAATCACTCGTACCCAAACACACAGCCAAAGTAATTCATCATTATAATTAGTGTTGGGCGAGTCCGGACACGGCGACCTGCTTTGCCGAGTCTCATTCCCTCCTTCCATGTTCCACTCACCTGTCATCGCCTATCCGCAGAGCTGCTTTTCTTCCGTTTTCCAAACGCCCCCGCAAACCGAGAGCATTGTGTTACGCGATGCATGTGAGGTGCAAACTGTTCCGACTGCAGGTCATGCTTTTTTGACATTCGTTCATTTATCATGCTTTGCTGAGTGATGTGGAAATTACATATATTGTGGGGCTCGTTTTTGCACTTATGGACAGAGTGAGGGCAGTCAATGAGAAAGGTAGTGTGGGGGTTGTTGTATAATTGGCGGATGTGGCTCAGGTCGTAGAGTGGGTCGTTTAGTAATCGGAGGGTTGGCAGTTCGATCCCAGTCACATGTCGTCGTGTCCTCGGGCAAGGCACGTCACTCAACTTGCCTCCAGGTCGCCATTGTAAATGAGAAAGTGTTCTCAATTGGCTTACCTGGTAAAACATTGAATTAAAAAAAAAAAAAAAGGAATATACAGGATATTATAGATGCAAATCAGCCCTAATTATATGACATTATCTCCTATTTTGTTACACAATACAACTTCTGTCAGTGATCATGTTCCTCCTACGATTCCATCCATTAGCTGATGTACACTCGGCTTCCAAGTGGGTGCTTGTTAATTCCCGGGTCTTGGCTGAAGAGGTTACGAGAGGTGTTTCCGAGTCTCTACGAGCGTGTGAATGGGCCTTGTTGACTCAGAGTCACTCTGCAGGGTGTGCTCGGAATAGCAGAAGGCCAAGTCCATTAAAGTGAGAAGGGTTCATTTGTCACGGGTTCCATTGGTGTTGCTGTAATGACCAGGTATGCGGTTGATGAATTGCCTGACCTTTTCCTTCCTCTTTATAATCAAGTGTTCCTGTTGGATTCCCAAACTTAATTTGTAGATGTTCCAGATGTCAAGGCGGTCTACGTGTGCACAACTGAACTTTGAAAGAATATGAAAAAGAAAAATAATTGAACATATTTTTTTTTTGTAACGTTACATGCAGTCTAAAGTTATGTTTGATGGATATTTTTTTGGAAGTATAAGACATTTGGCATTTTAGCAAGACCCTAAAATGGCATGAAATTTCCGGAAGGAGGTTCTGACATGTTCGGTCTATGGCAGACACAAAATGTGCTTTATGTGCAGAGTGTTCTGACAGTTTTTTTTTTTTTTTCTTTCCTTTTAGATTTTTTTCCCCTAGCAGTAGCATGAAAATTTATTTTAGAGGGGCGTATGAAATACATTTGGCAATATATTCTGATGTTTGGTCCACTATCTGTTCTCATTTTTCTGATACTTTGACCATTAGCACCCAGTAGAAATGGCTTTTGGTAATTCCAAAAATAATGCAGCTAATGTAATAATGCCTCTTTTATAATATTTATCTTTGCTTCACAGACCTTCGCTCTTCTTTTACTGTTGCGCAGAGTAAAAACACGCTAATCAAACTGCAGACAGCTATTTGCCCCCCTCTTCTTTTTTAATATGACATTTTGGAAAGACCTGTAGGCAAATCATAAAGGCCAAGGATTATAGTGACTAGAAGACACCCGTCACATGACACCCCAGGTCAGTCAAGATAAAAAACATCCTAAAAATTATACCAAAAGTAATTGGATGAACCCTCCTCCCATACCATGACGACAAATGCAATTTAATTAAAATGTTAAACCTGGTAAAATTAATCGATTGGAAATATATTATTCCTGCGTTTTATGATTTCATATCAAACAAATATCAAACAGCGCTTACTTAAATGTGCAACGTGAGAAAACTTTGATTTCTTCTGATTCTTTTTTCCTTCAATAACTCGCCCCTCCCATCCTCCCCGCCCATTCTGAAGATTTTAACGATGACAGACTTATGCGTCAGCCTAGTACATGTCTTGTAATTATGAGGAAATGAACCTGGAGGATACACAGACCATTGATCAGCCTATCGAGTTTGACTGCCACCACAAGCAATTAACCTTAAAGCTCTTAAGCATCTTCTAAAGCCCGCACCTTTATTACCACCACACACACACATCCCCAAAAAACAGATGCAAGGTCATTACAGAACAGTTAGTCAGCCTTTTTCCCGATTGGCTCCTAATAGCAAAGATGTGATCTTGGCCCCTCCCACTGTGGATTTCTAAGTCCAGAAAATAGTGTACACACACACTCATACACACTTTTGCGTATTACATGCAGTCAAGTGGGCAGAGGGGATATCATCCATCTGTCGAGCTATTTTACTCATCCCGACTGGCGCTCATGGCTGTTTTTAACCTTCTTCTTCAGTTAATCCATGATAACAATGTTAATGTTGCAAGTATCTGCAGATTCTTGAGCGCTAGGTCGCAATTGAGAGAATAATTACATTCGCCGAGTAATTAAAGTCGCTGGCTTCACTTAAGGAGCTCTTAAATGATTATCCTTGATTCTCTCTGAAATACTGTAGGTCATATTCTTTAGCTAAAATGAGCTCCATTAGTGTGTGGCGTGATATTTATATTCTACTCTCGCTTTTTCGCTGATGTTCCAGCGGCAGAGATTAAATTGCTTAATTGTACTTTGCTACCGAGTAGTAGCGACACGCTTTCCAGTAACATTTGTTGGACACTACAATAGGTACACTTACATAAAATGGTGGGAAAATTGCATATTTGGGGTCATCAAAAGTACGTTCTCGCATATTTATCACGTCCATCGCGGCACAGAGTTGTTAAATATTGTATGCACTGCACCAGAATGTGGATTGCCTTTAATGCTAGCTGACTTTACTTGGAGTTCATTTTTAGCCTGGGAAAATCAATCTCAAATTGAGGAAGGAGATCATGAAGATAATGGCGAATGATTTTGGACTTTAAAAGAGAAAATCAGTTTCAATCTCATCCCAGCGGTTTGTTTTTTTGAAAGAAATGCAGCACGTATGATTTCTGGCATCACCTTGAAAGTCTCATTTTTACTAATCATTCGAAAGGAAAATTACCGTATTTTCCGCACTATAAGGCGCATCTAAAAACATCAAATTTTCTCAAAAGCCGACAGTGCGCCTCATAATCAGGTGCGCCTTATATATGGACCAATATTGAGCCACTACAGCAGGCGTGTCCAAAGTCCGGCCCACGGGCCAAATGTATATATCTTATATATGGACAAAGTTTTAAAAAGGGCCATTCATTGAAGGTGCGCCTTATAATCCGGTGCGCCTTATAGTGCGGAAAATACGGTGTATAAAATGATGATAGATGGGCCAGTTTATATTAATCAATATCATTGATCAAATTTAATTTTTTTTGCTGTGAGCAATGATGTTTTTGGGTGTATAAGCCAATTCCAGATCTGACTTGAGGGTCTTCTGCTTGGTATGTAGATGCTATGAGCAGTAAGTCATGGAGGATGAATAAACCAAGGCGGAGATGGAGGGGAAAAGCCAGGTGTGCAGGGAACACGAAAGGCCTCGGGGTTGAGCTCGCACACAAACTGGATTGTGTAACAAAAAGGATGAGCTTCACTGCTAATGACTCCCGCGGGGTAGACCAGATGCTTAGTTAACTGTGGTAACACACCGTTGACATAAACCAAGGAGGCTGGTGACTCATTTACAAGAGATGGAAAATTGTGGGTGACATTTTAAAATCAAACTTAACTGGATGTGCTGTTAAAAGAATTGCAAACTTTTGCTGTAGCTGCTTGGTATTGCTTCTTTTGTGTCTTTTGAATTTTTGAAAAGTCATATACAGTTAAGATGAAAGGCTGTTTATTGCGACATTTTTACCGTCCTTGAATAATGTCATAAAGGTGACATATTTTGAAAAATTGACTTTTTAATTATTTTCACAGTACTATACAAATCGTTGAGGCTTTTTGAATGTTTTTTTTTTTTTTCCAAGGTACTTCTCAGAAAATGTAGGCGAGCTGTTTGCAATTTTATATAACACCGCGCCCACATTGACTTGCCGACTAAGTCTTGCAACTTTCAAGTGGCGGCCAACGTCGAGATCCCGGTTGTGATGGTGTGACCAAAGTCAGCGGTGTTAAGAGCGGCTATGCTTGAATCAATCTTTCTCATTCCTAGACAACATAAGTTGGACTTGTGTGTTGGCTGCCGGTACAAGGTTGAATTGCGACGTATACTGTAGACGGGTGAACCCACTCTAACCTGATCGTTCATCATTTTGCAGAAAAATGTCTGGATATACCTGAGTACATGACGTGCATGGGCTGAAGGAGCGCCCTCGTGGCGTCGCCTATCCTACGTTCTGTACACTCTAAATGAGTTTGAGAGAAAAAGCGCCGGCGTTATTGATGAACTGGACAAAAGGTCACAATGCAAGGGCATGGTGGGCCCATCCTGGTGAAAGATCATTTCACCTCAGTATGTCTCTGTCGCTGACACGCCATTAGTCACATTGACTTAATTCTAAAATAGAACGCAAGATAAATGTTTTCCTGCTACCCAAGATCAAAGTTTGTCATTACCGTTCATTGAATTTTAATAAGTCGAAAATTAGTTTAAGTAAATGAGTTAACTCCTCGATCCAATAATGGGATTTTTTTTCACTGTGATGCATCATTGGATTTACTGGTAATAATATGCAAAACGTTTAGCATGACATATGCTACTTTGCAGAAAAGGGACCATTTTTTCTGCCCTTCTCCTTGGGAAATTTTGTCATGTTCCCCTCCATCAGAGACATAATGGCGCGATCCGTTAGCTGGTAATAGCGGTCTGATCCGGAGGTCACCCGGCTCCAAGCCAGAGGAAAACAGCCTCTCTCATGGCCCATTACGGTCTGCTTAATGACCACACTGATGACCCAAAGTCTGTGGCAAGCGCTCAGTTTAAAACAACATTTCACCGTGCTTGCCAAAGCCAAACGCTCATCAACCCGCTGAATTAAAAATTCCGAAATGATTTTTTTTCCTCGTGGATATTTTGACATTTCAGTCCTGAATAATTACAGTGAGATATTTTTTTTTCGGGGGCTTTGTGCAGTCGTGCCTAATTTTCTGACCGGTGAGTGTATATAAAATGTCGCCTGGCTCTCTCTCTCTCGTTGTAAAATGTGGCCATGTTTCACAGTGACTGGAAATGACGGATGATCCACAAAAATGAGTAATACAATCACCGCCAAGGGGCACTGGGGAGTTGACAGACGAGAGAATGCTAGCGTGAGTGGAATCCATCAACGATAGACACCACTGAATCTGGGCACTGTAATTCAGTCGGCCGTAATTAAAAGTCTGTCCCCCCCCCACTTGCCTAACGGTTTCACTTCCGTTGATAATCACCTGCTTCAAAATTCCGGGAATGTAAAAAAAGTCAATGGAGCTCCTTGCTGTATAATCTTGAGAGCTGTTTGGGAATCATCTTGTCGAGGATCCCAAACAACTACTATTTGAGCCACTCTCCCAATTCCAAGAATTCTACTATTCCATTATTCTAACCACTATTCATCCAATTTACATATTTAAACTGAACTCCATCGCCAGAGTGCATTTCTCAATAATTTGATTGCAATTGAAGACAAGAATTTCTTGTCCTCAGAGGAAACCCTATACTGCATTTGCGGCTCTCTGACTTTCCCTTTGGAAATGTTAAATGTTAGTATTAGCTTTTCAATTACATAGGCCAGAAGCAATTTTAAGAATTAGCATAAAAGTTCATATTAGCATTGGTTATCCCAAAGGGATGTGACCTAATTAACTTATCATCTTACCTTCTTAAATTAAAGCTCAATAGCAGTGGAGAGATTCTTTCTTATGCGGTAAAATGTTAACAAAAATTAGCTCCAATTAATTTAACAAAACCACGTCGATTGCCGAGGTTTGAATTTTGGCTCAGAACTTCGACATTATGAAGTGAGTTAGTACACAAACAAGAATCTGCTGTTTTGTGTGGGAAGCAATAAAACAAGCAGCAGTGGATAAGTTTCGAAAGGACACCTGGGAAATCATGAAAGAAATATAATCGAAAGCAAATATTCCAACATTTGAAGTTACCCAAATCCCATTCTTTGCTTTTTTATGAAGACCTGCTTAATTCCTTTATCTGAACAGCTTATAATTAAGTGTCAAAGAAGAACTGTCGAGAGTTATCACTAAGTGAAAAGGTGAACAAGCAAAGTTTGAATTTGTGACAGATTGTGGTTTACAGGATTATTTCTTGGGCTCAATCTTATCATCATCTAAGACATCTTCTAATGGGAAGCTTTGGTTTTTGTGATTGAGGCCAGTGCTTAATGGAATTGATGGCTTGGTATCAACTTGGATGGAGGTGGGGTGGATTGGAGCAAGGCCAAAAAATGGAAACCTCACTTTGTTCACTTTGTCAGAAGTTATTTGGGAGTAAGATTTGATTGGATGGATGGATAGCAGGTTCAATTTGGAGATATTGGGATTATTGGTTTGGCTTCCTTTGGATCCATTTTCCAGCCATCTGCTACCAAACAGCAGCCAGTCGACTGAATGAAATAAAAAGTAGTCGTGACTTGACTGATGTTTCCGTCGATGTTACAGAGAATGAAAGCACATCACTCTTAAAGTATAATACATCTTTTAAAGCGGTAGTCATGTGTCTCGCCAAGCACACTTGTCCCCAGCAGTGCATGAAAATGGGGATATTATCTTGTCGCCCCTCAATTCCAGAAAGTGAATGGAAAAAAAAATAAACTCGAGCAGTACAGTGCCAAGCATGATGTCGGACAGCAACTAAAATTGATGGATTTAGATTTGCATGTCTGCCTATAATGGTCCTGAAGTTTCGATGCATTATTATATTATATTATATTATATTATATTATATTATATTATATTATATTATATTATATTATATTATATTATATTATATGTTATATTTAATTATATTATGTTATGTTATATTGTGTTATATTATAATATTATATTTTATTTTATATATTATATTATATTATATTATATTATATTATATTATGTTATATTTAATCATATTATGTTATGTTATATTGTGTTATATTATAATATTATATTTTATTTTATATATTATATTATATTATATTATATTATATTATATTATATTATATTATATTATATTATACTTAGAAAATAATTATCATAGCAAATACACCCAAAATATAATTCAATTCATTTCAAGTACATGACTCTGACCAAAGCCGATACTCCTTACAAGTACTTGTGTCTGCGGGCAAAAAAAAAATAACCTGTCTGAATCCATGTTGAGATGAGACTTCTCCTGTGGCCAGAGTTTTGAAAAATCCAGTTAGAGCCCGCGAGTCCACTCTCATCATATTCCTCCATTTTTTGCACATAATCCACTAAAGGAATACTTGGCAAATGCTTCAAGCTTGGCGCTGACTCCTCTGATCACTTCGAACGCAAAAACGGTATGTGTGCTCCTCACCCCCCCCAGGTAGTGTTAGCTTTTTAAAAGTAACCTGAAGATTTATTCAAATGATTCTCATTTGCGAAGATCACATCGGTTTGGTATGATAATTCCCTCTATGATAGCAGGTGGAATTTATTTTTAAGGGGCAAAATGCATTATTCAGGTTTTGGGGGAGTGAGATGCCCTGAAAAAAAATTCAAGCTCCAGCTAAGAAGGAGATGATGATAAGACTGGGTATGGACACCGAATTATTATGATCAATATGTAATCGCTGAGAAGTGAAGCCGAAGCATGTTAACGTACAGCTTGGTATAAAACTGGAGTTTGATTAAAAATAGGAGGGCTGAGAATTGAACATCAAAAGTGTAGGTATAAATATATATATAATTAAATAATCAAGAAATATATATAATACAAAAAAAATCATATAAAATGTATAAAATAATAAAATTTAAAAAATAAAATTAAAATAAAATATAATTAAAGCAAGCCGTTATTTTCCAGTTTCCAATTTCCATTCACATTATTCCGTCCATCTGTTTCGTGCATGATCAGAAATGGGTGCAATTTAGCCGCACATCGTTTACCCAGCTTGACATGTCATAAGTTCCCGTTAAGAATTTTGGACGGACAAAGCTGCTGTCATTGCAGCCCGGACAGTCTGTGACTGATTGGGCTTGACTTGATGGAGCACTTTGCATGACATTCAATCAGATGAAATGGCCATCAGTTGGGCCACATCACGTTATAAATCTCTGCTGAGATGGCGAGGATTATGTATTCTCTTCCCACATGAATCACGGTCATACCTCATTTAAGAGTCAATTATTGTACTTGAAGAAAAACAAGGCTTGGGAATAACCTTGAGGATTTAGCTACCCGCTGAGATAGCAACACATTTTCCGATACGCTGGCGTTGTAAAGGCTTTCATTAGTTAGATTTTGAAAAACATGCTTGTAAAATTTTGATTTACTATGACTGGATCATGCTGGGTAAAGTATTAATTTCTCTTTGCTGCAGATTTTTGCCAATTCCGATGAGTAAATGGATGCTATTTCATCATCAGTCCATTAATAATTTGTCAGTATTTTATGTCCTGATGAGGGTAACTTATTTTGTGAAAGGCTCTGTGATAAAAAAAATTTGCATTTCAAAAACATCACCATTATAATTCCACCCTGCATCAAACTTCATCCGTCGCAATTTGCCCTTGAACAATATTCCAATGTCAGAAACGACGGCCGCAATTTAAAAGTGTAAAACAAACGCTAACTGATTGGTTAGTTATGGTGATCAATTTGAAGCTGCTTTGTGATATCTGCAAACATAATATTTAATTTAATAATCAACTAAATTCCTCTATGACAGGAGATCTAGATAAGTCTCTTAGACATTCCTTTCTCATTCTTCCATGAGCATTCCGTCTGACACTGAGTCCACTATTCATTGTTTCGCCAAGGTATGTTTATCGCTGATTGTAGGGCAGCCCTTGGAATCAAGGTCACTTGTCGAATCTCTTCGCACTCCTTCTGCCTCTCAATCCATCCACCATAATTTCAAATCCAGCTTCTCTAGCATGTTATTTCAACAAACTACAAATTGACTCCTATCACGCCGCCAGAGTACAGTGGAATGGTTCTCCAAGTGTGGGTGTTTCAGATGGATGTGAGAAGGCCTGAGAGAAAGTCATAGGTAGGAGCGAGAAGAAGGGTCAATGTGCTGTGGATCAGTGAGGTGAGAAATTGCAGGCGGCACTGATGGTAAGCTCTCACCTTCGTCAAGTTCTCACGTCATCAGTCTTCTTTTGCTGGCACTGTTGCCATAGGACAGGATAAAGTGGATTTATTATTCGTGCATTAGTTGTTTTTTTTTAAGATTAAAAAATGGGAATTATACCATCAAAAGAAATATTAGGATTCACCAAAATGTAATTAATTTAATTTAATTAATTAAATTTAATTTAATTAAAAAAATAATAATATTGGAAATATTTAATTTATGTACCGTATTTTCCGCACTATAAGGCGCACCTAAAAACCTCCAATTTTCTCAAAAGCCGACAGTGCGCCTTATAATCAGGTGCGCCTTATATATGGACCGATATTGAGCCACTACAGAAGGTGTTTCCAAAGTCCAGCCCGCGGGCCAAATGTATCTTATATGTATATATCTTATATATGGACAAAATTTCAAAATGGGCCATTTATTGAAGGTGCGCCTTATAATCCAGTGCGCCTTATAGTGCGGAAAATATGATATACCTGCCAACATGTTTAAAATTCCAATCCAACATGTTATGATATACTTTCCAGGGCAGACATGGTGAACAGAAGGCTGATATTTAATTCATGTAATCACATTTCGTCTAAGTCCTCAGCACATGTATTACGGACAGGAGATGACATGAATCTAAAGTGCACGTTGATGTGTTGGCTGAGGCATCCGACAACAAGGCAGTAATTCCTGTGTCTTGCTCCAAGAGAAAAAACAGATGTGCAGGCAGCGGCAAAGTAGCAGCTGATTGTGTTTGGGATGTTTATTGCTTCGTTGGCTGGTGAAGATTTACAATGAATATCTCTTTTATCGCTAACA
Source organism: Syngnathus floridae (assembly GCF_059516105.1). NCBI lineage: Eukaryota > Metazoa > Chordata > Actinopteri > Syngnathiformes > Syngnathidae > Syngnathus > Syngnathus floridae. The sequence goes on from NC_142433.1 coordinate 4,732,951, forward strand.
CTGAGCTCGGCATTTTACGCCGGTCGACTCGAATACCGCCAACGAATAGACCAGCTTGTTGCGTTTTGAATTTCAAGGTGATTATCGACATTGCCAATCATTTGTTATCACTTCGGGAGACTTGGCGGGGGGTCCTCACATGAACGTCTGAAGTGATTAGATTTGTTGATGGAGGAAAGGATGTGATGGAGGGGTGTAGTGATTAAAGGATGTAGGCGAGGATGTGATGGAATGGGGGCCTGTTGAAGTCTGGGTCAACTGTTGAACTCTGAAAGCACCCATTTGATCATGGCATGTCAAGGATGTGTACGAGCGAGCGAGTGATGCGAGCTGGAAAGTTGGCATACAGTCCATGCCAATCATTTGCCACTAGCTTCTCAGTAATTGGGATGTGTGTCTATACATACGTGTCGTTAGCTCTGATGTCGGGTAGGCGGGGTTTTGCTGAGGCCAAGGATTTGACTTGCTCAGATAAATCGATCCAAGAGGTTTCGTAGGAGGTAGGTTTGAGAAGGGAAGGGGGGTCGGTAGGCCATTTGAATGTCACACACCGAGAGATAGTAGATAGTATCATGAATTGCTCAAGCTGGGATGGAAGAGGTGGGCCATCCATCTGGTGCATTGCTCTCAGCCTGGAAGGACGTTAAGCCGGAGGGATAAGAGTCTGTCCGGGAGTGTTTAGAGCCACACCTGGTTATCGCTCTGCAGGAACCGCTCAAGAATTTAAATTATCGTACTTTTCTAAACAGGTAATTTAGTCACTTGGATTTTTGGCCCCTGATTCAACAGGATTGCACTGTAAACCCCCCGAAGTGTTTTTTTTTTATATATATAAAGCAAGCAGATGCTGTTTCGATGTTAATTTTTGCATATAAAAGTTGAAACACAACAGACAGCAGAAGTACGTTTTTATTTCGCCAACAATGAAAGTGCAGCGGGATATAATTAGGCTGCTTTGCATGGATGGCTCAAATGAACTGATGAAATGAACAGAATGTTTATTTTAAGTGTCCAGCTGCTTGTAGATGGGCGACTATTAACATTTAGATCAGCTTGCTCAGCATTTTTCACATTTTTATCCAATTATGTATGTGTTGTTGTTGAATTTGTTTCGATTAGATTCAGTATTTTTTTTTTTGTTTGCCCTTAGACTTATCATACATTTTTCAATATGTTTGTTCTACCAAAGTATTACAAGTTATTGTGATTGACCAGGTTGGGTCTTTACGGCTAGAGCAATAAAAAACAAAATCAATCAGGCTATAATTCCGTTATTATAATGATCTATCAATAACCCCATTTTAATAGTCAACCATTTTTTTAAGCCGTCATGTTTTGGGAAATAAAATTGCTGAGGTTCTTCCAAGTTGCTCACAGGCTACTTCGCAGATTTAACATTCCAACTGAGAGTGCAGCTCAAGTAGTCTACAAACCTTGCCACACAAGTCTCACTATTATTGTATTCATATATTTCAAATATTTTATAGCAATGTTATACCGAGCGTCAACTTTTATAGCGGCTCCCTCATGGCACAGAAAAGACGTTGATATTCAATTGACATTATAATAAGTACATCTCGATCCAATGCTAGGGAAAATCTGTCAGTGAAAAAGCTGACAATTGGCTCTTATGGGACCTATAATGAAAAATTTGGTAAGCCTTAATGTCTGGGGAAAAAAAACATTGTAGCAGTTTTGCTGGTAATTTGTTGTTTTACTTACTGGAACAAATGTTACACTGAAGAAGAGAGATGATTTGACACTTGGTAAAATACGGAATGTCGTCAAATATATACTTGGCATGCGTAGAGATTTTTTTTGAGGATGTCAAATGTTAGCCAATTTAATTTTAGCCAAATACCTTTTGATTTGGGTCACAGTTTAGGCCAGTTTTGCTTGGGTTAGCTAACCCCATTTCACGGACAAAATCAATGAGTACTCAAGGTACTGAACCCTCCCGGAAATCAGCTCCAGGGCAAGCACCCGGTGTGCTCCATCAGAGTGACATCTCTCCTTAGAAGCCTGCATTTTTTTTTTTTTTTTTTAGGTCTGATTTTCTCTCTGTGGTGCGCAACAAAAATATTCAGCAGTGTCTAAATTGAATTTTCCCTGGAGGGATCATAATCTGTATCAAAAATATAAATAAATAAAGGAGTATTTTTCTAAAGTGTAAGGCGCGTGGCGTGTCCCCTGTGGGATGACTTCAGGCGAGCAAAACAGCAAACGTCATACTGAACAAAAATATATATTGTTTTTTTTTTTCCTTTAATAAGCTGAACTCTAAAATGGTATATTGTGCACTTAAAAAATCAAATGAAAAACTTTGTTTACATTTTTTAAGGGTCTTCACAAACTGTAATTAATTTTCCTGGTATCTAATTACATAAATGAAGGAGTACCGTATTTTCCGGACTATAAGGCGCACCTAAAAACCTAAAATTTTCTCAAACGCCGACAGTGCGCCTGATAGTCCGGTGCGCCTTATATATGGACCAAATTCCTAAATTTAAACTGGCCCGAAGCATTGTGTCATGAAATCAATCATAAGTGTCCCGCTGAAGACTATGAATCATGAATCAAAAAGACTATGGATCATTATTTTGTGATTATAAAGTAATTTGTTGCATCTGAAGTTGAAATAAAAAAGATAAAATGGAGAATGATTTGATTTGGAATAAAAATCTGACATGATGCATTAATGGTGCGCCTTATAGTCCGGTGCGCCTTATATAAGGACACAGTTTTAAAATGGGCCATTCATTGAAGGTGTGCCTTATAGTCTGGTGGGCCTTATAGTCCGGAAAACACGGTATTTAAATTCCTTTAGGTGGGAAAGTAACTAGCAGCTATAAGTAATTATTTTTAAAATCAATTTTTGCTCACTCCCGATCCTGTCCCGGCTTTGCCCTGCCATGAGTTACGACGCTCGGTGTTTCATTGAACGACTCTGATGAGGTTATGAGTGAGCCAAGGACGAAGTTATCTCTCCTCTGGCCCAACAGAAACACAGTTTATTATCCTTCACAGCACGGGACCCCTTTTTGTCCGTCTAATCCTTCCTCGCTGCTCTCCAACCCACCGCTGTCAGATTACATAGCATCGCGAGACAGGAAAGAGGAAGCCAGAAAAATGAAAAGATGAATTTCCAATCCATTTCTTGGACGCGTCGACTCGTGGAGCCCATATTGTGTTATTCATCTTGAAGCTTGTTGAACTCCAAATAGCCGCTATTTACAGAGTTCCATTACAGAAATGCTATAAGCTGCAGGAGTGTCCGTAAATGTTTCACCGGGATTCGATTCCACGATATTTTCAATGAAATTACTGCAATGACATGGTCCACCTCTCTGCTATTATCTGGCATGAAAAGAAGGGCAGAGTGTGACCGCAAAAAAATCCCGGAGTGCAGCCTGAGGCTGATTCATAATAATGACTTCTTAAAGTGGCCATTGAGGTCCATTTGTATTTGAATTCATATCAAAGCGGCTCCTCTCAAACGAACGCGCCTGACTCTAAATTTATATTTCCCACTGGTTTTCATTTGATATACTATATCCTCACCCAAAAAAAAAAAAAAAAAATCTCTATATCTTCTATCCATCAACTTTTAGGATCGCTGTCATCTGTTCTGCAACTTCAACCACATACTGTTGTTTTTATTGATTGCCAGCAAAGTTTTCGCAAAACTAATTATTAACTTTTGGAGATGTATAGGATCAGCCAAAGAAAAATTCAATACATTTTTGGCAGAAGTCAAGTGCCTTTTTCCTCTCACACACACACACGCACACACACACTCTCTTAGTATTTTGTTTCAAAGTGAATGTTAGTTTGGCTGAATATTAGAATGTACTTTATGATTAAGTTATATAATATGACAGAAGCATTGTGTGTATGTGTGAATACCACGTTTAGTAACCGCACAGGTGGACCCTCTTGACTGAAGTCATTTGAAATTGGCTGGATCTCACCTACGACCCTAATATGGCAAGCACTTTAGAAAATGGATGGATATCCAGTAAGGCTCGGGCTTTTTGTATACATCTTCCACTTTCTCTCTCTTGCATCGTCCTCTGGTGTCTTTTTATGAAGTCATCCGTTTCTTGCAGACAGTCTGGAAATGAGCACATTTATAGTGTGTTGGGGTATGGCCGCGTCGTCCACGTAATTAATCTGCTGTCTAATTTGCCCCCAGCGCTCCCGGCGTATATCGTAACATCCCATCACTTGTCATAAAAGACATCTCCCGAGAGATTTATTTTAAACGCTCAATGCAGATCTCCAGACGTGTCCAATGTCAGATGTTATTTGGCAGAAATAGCTTTTGTGTGTTTGCAAGATGCAGTCTTGTTATGATCCACCCATGTGTCACTGTGAACGGTCGGCGTAGTCCACCCACGGAAAGCTCGACTTGTCGCCCTGACGACGGCCCGGAATCAATAATGCATCGGCCAACAGATGGCCGACTTGCCTTTGGGATCATTTATTACGTCTCCTCATTTTCCCATCCTTAGTATTCGCAAAGAAAAGTTCTTTATAAACTTATTTTTGTGTAAAGATGGAAAAATACGATTAGCTGATAACACCCGATTTCCCGTAGATGAGAAAAGTCACGGCGAAAAGTAGACTTTGATAAATAACAAAATAAGTTCAACTAGTGAGAAGGATCCGGAATTCAGCAATTTCAATGACTCAACCTGTGCTGTCAAAAATGCTTGCCGCTAGCACTGACAGTCTTATAGGTCTGATTTAGTATATGTATATGTCGAGCGCCCCGTCGTCTGGGTTTCATCACTTCTTCTGATACCTGTCTTCCTCCATCTTCCTCTTTCTTTCCTCTCCTCCCACTCGTTCTGCCTCCGTTGATGACTCCCCCACCCTCGTTCGTACACGGCAAAGTCAATGTAATTCAATCGCCGCTGCCGCTTGCTTCGTCGGAACGCTTTAACATATCAAAGGTGCTGCGCTGGTAGAAAGCTCGCCGTTATACCCGACGGAAGACATCAAGCGATGGTGCTTTGTGAATCCACGAGGGATGATGCGGGGGGTAGTCAACATATACCGTATTTTCCGCACTATAAGGTGCACCGGATTATAAGGCGCACCTTCAATGAATGGCCCATTTTAAAACTTTGTCCATATATAAGGCGCACTGGATTATAAGGCCCACCTTGAATGAATGGCCCATTTTAAAACTTTGTCCATATATAAGATATATACATTTGGCCCGCGGGCCGGATTTTGGACACGCCTGCTGTAGTGGCTCACTATTGGTCCATATATAAGGCGCACCTGATTATAAGGCGCACTGTCGGCTTTTGAGAAAATTGGAGGTTTTTAGGTGCGATTTATAGTGTGGAAAATACGGTAATTTAAGGCGTTTGGAAGATGGGGCTTTGTCCTTTTGGATAAACTGATTTCATTAAGTTTGCTGGTTGTTTCGATTGCTTATTTTGTATATTTGATTCGAACACACAGTAGTTTGATCGATGTGTGGCACCCGTGTTTGCTTTGCGTGTCTCCCACCTCAAACATCAACACACACACACATCCGGACTTCTCATTCCCTCCAGATACATCAATTCTCAACTCTAAAATCGCGACCTCCCGATGCTCTGGGCTTCAGCGCCGCATCTGTAACTCACGCCGGGTTGCAAGGGCTCGTCTGGCAAGTACATCTGCCCACACGGCCGACACACCATTTGCGAGACGGGTCGTGTCTCACGAGCTGACAAGCTTTCGACAGAGATTCCATCTTGCCGTGCTACGCAAAGTGAGCCGGCGGTCTTGTAAAGCTGCCACGCCACCAGATTCTGCCGTCTGCGAAATTACAAGAAGACTGTGAAAGTAGTCCTTGTCAGAATATCTCGGTACCTGTGTCACAGTTCTTTCTTTTTATTTGGAGGTATTGTTCAGAATCATCGATGTGTTTAACCCGACTATGTGAGGACAAGGGGAAATCTATTGACGAAGCAGCTTTTCTTTCTTCAAAATGGACGCTTAGGTGTTGGCAGCCCAGTTGCACTCGTATGTCTTCGGCCGTCTTATTGATCGTAAGCTGAGGGTAATTGAACAAGACCGAGCTGGGTCGTGGCTCGAACGGCTTTGCCTCGCCGCTTCTGCAGAGACTCCAAGGCTTAGATGGGATCTGATATTTCCGACGTGGGACTTGTAGTTTACGGGCGGCTTTTCAAGATGCCAGCAAAGACAAACATTGGCCGAAGAAGTCATGTCAAGTGAAGTGTTGAATGGTAAAATAGTTTCTTCTGACTGAGCGCTATTATTGGGTTTAATTTTTTCAATGCTGTCCTATTCCCAAAGAAGTTTGTCACGGCCCATTGGCTCGATCTAAATTGGCTTTTAGAAACACTTTGTCTAAATTTGTCACTGTTGCCAACCCAAGGTTGGCACCAATGGATGGATCACTGAGCAGCGCCCCTATCTCCCATATCAATTTTCCCAACATACCCTAAAAATACACACAATTCTACAGAGAAGCAAAAACTACCACCGTACATATATCTATTTGACTTCAATGTGACATAGTGCTCTATAAAGAATTTCAAAATAAGTGACAGGACTGTGACAAGTAATACGCTGTCAGAATACATCTACCATTTTTTATCTGTGTGAACTGTTTGGAAAATAAACAATCTTTTTTATCAACTTTGGGATCACTTTTAAAACACTCCTACACTGCGAAACTACTCGTTGGAGGAAAAATAAAAAAAAAAAGTCAATCTTAAAACACCCTAGGTGTCATCCCTAGACTAAGAACTTCATTAATGGATCACAACACGCCGTACCCCCTCACAAAAAAATAAAATAAATAAATAAAATAATTAAAATAAATAAAATAGAAAAAAAAAATTAAAATAAATTAAATAAATGCATTAAATAAATAAAATACATTAATTAAAATAAACGACGTGATATGTTTAATCGTCATAAACTTTTATTGCTTCGCAACTCACAAACACCAGGAGTCAATTACCCGGGTGAGGACAAATGGCGGATCCGCACCCTGCTGAGGAGTGCTCTTGATTAAGGGCAGGAAAGTCCCTACGGCTTTAAAAGCTCGGATGCTGAGTAAATAAGCCGAGTGATAATTAAGAATTAGCCGAATACGACCAGCTCGATTTCCTTTCACATCTTTGGTGATTGTCACATTTTGGAGTGTTGAATATTTTTCACTTTAAAACTACTTTCAAATATTTTTCTGGATCAACACGAAGATGGTTACTACTTAAGAATACAATGAACTATGTCTGCAAATAGGTTTGGAATGTCCATTCAACACGATTTCAATGGCTGTTTTTCCGAGTGCTTCAATATATGTCAAGGATCTCGGACGTGAGTCAGATATGTGCGTTGGGAGCGTTTGCGTTAATGAAAGAAGCGTGATGAGCTCCATGAAAAGGCTTCAACCTACTCGAGGCTGTGAGAAGAATCTTGCATATGTGAGGCGCTCTATTGCGGTCTGGAAACTTTGGAAAATTATAATGTTCAGGTTCTAAATGAAGTGTTCAATTTCTCCTAGCCGAGGTGAGGATGAATGTGGTCAAATCTAAATAACACAATGTCAGAAATGATAAAAGATTGAGGCAAAGAGAAAACAAGTAGGTGAATCTTAAGAGGCGGGGCCTTTTCCTTTTTCTGTCAAAATCAAATTAACCTGGCAGCCCCTTTGCGCAATCTCGTCGCATCGGGTCGCTCGTCCGTCAGACGTCCCATTTGTGTCGGAACAAAGTAAACAAGGAGAAATGTGTTGCGTCAGCGAGCGAGAGGACGGATGTTTTTGGACTGTATGACTGTAGTGAGAGAAATACTGCTGAACATGGTGGATCTGTCATTTCTGTTTTTCTTTCTACAACACTTGGCAGACAACAGCACAAGAAAACATCTCACGTGACGCATCGTGCCGGGATTATTTAAAACAGGGGTGTCAAACTCATTTTTTTCACGGGCCGCATTGTAGTCAGCTTCTTTCGGAAAGCCATTATGACTGTCAACCCAAATAAATGTATGAGCACCTCATTATATACGGTAAAAGCTATAAAACAAATTGACAAATAACTCGTTTTCAAATCAGACGAGTAAAAACTGGTCAAATATTTAAAAAAAAAGATATTAAAAGTGAAGACAATTTGCAATTCCAGTAATGAAACATGAATTTGATGCATAATTTGTCTTCGCGGGCCACATAAAATGATGTGGTGGGCCGTAGCTGGCCCCCAGGCCTTGAGTTTGACACCTGTGATTTAAAATGTATGAAATATTATTCAGTCAGCACAACTTAGAAGTCGGTCATTTTTGAAATTATTCTCCCCATCTCATCTGCAGATGACACAAAGTCACATAAAGTGAAGCTCAGCAAGCCAGCATGTAGATTGCCTGTTTGCTTTGTTTTGGAATTCTAATCATGTGGAGTTGCTTATAGAGCGCAGCTGTTCCTATACAAAGCCAGCAAGCCTTTTTTTTTTTTTTTTTAATTACCCCCCAGCATCTTCACTTCTTCTCATTGTCTTTATAGATCATCAGTGGCCCCCAGTGGAGCTGGGTAGCACTGTGAGCTAACGTAACCAAAGTATGAAACACTTGTGTGTAAACTGTGTGCGTCTCGCAAATTAAATCAGTCTTTGAAAACGGGCGCAGTACATCTGTCGCTAAATGAGCTGCAAACAAGACAAGTGCCGATCCTTAATCTGAAAATGAGACGGTATCAGCAAAACTGGCACCCACGGTCCTTCTCGTGAATCCCCGGCAGCAGGAGAAAATCTTTTTACATTATTTGATTTTTTTAGTGTTAGGGTTAATCATTTTGTTTAAAAATCAAAAAGATTTTTTTATGGCTCACATGTAAAAAACCTATACACAATCCCAACATCTACCTTCTTGTGCTCTTCAAACAGTGAAAGGTAAATGTCACAGCCTGAGCTTTATTGTAAGTTTTACTCTTCAAACATGAGATTCCAAACCAATTTCAAACGTCCAGATTGTTGAACTACGGTCACGTGTGTTAATGAAAACTACAACGTGAGCAACTCTTGAAACTCAATTTTCTCAAGTGGATTTATTTGTTATATATTTCCGACACGGAAAAGAAAATAAGCCGATTTACAGGTATATGTAATACGGAAATGACGGAAGGGGGGAAAAGGTCAAATAAATGCCACATATACGACAAAGAGGTTGATGAAGGGCTTCCAGTAGCCAAGCAACTAATTTTTTCCCGGCTTATCCATCAACCATGTTGATTTTATTAGTACGGATTTGACAGCGGGTGGCGCTGCTCCGAGCTCTTGCAGGATGAAGAAAAAAACCCAAATGACTTTTCCATTTTGAAATCTGACACATGTATCCAGTAAACATTGGCGGTATTCACAAGCTAATAATAGAGGAGCTAAATTTAAACTGTGGCTATGATGACAATAGCGGTGAGAATGAATTTGACAGTGGCAATAATGGAAGTATTAAGAGAGCAGTGGCATCATGGTGGCTCAGCTTGAAGTGGGTCAAAGTCTTAATGCAGTCTTTGTCAATGTGACAAACTGTCCCCCTGCCCCTCTTCCTATGCACAGCATCGTAAATCCTCTTCTCATTTGCTACGACTCAAATTCAATTCCGTAGAAACTGGTTTTGAAAATACCACTTACAGCACAACGCCGTTAGCGGTTTACGCGACAGCCATTTTTGGTTGGGTTGCACTTAATCTTAAAAAACTCATATTTGCTTTTTAGCTTCTTTGCTGGGCTCCATTTTACTCCAGAATCATCTCGATTTAATGATGATGGAAGTTCTACCAAAACAATGAGATTTAACTCGGAGTCCACGTATTGGGCAGAGTTAGACTAATTCGGTGGGGGTAATAAATTTGAACATGATTAAAAAGTCCTTTTTTTTTTTTACTCTTGACTTCACAGCCAAACAATTGAAGTAGGCTCAAAGTCAACATTGACAGAACAATTTGTTTCGTTCCCCGGAACTCATTAGCTTTAGAAAGCTCATTAAAGCCATTTGAATGGTTGCTTGACCTGTGAAATCGGAACTCCTGCCAGCCCAAAAAAAAGAAGTATGAATCTTAAGTAAAACTCAACAGGACTGGAAATTGATAGTGTAAGGTTCAGCAAAATTTGAAGGGCTGCTTGTTTGATTTATCTGAAGTAGTCTGTATTTGCTTCTTTCTGGATTGAAAATGAATATTTTTGGATTGCCCAACATATATCAAAGTTTGAGAAGTTTAGTCTTCCTCAAACTCACCCTTGCCAGATACTTTTTGATTCGTTGGGTTCTTCCCTCTCACCTTGCTTGCGGCTTTTTGGGACAGATGTCTCTGGTGGTTGAAGTTTAGCCATGTGGAGGAGAAAGCAGCTGTAGATTTACGGCAAGAGAAGCTCTGGTGGCTTTACCTGTTGGCATTGGTGCGGTACTTGGGCCAAAGGGGAATGAGGATGGCGGAATGGCAGAGCATGCAGTGAAATGAAGGGTGAGGAGAATGAAATGAAGCAAAGAAGGGTGATTCTGGAGAACACAGCTGCTGTCGCTGTATCTCCCGGCATTGGCCTCAACTGTGGACGGAGGTTCAGTAGTGAGAAGAAACTTATTTTCCAGCCAAAGTGGAAGTGTGGTGACGATAACTCTTACTTCTTAATGTACTTGAGTACTTTGGTTCCACAGATTTATGAGTCTCGGTTTGCCAGAGGGTAATTGAGAAGACTCTAAGAACCTCCCAAAGACCCCTCTTGATCATCACACTTGCCCCCAAAGAGACCATGACTCAGTCTGAAGCTCCCGTCAGTGTCACCGAGATGGATCTAGCCGAACGTCCATTGCTAGAGATATTTTTTTCTTGACGTGAGGTATGCTCTCAACGCTCGTGTTGGTTAAATGGCCTATTTTTAACCAACATGGTGGGTGAGATGTCAACACGGGGTTACGATGATTCCAAACTTTAAAGGTTCCAGGTTTGCTGAGAGCATTCCAAAGAGAAAGCTTGGTTAAGTCCATTGAAATTAGATTACCATTGTGTTGATTGGAATCACTGTGAATTTGGATCTGGTAATTGTTTGGCAAACACACGATGTGTGTTTTGGTCTCTCTGGTGGTTTGTTTAGGCCCTGGGCGAAATCCACCGTTTTTGACGACGTCATTTTACCGAGCGCTTGATCCCAGCATGCAGACGAGTTGAGCTGAGACGTTCGGATGTTGCTGACCCACTTTCTCAGTGCGGGAGAGCTGTAAAAGTTTTTTTTTTTAATTCAGCCTACTCTCCCTTTCTACCTTGTAAGTCTGTAGCCGTGTCTATGGCAACACTGCGGATCCTCCCTCGCTTTGTTTTTGTTTTCATCTCAAGGCTGTTTGCACCTTCATTTTGTTTGAAATCAAATGTGCATCCTTTTATTCATTTACCGCGCCTGCTCCTGCGGCACGTATTCATCTGCGCTATTCAATCCAAGTGTAAAGGCCAAGGACCAAAATCATATTAATTTTGCATGACTTTTTCGGAGTGACTAAAGATACACGAGAAAGCGAATCATGGGAGTCTCGCAAAGCTGTTTTGGAACACTAAGTACTGATGTTGTTGTGCTGTTCGCTCCCGATTCCAAGATAAGAACATCCCCTGGTCGTCGTCCCTTTTGAATGCATGTGCCTACTATCTCTTTGGCACAGTCCCAAAGCTCCTGCCCGGCTCTTTGAAACCGAGCACTCCTGGCAAAGACAGAAGGGCTTTTGGGACCTGCAGTCGTATGAATTTTTCATTCACTTCCACCGACTCTCCCTCAGTAGTCATCTCGCTCTTTCTCTCTCTCTCTCTCTCTCGCTGACACATATTGTCTCAGTCTGCACACCTTTTACCTTCACGGGCAGACGACGGAAGCAAGGCAAACACCCACACGTAGGCAAACACACATCCACGTAGCCCGAAGACAGATTAAAAAAAGCTTCTCGTCGATGGTTCTTAGTCTTTTACTTTCCAGTGTTTGTTTGTTTGTGTGTTTGCTTGCACTCGGGTCCCCTCGGGCCCGGTTTTGTTGAGAAAGGGCAAATGGATGCCTTCAGCGGGGGGGGCGGGAGTGTTGGCACTGAAAAGATTTTGTCAAGCTAAGAAACAAAAAGAGAAGCTGGGAAATAAACTTTGTGCATTCAAACGCACCTCGGAAAGCTTGATTGACCGAGACAACCTGACGTGTCCTTTTCACGGGCCACAAAATACACTCGTCAAGTGGCAGCAGCACACTCATTGAACCTCGACAGATTTCGCCAGTAAAATTGCTCATCAGAAACAAGTTGAACCCTTGGGCCGTGACATTTTAGAGATCGGCTCATGAGACGTTTGGGATCTCCGGAGATGACAGGTTACCTCGGTTTATTGTTTGCTTGGACGTATATGATGATGTACACTCATTGGATAAAATCTTAAATTCTAATGATGTCATTCTCTTTGTAGAACACACTTTTGACACATCTTATATTAATCACTGTTTTAACACTAAGAATGATTCCTTTGATTATATATAGATGAAGCTCGGAGAAAAATATGTATTGTTATTAATGAGGGCATGTGTTCAAAGAGGAGAATAAGGAGATCTATTTTAAGATTTTTTTTCTTTCATAAGTATATGTTGCAGTACATTTTCAGTGACATCTTTTGTTTTGGTTGCATTTACACATTATCAATCGCGAGAATTGCTGCTGTCAAGGTGTGCTATATTTGGTTATCTCAGGAAAACCGCAATATCTGGTTGGGTTTTACACGCCACTTAGTCTGTGAGGCTAAACTGTTTTGGTTGTCGGTTTAAGCGAACAAATATGGCAGCAGAATTGTTGGCAGATAATAAATATTCATATTTCTTTGTGGATAAGCATTTTATATATTCCACACCATCATTGTACCACTCTTACAATGTTTCTTTTGTTTCAAACTAACAGTAAATATTTAATGCCTGATCATCAACTTTAATTCTTTCCAAAATTATATTGTTGTAATTTTATGTGCTGTTTTTTGTTTACCACAAATAAGTTAAAATAGAAGAAAATGCAGATTTGTGGTGGTCCTCCAAATAGATTCTCTGTGCACTAGCGCCCCCAAGTGGTACCATGCTTTGTTCAGCACTATAGTAAAGTGCTGTTATGCTTTTTGTCTGGGAAGAAAAAAAAAAAGGCTTAAGAAATAGTAGCTGATGTATTGGAAGTGGCAGGCTGATGTATGGCCCGTATTGCTTTTTCGATGACCATAGGTAAATGCTCTGCATGCTGACACAGTAAACCACGTAGCACAGATGACTAGGACAAATCAGTTCCTCTTTTGCACGCCTGCCAGCACATACCTGGGTTGAGCCCCGGTCGGCCAAAATACCCGTTATGAATCAAAGACGGCGAAGGAAAAAGAGGAGAGACAAAGACTTATGAGCGCTCGGCACCATTTCTCAGTCAAGCCTAAACTGCTCATGCAACAGAGAGTCATCGATAAACATACGGTGCAACAGTACATGAATTTACTCACGAATTTCTTAGTGGCTCTTCATCTTAAAGTGGAATATTTTGAGTATTTATATTGTGATATCGATTATGAATAATGTTGCACCTCATAAGAAACGATTGCATTCCATTGCAAAACAGCAAGTTTGATGATCTTCACTGGACCAGAACGCAACTATTTGATCTGTTGAGCCAGTCGGCCGAATCTAGACTTTATTAAAGTCACTTTGATGGATTCATTCGCGGCGTTGCCCCCCATTGTGATCTATATATAGCCTGTCCAGTCCTTGGAGACTCTAATAAACTAACAACTTGATTTTAACACTATTCACAATTCACACAACATCTGCTTGCGACGATATTCGGCGCATTTATTTTCCATACATATTATGACATGACTTTCTTGTGTATTTACACTCATATCGTATATTAAGACGATGCTCGGGCGATTTTAATAGCGCGGCATTGTTCGGAGCAATTCAAGTGTGTTGAGCATCCGACCTAATAGAGTAGTAAATCAAAGACAGTTAAGTCTGCTTGAGTCCTTCACGGGCCCGGTGAAGCCTTGCAAAGGAAGGCAATTTACAGAGGAACTCACCGGGCAGAACACATTTTTACATTATCGGCAAATAGATGTTTCTTGTGGAAAAATATCTACTGACGGAAATAAAGATATCCCGAGTCCGGCTCGACAGAAAATACACGTGCTATATTCTTTTTTAACTGTCCTAAGATGTTGTAACAAATGTTTTATTTGTACCATAAATTGCCCGAGTAAGAATGGGATTTTATGAGCAAAAAATGAATATTTCATGAGAGCCAGGATAGGAAAGAAAAGGAATGCTTTAATCTGCGGAAGCTGTTTGTAAAGTTTTAAATGCCATTGAGTTGCCTAAGGAATTATGTTGAAGTGAGTTGAGGAGCAACAATTGAGCTGATGTTCTTGAAATGTGATGTGAACTAAACTGTCAGAAGTTTGCTGGGCGCACCATCATGGTCGCCATGGTAGCCATCATATTTGGTCCTTTCCAATAGTACCACTTTATTCCGTTGTAGCGAACCACGTTGGATGAGCTGGGATAATGCATTCCATTCAGGTTGGAAGGTCCACAAGCCTCAAACCACCAACCTGTGGAGTAAAACGTCGTCAAGAATAAGTCAGGGAGAACATTTTGAAGTTTTTTTGGGTACCTCCAGACGCCAGCTGTGCACATTTGCAGGTGCAGCGGTCATTGTCTCTGTCCTTGGTGCTGAATTGGGTGCCGCTGTGTGCCATGCTGTCTGTCCGCCCGGCCGTCCCGCTGAACCCCTCAACGTGAAGGCTGAAATTGTGGAGTCATCCATGTATGGTTTACATCAGAATTGCTTCCAGGAATGTTACCGTATTTTCCGCACTATAAGGTGCACCGGATTATAAGGCGCACCTTCAATGAATGGCCTATTTTAAAACTTTGTCCATATATAAGGCGCACCGGATTATAAGGCGGATAGAATAAATAACTCAACGTTGCTCAAACGTTAATATCGCACAACACACAAAATAAACTCGGAAAGATTACTTTAATAAATTAGTCCTCATCCACATTGGTCCATATATAAGGCGCACTGGATTATTAGGCGCACTGTCGGTTTTTGAGAAATTTGAAGGTTTTTAGGTGCGCCTTATAGTGCGGAAAATACGGTACATCATGATTCAAACCTGTAATTATGCTCCTCCCCCTCTATGTAGAAGCGCTGATAATGTGAGTAAGCCTCATTTCCCTCTCTGTCCTTCAACTGGACATGAAGACTATATTCCCCGGATATGGTCAGTTTATGGATGATGTCATTTCCCAGCCAATGTTCCCCAGAAGCCTCTCCAAATCCCTGGATCGGGCACAAAGACAAAGAAGCTAATGAGCGGGCAGCTTTTGCCAAGAACCTGCCAAGTGTGTTTGCGCTTAATACGATAATGTAACTAAATTTAAGAGTCACATTTATCATTCGGATGGCAGGAAGACTAAATACTCAGTTCTGGAAGTGGCCCTATTGATGACTCAGTTGAGGTTTAAATTTGTTTTAATATTTGAAGCTCAGCATTTTAATAATTGCTTGCTTCGTTCACTACAGACAAGGACATGTGATTCACTTTTAATGGGAAACATAATGAAACTGTCCTACAAGAGATTGCTTTGAGGCTAGTGCAAGTATATTGTAGATAAGGTAAGAGCCCAGTTCCATTTATCATGTGACCTGCAGACCAGGGCACAACAGTTTAGTGATATTGATTGCAGTCAGTGGGATTAAGAGCTCGGAAACGGGATCAAATAATTTATGTTATCTGCCACCAACAGGGTCTCTCTGCTCCCATGCCTCTCAACTGGAGCCAAATATTTACCATCTTGTGAAAATATTATTCTTGAAGGATCTTCATGGATTTGTTTTGTTCTTGCTCCCTCAATTTCCTTCCATCTCTGATTTTCTGATTTCAGGCCAAGTTGTGGCAATTAAGAAATGAATTGCTTCGGTAATCATTCAAAAAGCTGGGCTAGACTCACTCAGTTATCAAAGTTGAAAAATATTTTTGACTCAATGGGCTAGATAAGAAAGGACTTTGTTTAACCGAGCATTAAGATCTTCATACTTGATAGTATTCTTACCTTATGGGTCAGTGAAAAACACACGTGTGTATGTTTGGATGTGTGGGAGTCTGACAGAAAGCGGGAGCAGGTGCAATAACATGGGAGGTGGGAGAAAACACGAGGGCCGCCAAAGATAACACACACCAGGTCACCCTCGATCACACAGTACGATGGCGATCCCATACGAATCAAATCGGCTTTACCCACCAATTTATAGTCCTTCCATTCGCGATGGAAATCCACAGAGCCGTTTCGACGATGTTGGAACACGGTCCACCCTCCACCTCTGGTCTCCATGTCACAGAAAACCTCAAAGGAAATTTTAAGGAGTACACATATGTAAGACACAGTACTGTATTTTTTGGACTATAACAAACCGGGACAGCAAATTAGTCAAATTTGACTCAACTTCAACTTAACATATACATGTTATCATTTTCATTTTATTATTTTATTATTTATTTTCATATTTGTATTAATTTATTTTATTTTTATTATAATATCAATATTACTATTAATTATATAAATTAATATATGATATATATTATTATATATTACATTATATATTTTTGAGAAAATTCAAGGATTTTAAGTACAGGTTATAGCCTAAAAAATACGGTAATTTAGTTTGAAATATTTCCCATTGCTCACAGCTTTAATGATTCAAATGTAGGTCTTTGCTAAAGTTACTCGCTATCATTGAGACACATTTTATAACTTTTGGAAGTGTGTCCAACAGAGAGCTCAAAATCTCTGAAAAATAGAACAAAACTGCATCTGGCCCACTTTATTATAACCACCCAGCTTGCCAGCCTCATTCATGGCATAGATTGAAAGCAGCAGTAGTGATTTGGGGTGTTATAACTAGCACCAACATTGGCCCCCGTTGACAGGAAACACATGGCACAACAACTTAACACCTGGCTGCTTTGCCCACCGGGGTTGAAGAAGAATACACACACAAAGAAGCTGAAGATTAAATGCCAGCCAGCAAACTTAAGTAGAAGTGATGAATAAAAAATGCTGCTATCTTGAGACTAGTGAGGACACCAGACTTGAATCTTAAACCAGGACCATGAGGCCACAGTCAAATTAAAAAGAGCTTGTTATTACGGTTGATTGACAGCTAGCTCCCAACTTATTCTGATATCACATTCAACTCACATGCTCACCACAATAAGAAACATACACACGATGTTCTTAATATATATTCGTTGTCACAATCATCAGATCAATGACCTTTAAAGTTGCAATACCTTGATGGAGTGGGAGGAGTTTGCGAGATGTATGTTGTATATCCCACTCGATCTTTGTCCTGATTGTAGAATCTCTGCACAATCCCTGAAACTAGGTGGATCATGTTTGGGGAAATTGGAAATTTCTGGAGAAGAAAAAAAATGCAGCCGGTTGATTAAATTGACGGTTTTGTATGTTTTGGTTTTGCGTCTTACCATTGCAGTGGTTGAGTAGCTGCTCGACCGTGTCCGTGAGTCGAGCTTGTTGTTTTTGCATCAAGGTATTGTTAAAAGTTGCAGCACCCAGTTGGACCTGGAGCTGGCCGACTAATCGGCTCTGCCTTTGCATCATTTCCCGCAACTGCTGCTTTTCTCCTTGCGAGCTCTCCAGCTCCATCCCGTAACGAGCCTCCAGTGCCAAAAGTCTCTGTTCGAGATCACTGAATAAAAAAAAAAAAATCCTTCTGATGTAGGATTTTTTTTATTCATACCAACTGCCGTGTTGACCCGCCTTTAACCCACGTTGACCAAAACCTGACCTCATGTTCCTGCGTTTCTGGTAAGAAGAATAGGAAACCCCTCCTAGCCATTTTACTGCACAAACTTCCTCTACATGCTCTCACAATGCTTATTATATTATGAATGCCATGTTTGGTCAGATTAGACTGGCTTTTATTCCCACTTCTGATACGATCTGGACTACATTGAGCTATGATTAAACTCCCGAGACAAAATCACCTGTTTTTGTCACCGAGACGTGAGATCTCCTGAGTCTGCAGGAGGATGAGCTTCTCCAGACGGTTGGTAAAAAGTGAATACTCAAGTAGCTGGATCTCCAGGCGACTCGTTTGGTTTAATACCTAGAGCGTGTCGACACAATTATGTCATGTATCACAATATATTAGCCTTCCTCGTACCTGAGTTTCTACATCAGTCAGTTTGCGAGTCTGCTCCGCTGACTGGCTGAGAAGGTTGGTCCCCATTTCCAACATGGCGGCCGTTTGAGTGTGCACGGCGGTTCTTTTTAGTTCCTCCACGCCGGAGCGAACGTTCTCTTGGATGAAATTCTCCAGCTGAGGAAAGAATAATTGAGAGTAGAATAATGGCAGTAATTCTCACTGAGTCCGTCTGATCTTCCACTTTAAACAATCAAAGCCTTCCTGATCTAAATCCAAGGTTGGAAAAAAAAAAAAAAGCCATTAACACATGGATTAAAGCAATCTCCGACGGAAGAATTTAAGATCCCTGGATTGTGAAAATCACGTTTGGGATGAAGCGTAATGAGTCTTGTGTGTTACTCGTCGAGACATTGCACTCATTTGTTCGTGTAATTACAGCAGCAGAGGAACACCAGGGTGGCTATTAGCCATGTTTGGGTCATAATTGATGTCTCGCTCAATATTAATACACCTTTGTGTGTGTTCATGGCGGCGCTTTTTGAAAGTAGTATTTCACCAGGTCATCAGCTGTACAATATTTGCATAAGCTGTCGAGGCTATTAATAGAAAAACAAAAGCATGCTCAATCTTCTCTGCAAACCTTCAGCAGCAGGAGGGAAAGCAAGGTTGCTTTAGGGGCTTGGACAAAGAAAAACAAACATGAGTTTCTTTTTAGAAAACAGCAGAGAAGGAATTTGCAATGTTAATGTCCCTCTTGGTGCACGTGTTCACTTTTTGATCCCGAAGCAAAACGACATATGTGCTGTGATTTTTTATTTTGTGGGGTTTTTTTTTGCATTGGATATGATTTTTATATATGACCAATATTTGGCAGTCTTCCCAATATTTGTCATTCTACATCAACAGAAAAATCTATGTGGCCATTTTCTTCAACAGCACACAAAGAACAATCACTTTCTTTCCATCTGTACCTTTTTTGGACTCTCAGACTCATGCAACTGTCTCAAGGGGTGCTTGCCATGGAAGTGAGGTCCTCAGTTCACACACTTGAGCTTCAGAGAGTGCACGGGGGAATTGTGGCTAGTGTGTGTGTTTTTATAAATGTATTTGCAGGAAAGAGAGTAGAGGAGATCTGATGTTAGACAAGGTATGAGATGAGAAGCATCTCCAAAGCATTCAACAAGCCTGGGAAAATTTATGGAGATGGACAGACAGGGCAGGCGGGGAAAAAAAAAATCTTGTGAGAATGTTTATATGTGGTATTCATGACATTCTATTTTAAAATTCAAAACTGCGGTCATGTTTGATCAATCTAAAAACTATGCATACAATAAATATTGAAAGCGCCGCAGACAAGAATAGTTCTGGCTTCCACATGGCATGTAGAAGACAGAATTGATTTAGAAGCTAATCAAAGGATTGTACCTTCTGCAGCCACAGGGTATTATTCTCAGTGGCACTTTCCAGATTCTTAATTTCCTGCCAAGAGGATCTGCTCTTCTGGTTCCTGCCGCGATTGGATTTAACCTGGGCTGGGGAGTCCCCCTGGAGCGTATTTGAGACCTCAAAGTTTTTCTGAGGCTGGCAAAGTTCCACCTCGGGAAGGATGAAAGTGTAGCGGCAGGGGCCGTGCTGCACCTGATGCTGCTGGCGCTCGGAGCCAGCCACAAGGTGGGCCAGGTAGACCAGTATCAGGCCCAGCATGCGTCCCATCTCAGGATCCGGTCTTCTTCAGAGAGCGCACATGTTTCCTTCACTCTTCTCTCCTCTTCTGGTTGCTCTTCCATCCAGATGTTTCCCTTCTCTGCTTTGTTCCTGCTTCTCCTCGTGGTGGGGTCCACATAACAAGCAATTACTCAATCCATCCTGAACAAACAATAGTTGCTTCTGTCCATGTGCTGGTATGGAAAAGATCAGAGTTCTTCTTATATTCCTGCCAGTAAAGTTCTTAAAGTCTCAAGAGGAGTCTTTCTATCTTCCTGGCTACAAACGTTCCGACTCACTCAGTGACCCGTCCTCTGATACTTTCACGTCTAGCTTACAGAATTAGGAAAAGAAACAGCAGAGCTCCAGTCGGAACTTTGTCAACTTGTTGCCCCCTCCCACTCTTGCTTTCCCTGCTTGAAAAAAGTAAAGTAGCTTGGAGAGTTTGTGTTTGTTACTGATGGTTGCCCACCAAACATTTTAGCATCCTTTCATTCACGTTTCCCCAAAGAAGAACAAACAAACATGCTCAGGTTCTCGCTAATGCTAATTGAAGTTTCCAAAAGTGGATTTCCAGTCAACACTCATTCCACACTACCATTGTTGTGTTAATGCTTAATGACCCGGACCACTTTGAACATCAAATCATTAAATAACATGTGCTAAAATTCAACCAATTAGAGTTGAGCAATACTCACATCCAATTTTTCAAATTTAAATAGTTTGTCATCCATAAAAGTACAAAAATCTGGCAACTTCAATATACCCATTAAAGATGATTGAAGAAAAAAAAAACAACAACACCCCCACAGAGATAATTTATATTCATTCATGCTTGAAACCACATGTGAGCTTTTTATGCATGCATGGAATAATATAAAAGGCAAATGGGACTCAAACATGTTAAAGATAAGATGAGAAATACTGTGCATGGTCATGGATGACCACAGTCCATCCCACTGGACATGGTCTGGATTTTCTCACGCATTCCACGAGTGGATGCAAGCCCAATTAAAGTGTTGTTACTCACTCAGTGTCTAACGGGGAAGTTGACAAACGTTTGGTACGGTGAACGTAAATCCAACGTGGGCTGTCCCGGCGGAAAAAAAAAAAAAAAAAAATAGAGTTACTTTCACAGAAACAAATGTTCACAGCAAACCCATCTGCTATTCTAGTCAAGTGGTCGGGAATATCCGTCCTGTGGTGGGAAGCCAACATTTAACGTCACACTGTAAACCTCGTAAAAAAGTATTTCGCTCAAGCTGACTATTTCCAGATTGATGATATTTATAATCAATCACAAGAATTTTATTTGCGTAGCTTTACTCAGTCAGTAAGACAACAGAGAGCCCAGTGGGGGAAGTTCTGAAAAAAAACAAAGCTTAGCTCCACTAATTTGTGCAACTAATAAACATGACCTTGTGTGAACTTTCCGAATGCTGCTCATTTCAAACGTTCAGGGCAACTAAATTCACCAACCGCGCAGTTTAATCAAGGTATGTTTAGATGACACGAGTGAAGCCATCCAAATCCTAATTGTAAGTGAAATGTGATGCTTAATGATTACAGACCATGGATGCAAAACAAACACTGCTGCTCTGGGATTTTTTTTTTTGTGTGTGTGAATATTTATGTTTAAACCCCGACCCTTTATGTAATCAGAATTATTAACATTGTTACATTCACCACTATTATTATTTTGGGCCCCTTGAGTATGTCTGTTTCCATTCTTCTTACAGGTGACCAATGCGACCATAAAAGCTTTTAATGTACCGTATTTTCCGGACTATAAGGCGCACCTAAAAACCTACAATTTTCTCAAAAGCCGCCTTATAGTCCGGTGCGCCTTATATATGGACCAAATTCCTAAATTTAAACTGGCCCGAAGCATTGTGTTATGAAATCAATCATAAGTGGCCCACTGAAGACTATGAATCATGAATCAAAAAGACTATGGATCATTATTTTGTGATTATAAAGTAATTTGTTGCGTCTGATGTTGAAATAAAAATGATAAAATGGAGAATGATTTGATTTGAATTAAAAATCTGACATGATGCATTAATGATGCGCCTTATAGTCCGGTACGCCTTATATAAGGACAACATTTTAAAATGGGCCATTCATTGAAGGTGCGCCTTAAAGTCCGGTGCACCTTATAGTCCGGAAAATACGGTACTTTATATGTAATTTAAAACTACTGCAAGCTGTTTATAATTAGGGGGCACATTGCTTGTTGTGCACTGAGATTAGGTCATACAACACATTTCATGGATTGGAGACATATTGGAAGCAGCTGCCGGTTGCTAGTTACCTTTAGTTCATCACAGTTACCGCAAAGGCAACAAATAAATCTGTAAAAGGAGAACAAGATATTCATGGACAAGAGCCACGAACATGAAGGTGGAATGGAATGTGTCATTTCTGTATGAAATGTAAATGTAGACAAAAAGGAGACCCAATTCCACGCTGACAAAGAGCAGCTGCCGCTTTAGTACTCGAGCGTCAGTTCTGAGAAGAAAGCTGTTATGAATGATGACAGCGGATGATCATCGCAAAGCCTGATGGCAAAAGCAAGACAAAGCAGATTTTGGTACAATAGAAGCTAATGCTAATAAAACTCGACAATAGGGAAGAATAATGCTAAAAATGGGAACTTCAAAGTATGTTTGATATCGAGAGGGAAATTGGAGGCG
Organism: Syngnathus floridae; assembly: GCF_059516105.1. NCBI lineage: Eukaryota > Metazoa > Chordata > Actinopteri > Syngnathiformes > Syngnathidae > Syngnathus > Syngnathus floridae. The sequence goes on from NC_142433.1 coordinate 4,755,585, forward strand.
CGTCTCTTGACTCTAAAAAAAAAAAAAATCCATGAACAGCTGGTATATTAAACGGGCCAGAATAAAAGATGTCAACAACCCGGAGGTAAATTCACATAGAGTTAGTCAGTGATGCAGTAAGCCACCTGCGTCGTTTAGGTGATGGCGTCTAACGCCGTCAGCGGTACGGAACACCAGCGCCGAGGTTTTCAATCAAGCGAGAGGAAAAGGTGTGTCCAAAGTGTCACTGACAAATGTTGAGCGTAAGACCTCCAAGGGTTATTGAGGGCGGAATGACACGGGATGAAAATTGGAAGATAAAGAGATGGATGAAGCCGGACAGCAGTCACAGAAGGGGAACGGTCGGAGATAAGTCACCCAAAAGACAAAGCGGGAAGGTGAGAGAAAGAGTTCAGGCAGTTCGAGAAGGACAAAAGCGACTTGGACAAGGCCTATTTTGTAGCAACACCAACGAATTGAGGTGTTGAAGTGTTGTCGTGCACAAATACCCCGAGGGGGGATGAAGAAAAATCCTCCAGATGGGAACGAGCGAGGCGAGAGATTGATATGTTAGGATTGCGCAATATGTTGACAATATGTTGTTGAGTGAGTTCATGTGTTGGAAAGTATCGTTTGAATTTTTTTTTAAAAGTCCACATGAGACCTGATGTGACTAAAAAAAAAAAAAAAACTCTAAAGACAGATTTTTATGTGTTTTAATGATTATTTATATTTGTCAGACGTTCTTCAAACAAAATGGCCGTCGCTGATTGGTGCTATTTTATCAACAGCCAACACGATGACGAAAACTTTTGTCGAAACATACGTGGGCAATTATTTTCACATTAGTCGGATGATTTTTTGCCAGATAAACTAAAAACTTATTCCAAGAAATAATAATAAAACATACGCCTGTCAGAAAGACACACAACCGGATCCAAAATGCAGAAATCTTTTCCTCTGGGGAAAAATGATCAAATCATTAATGTCAAGGTTCGGTTCTGGATTGAAGAATCTTGATTAAATATGCATTAGATTCAATCGTTTTAGACTAATTTACTCGCCACTTAACTATTTACTCAATGCAATGGAAGACACAAAGTAGTCCGAACAAAGTCCATTAATTGTTATCGACTTTTTTTTTTTTTAAATCCAACAGTCTGACTATTTTGTCAAAGTGGAAATGAGGTTTCACCTTTAATTGGAAGTTAATACTAGGATATCTACTTCAAAAAAGTCCTCTAAACAGAACTGAAATATTTTTGATGTACCGTATTTTCCGCACTATAAGGCGCACCGGATTATAATGCGCACCTTCAATGAATGGCCCATTTTAAAACTTTGTCCATATATAAGATATATATATTTGGCCCGCGGGACACACCTGCTGTAGTGGCTCAATATTGGTCCATATATAAGGCGCACCTGATTATAAGGCGCATTGTCGGCTTTTGAGAAAATTGGAGGTTTTTAGGTGCACCTTATAGTGCGGAAAATACGGTAGAATAAAACTTTTATTTGGATCGGTGCTTGAAACTGATGAGCCTCACACAGGGAGCTCTTAAAGGATTTTACAACCGCGGCTTTCAGCCGGACCACCTCATAAGTACTTTTTTCTTTCCCTCTCCGGGTGAAATCAGTATTTGATCTCAGTAAAAAAAAAAAAAAAAAAAATCTAAGAGACTGATAACAGTTTTTTTCATTTTGTTTAATGTCTGCATGTTGTTTTTTTGCCCACGACTACCAAACCTGACCTTATAACCCCAACTGTAATTAAATTTGATTGACTTGTCATCACTAAAAATATAAATGCATAATCAAAAAAAAAATCGTAGAAGAACAATCCAAGAAGGATAAATGGAAATATAAATACGTGATATGTATCAACGGAAACAATTACACGAACAAGTGAAGTGCACTTAGACTCCTTCAAGCAGCTTGACTGACAACCTAATCATGTGTTTTCATCCGCTCATTGATTTTCCATGTCAAAGAAGTCAAAACCCTCAAAGTGATTTTCATACCAGAATTGCAAGCATGAAAACCCCCTAATGAATATTTCATAGCAAACGGACAAATATCCTTATCCGTATGTCGTTTTGTGCCTCTTGACTGATTGTTTACTTTTCGGGCCTGACCAGATTTGTTAATGGGCGGTTGTTTTATCACTTTGCCGTGACTCTTTACACGTACACTCGAGGTTAATATTTATCTGGTTATTCTTCAGCATGTGCCGTATATGAGCCTGCCCAAGTTTTATGAGGATATTTTTTCTGCACTTTTTTTTTGTCTCAATTAAACAACATTTTAATTCTGTAATTTTCACATTTTATATAATGGCAATTTTGGAGATGTTAGTCGTTTAGGCCTCATCCTGGTGTCACTCAATGCCTTGTCCGTTTATTTATATTTATATATATTATTATATTACGCAATGCTATTTATTGCTTGTCCTCCCTTATTGTCCTCAATGCTGCCAAATTACTCCAATTAGTTCACCACTATTATGTCCAAATAAAAATCTGTATTTTATATAAAAAAGAAAGATAACACCAAGGAGCTTTTAATTTTTTTAAAGTTGGTTGTCTGATGATTGATGGGTTTTTATAATATGGGCAATTATTTCTCAGTCTGCTCTGAAGACCTCAACAGCACCAAGCTGGAATCTTTTGACTTTGCTGCTCTCTAGTGGATCTTAAAAGAGTTTTGTGTTATTTCACATAACGACTTTAGGGGTCACTATAAGGTCATTTTGACGTTCCAATTTGTTTGCTCAGATTCTAAGGAATCTTGCTATTTTGCAAAAAAAAAAACTGTCATTTTTAAAAATGACAACTTGATGCTTTAGTTTTATTTTTAGAATAGAAGAATAAATTACCTGCATGATCTGATGTTTTCCCCGCCTCTTAAAATTTACTGGACCAAAGTTCTGAGTAGTTTTACGGTAATCCTGCTCCTATGGATTTGGGAAGAGCTTGCTTTGCTTTAAAAAAAATATCAGTGAAGTAACCAATCACAGCAACACATGGAATATGTCTTTCCTTGCTTCTTCTGAGGATGTGATCTTCAAACCTCTGCCTGCCCCCCCCCCTCCCTTTTTTCATGAATGTGCACATAGCCACAACCCCCACCCCTGCACACCTTCTCCGAGGCATTTTTTTTTTTACCCCACCAGTCTCTCACTGTGCCGGCCTGGGACGCAATAGGGAAGCAAGACGAGAGGATTTGGTGAAGCGGGGAGAGAGACCGTCAGGGGAGAAGGACCATGGCTTCTCTGTCGGTGGTGCTGAAGTCCTGGGTAGTTCTGCAGACACTCTGCTTGGTTCTGGCCCAAGTGGTAAGTGGACAGGGAACACCTGCAAGACCTTTATTCCGAGGAAGGGCGGGGGCGGCTTTTATTAGGTCGTTGGGAGAGTTATAAATTGAAATGATATGCTGATATGTTTTATGTAGGCTTAGTCATCACTTGATCTTGAGTCGAAAAGAAAGTTGATGGATTTTCAGCAGTGGACAGAAAGTGAAAGAGCCTTTTCTTATTTTGGATTCTTATCGTGTGTGAACTCGGTTCTTGTCTGGGGTTTTAAATGGAGGCCATAATGGATTTGGGGTTTTCCTGGGTGATGTTTTTCCACAAGAAGTACATTTTCTAACAAAGAAGATTTTTTTTCTGTGGAAATGGAGGATGGAAGTCTTAAGTGGCAAACATGCACACAACCAAACTTACTTTGACTACAAAGTGTGAAAGGCCTTCATTGAAATGACACCTACGTGCCATCTCTTGGATGTTGTTGCATTGGAAGGAAATATATTTTGCTCCTCTTTTTATTTTTGAATACCTGAAGAATCGGATTTTTAAAAGGCTCATCTGGGTGTGGGGCCCAAAGGTTGCTGGTTTTCCCACATTCCTCTTTCTGTCCTAATATTATAATAATTATATTTAAAATATAATTGTGTTTTTCTATAAGGAATGATTGCATCTTGTTTTTGTGTGTTTACAAAATGCCATCAATGGCACAGAACCTTCTCGTATGTATTTATCTTGAGTATCATATAATTATTATTTTGGACATTTTAATATCATTTTATTGCAATATACACTTAGAATAAATAACCCAAGTGTACTTTTAATGCTGTTTATATAACCGCATTTTTTTTCTTTAACTGAGTTGTTAGAGATGAAGAAAATGCTCTTTATTGGCTCCTTTGAATGAAATATTTTTGTAATCAATTTTCCGTACTTTTCTTCTTCACTTTCAGAGAGGTCCACCTGGACCTCAGGGCCAGGCAGGCCCACCAGGCCCTTCTGGCACTCCTGGCTCAGACGGCATTGATGTGAGTATCCCCCCTGCGTTTGCCCACCGGCGCTTATTGCCACAAAGACCATCATTGTGCTGGGCAAATACCAATCTCGAGTGCAGTCCTCCAGTTTAACCAGTAGAGGGCTCTGCAAATGCAAATATTTAGTGCTACAAAGGAGCTCTGTTTCTTAGCAGAGAAGTGTCTTTGAGAAAGGGACCCTTGGCAGACCTGTGGAAAGGAGTCTGGGGTTTGTGTCACAGTAATGTGATACATTTCAGATATAATGCAGTGGAGAGGTTCTGAAAATTAAAGCAGCAATTCCAAAAATGAGTTCATATTGAATGTTCAATATGGTCTTATACTGCATAACACAGATTTTTCACAAAATATTTTGCAGGGAGACAAAGGTCCACCTGGTCCCCCAGGTCCACCAGTAAGCCATCATTTTTTCCCCATCCTGAATATTTTATTTATAATTCCATTTATTTTAACTTGCCATCTGTGTGGGGTTCTTTTTGTAGGGGCAAAAGGGAGAACCAGGAGAGCCAGGTCCTGATGGTGCACCAGGAGAGAACGGCATTGATGTGAGAAAAATGCAATGTTTGCATCTTTTAAGATTCTTTTGGGACGAGGCACATTATGAGTTGCATTTATGACTGCTGTGAAATATTTTAATGTGTCGTTGTATTTGTTGTTGACCGCAGTAAAAAGATGTCGTAAAAAATTATACAAATATTTTATGAGAAATAACATCTTTACTGAAAAACATGCCAAATGGTCACATGATCACATCCACACGCCGTCTTTAGAGCTTTCTGCCGGTAATCCTCTTTGGAATCTTAAATCTCCTGTTTGTTTCCTAATTACTGTCAAGTCGAATCATATTTGTGATTATTTCAATGTGAATTCAAGCCTTACTTTGACCTCTAAGAATGTTTTTTCTCATTTTCTTTCCTTTTTTCAGGGTTTAATTGGGGCAAAGGGGGACCGAGGTCCAGTGGGAAGCCCAGGCCCGAAGGCAAGTGTTGCTATCCACTATTGTTGCATTCATAAAAATCCATTACTCATAATTTTGTCGTCATGATAGGAGAAGTCTCCCTGTTGGAGGATTTGATTATAACTACCGATCTGATTTAGCGGCGGTACGTTTAATGATGCTCGTTAAGGTGTTTGAAACTTTTGCTGCTGGGTTATTGGATTTATAGCGGCTCATATCCATATATAACAGCAATCTGCAAAGTAACCCGAATAGCTGACACATCAATCAGTTGAAGAACATTGTGAAACATAAAATAAAAAAAAAAAAAGAGCATCTGAAATGTAATGGAGTGGAAGTATAAGGAGGCGTTAAAGTGAAATAGTGGCTACCGTGTTCTACTTAATTCATCATGGGATGGAAATTGAAAATGGTAATTGCTGCTTTCCATTTGTAGCAGGATTACATTATGAATGCGGCTCCAATATAACGGGCTGGTTTGTTTCCATCGCTATATACCATATATGTTTTTTTTATTTATCATTTTTTATTTTTTTTCTCATCTGCAGGGTCAGGTTGGGTTAAGTGGCGAACCTGGCAGACCTGTGAGTATGCATTTATTATTAATCACATATGGTACTGATAATTTTTGAAGGAGGCAATTATCTCAATTAGCAACGTTGTCACTTAAATTACATTGGAGCTTCTCAAGTACTCAAACATCATACCCGACCAGCTGTCCTCACTTTCGGGTTAAATTTCTCCTGATGAAGCCTATGACTCTGACATGATTCATTAAAAAAAAAAAAAAAAAATCAGTGTGCCCCAAATCAAAACCAGGCTTTCCTCTAGTTGAACTGCAACACGGTTTATAATCAGTAGGGGGCGCTCTGTCTCCACCTATCTGACATATTTTGTGCTATGGACTGTCCTTGCATACTTAATTCCGTTGTTTAAAGCTAAATAAACATTACAGCAGCCTTCCTTCTTCAAAAAGCTATAACGGAAATTTGTTGCCACTTTTCATGAAATGTTTTGACCTCTTGTCCTTGTTCACGCAGGGACCCGGCCTCCCTGGACTTGCAGTAAGTTTATTGTGGCTTTTAGGATGTCAACTGTTTTTTGGGTGGGCAGACTTGATTATCTCACTGAATTATTTAGGGAGCTCCTGGGCCTATCGGACTTCCTGGTGAAATTGGACCGACTGGACCGAAAGTAAGTGCTTGGCATGATGAACACAAAACTGTCAAAAAAAAAATAGTAATAGTTGGGATCATCTTTTTTTTTATAGGGTTTGATGGGACCACCTGGGCCTCCAGGATTTCCTGGAACACCAGGCAAACCAGTAAGTCTTCAGTTCTTGTCCCCCACATTGAGCAGAATCATCGCCATCTTTAAAAAGCACTATACAGGCAGAGACCCCCATGAATCTTGCACGTGTCCCTGCGGAGAAATACCAGCAGTTCTGAGTAGGAGGCTTTCAAGTATATTTTCTCGGGGTTGATGTACTCCCCCGCTTGCATCCAGGCGGGGGTGCCTTCAATGAGAGTGATGTTTCCAGCTCGGGGGAGTGTATTTGTTTAGCTTTAGTTCTATCTTAGGGTAACCACCCCCCCCACCCATCCCCCTCCGAGATATTTTACCTCCCGATGCAATACATAAATGGAGAAAAAAAAATGGCCTGCTTGAGCAACTTGGTAACTCACATTTGTCTGTGTAACTTTCCAGGGCCCACCAGGGAAGTTCATCGGTGGAGAAGAAGGAAGCGCCGACTTCCAGGTAGAACCCGAAAATATATTCTTGATGATGATTTTAACTCAGTATAATTGACAAATGTCCCTCTCTGTACAACAGTGTCCTCTTAACTGTCCAGCAGGACCAAAGGGCCCACAGGGAATGCAGGGAGTCAAAGTGAGTGATTCCAAACAGCCGGGAAAAATAATCCAATTTGCCATATTTACACCCTTGATTGGATTTTCATGATATTAAACTGGCTGGATGACTTTGTGGTTGTTCTTCAGGGCCACAAAGGACGTCCCGGTGTTCTTGGAGATCCCGGCAGTATTGGAAAGCAGGTAACCTATGTAATTTCTCAGACAGCATTCAGAACCGGCAGAGGCGAGGATTAGTTCTAATGAAGTCCCGCGAGGCACATGACTGGCGCTAATCTGGTCGTCGGGCTTGCCGGTGTAGTCGGCATTAGGGCGAGCGGAATAAAAGGTCAAATGTGAGTACGAGCCAGTCTCGGTTCATCTGCTCGCCTCACCTCGCTGTGTGAAGCAGATCTAATGAGCACGCTAGGAAATCTTCAGGAGAAGCAAGTCGGACTTAGCGATTAAGCTTCTGAGGTTGCCTTGACGATTTACTCTCATCCTGCAGGGAATCAAAGGAGAAGTGGGCATCTCTGGAGAGCAAGGAATCCCAGGACCTTCGGTATGACGACAATAATAGATAAATTATTTTGACTCAAGTGATTATTTAATTTTATTTATTTATTTATTTATTTATTTGTGATTTTTTTTTTTTTTTTAAAGGGTCCAATGGGTGTGAGAGGTTACCCAGGGATGATGGGTCCCAAAGGAGAGGCGGTGAGAAATATATAACTTCTTCTTATGTTCACATAATTATTATTGTCCACTTTATCTTTCAAGGCAAGGCTGTTCTCATTTTTTTCGATGAACTCCAAGTAGGCACAGTTGGACCTGCCCCCTCTATGCAAACATCATCCATTACCAGCAATGGGGACATATGGAAATGATGCCACTGCACATATCTCGCCTCCTCTAATGAGTCGGGGTTATCTGGGTCCATGGTGTCTCCATATGTTGTTAATGATTCCCGCTAGCAATCTGTCTTGTAGTTAACATTAGCCGTGTTGGCTAAGTTAGCGGCAAAGCCAAACTACCCCTCCTTTTTTTTTTTGGAACGCCCATTAGTAGATTGAGCTAAACTCTAATTGGCTCTTTATCACAATGAAGAGTAGGCGAGCATAATCTCTAATAGCGCCTTTTACACCTTTCCTTAGGGACCCCGCGGTTACAAGGGCATCAACGGACCTGTAGGGATTCCCGGACCTCCAGTAAGAACCCGCACGAGCACGGAATTTTTTGACAGAAAAAGTAGACGCGTTAATTTTGGGTTATTGATTTTATTTGCAGGGTGAGGAGGGGCCTCGGGGTGGACCTGGAGAAGCGGGAGACAAGGGAGATAAAGCAAGTATTTTTTTCTCCTCAGTATTTTTCACTGAATATTTTTTTTGCTTTTAAAAGAAAAAAAAAATCCTGATGTGTTATTTGAATATATTAACATTCATTTGCTTTTCTCCCGCAGGGCAGCCGCGGCATTCAGGGCCCACAGGGTGCTGTCGGCAAAAAAGGAGACAATGTGAGTTTTTTTTTATTTTGCAAGTCGGACTGTGCCAATTGAAGTCATCTGCATTTTTAGGGCCTGCCTGGCATTGATGGAAAAGATGGCACACCTGGCATTCCTGGAATCAAAGTAAGAGGCCAGCCCGCTGGTATCATGATAGAAAGCTTTATGACACGGGGAAAGATTTTTCTGTTCTCATTTTCCTCTTTCGACAGGGTGGGCCCGGCCAGGCCGGGATGCCAGGACCCCCCGGGCCACAGGGAACAGCGGTGAGTGATTCATGACAGCAAAGCCATGAAAGGCACACGCAAACGAGATTGTCTGGAAAAAGGTCGTTATCATTCGATCCACGTAGGCAATCGTGGCAATGTTTCCTCCCCAAATCAACAAGGACAGAACGCGAGCGGGGGGGATACCAGCAGGAGGCAGCTGGTATATTTGACTATTTTATTTTCCGGGCTCTCCTCCAGGGTAACGCTGACCTTTTAACCTGAGTTGTTCTCGAATCTAAACTACCTCGAGACAGCCTTCTCCTTGCCGTGACATAGTGATTTATCATAATAAAAACCGCTAGCTAGTCACATCCTAGCGCGTGCCGTTGTGACTCACGGGGGTAATGGAGCGTGGGATGCCGTGTGGTCGTCACGGTGACACCGCCGCAAACACCGTGATGTAATGCCATGATGCATATCGGAATAATGAGAATCCCTCCGAGGAACCTGCTTGAAGGTTTACGGTAATACAAATAAAAGCAATCACTACAAGTTTATTGGGGGGTGTCAAGGAGTTGAATTAATTTCTACGACAACCTTTGATTGATATAATGTGGAATTTTCTCATTTGCAGGGATTGCCTGGTGCTCCAGGAAGCAAAGGTGGCCCCGGAGTTAAAGTAAGACCTTCTAGAAAATCAAATATCACACCGACATCCTGTATGTTCAACAAACATCTCTTGATAGGGCGAGCTTGGACCCAGGGGTCAAAGTGGCAACCCCGGTTCCTCCGGACCTCTGGTAACAATACAAATATGTTTCAATGCATTTTATTGGTGGTCTTACTGAAATGAATTGTCGTTAGGGTGAGCCTGGTGTTCCTGGCGAGGCTGGGATGGCGGGAGTTCCTGGTCCCAAGGTAAAAACGACTTAACCTAATCTTAAAATCGCCAAGATACTCACCTTATGTGTGACCGCAGGGAGACCGAGGTCAACGTGGCCCAGTGGGTCCTCAAGGAATCGTCGGGAAATCTGTAAGTCTGCTTTGCGTGATCTGTTTTGAATTTTGAAGTAACGATTTATTATCTATGAATTTCAGGGAGGCAAGGGCGAGAGGGGGCCAATGGGTGTTCCGGGTGCTCAGGGCTTGAGTGGGACCAAAGGAGATAAGGTGAGCTGGGAAACAGTTGCATCACATATCAGTTATGTCCGCTAGAGGGCAGTGTTTATCCATGAGTCCTCATAATGCCAGAATAAATCAGAACATGAGGCTGCACTATTAATCACCTCAACATCCATCCTCATTGTCCTTGTCTTAACAATCGGGTCACATCTTCTTACCTTGGCGTTTTGTATCGGTGGTGAAATCAATACTACATGGATTCAAATTTATAAATATATCTTTCTTTTTGTAGGGATTCCAAGGAAAAGGTGGGCCAAAGGGAGATATTGTGAGTAGATAATTTAATGGTTTGAATCTCCAAAAATATATTTGCTATGGTCTGACATTTCCATCTATTTTTTCTATTAAAGGGTGATCCAGGTGTTGAGGGGTTGGGTGGTGAGAAAGGTGAAAAGGTAAAAAAAAAATTAGAAGAATATTAGTGGGGAAAAAAAATACTCATAATATTAAATGCTTGTGCTTTCAGGGTTTGTCTGGAGAACCTGGACCTAAAGGACAGGTGAGCTTTGGATCATGAATATTTTTTCGAATATAACCAATAAGATGACTTGGTCTTCCTACAGCAAGGAGTGAGGGGCGACCCCGGGCACAACGGTCCAACTGGAGACCCCGGTAAACCAGGTGACCCCGGACCTGCTGGACTACCTGGCCCCCGAGGATTGAATGGAGTGCGAGGTGTGCCTGGCATGCCGGGCATTCAGGGGGGACCGGTGAGTCAAGGTAAATCTAATGATTGAGGAGTAAAGACTCATCCGGGTTTTCTCCTCCAGGGACGTGACCCATCTGACCAGCATATTATCGAAGTGGTGCTGAAGATGTTGCAAGGTGGGCATCCAGAGGTTTGCTGTTGCGATAACTTTAAGCTTAAATTATTTTTTTTTTTAATGACAGAGAGGCTAGCAATAGTTGCCGTGAGTGCCAAGAGAGGTGTACTTGGCGGAGCTGGCGTGATGGGACCACCAGGCCCTCCCGGACCTCCAGGAGCACCTGGTCCCCAGGGAACACATGGTGTACCTGGTTCTAGGGGCATTCCTGGCATGATTGGAGCTGCCGGGCAGATTGGGAACACGGGGCTGAAAGGTTGATAAGAAAAATCAGAATTTTTTTCCCGGGAACATCTACATTTAATTTCTTTCTTGTCATTGTCAGGAAAGAGAGGGGCGAAGGGTGAGAGAGGAGACCCTGGAAAAGCCCATCAGGGACCACCAGGACCCCCAGGAATTCAAGGCAAGCGAGTCAAAGCCATGGTGGTGGTGCTCTTGGCTTAACTGTGAATATAAAACAGCTTTTTTTTTTTTTTAGTCCGGGGGCCGGGCTCTTGCCACAGGAGAGCCTACTTAAAAGTGTTTTAAAAGCATCATTAACTTCAGTCATTGAGCAGATGCTCTTGAGTGATAATGTAATAGGATTTCAACAGCAGAATCTAATTTAAACTATGGAGAACACACTCATCACACAATGTAACGATGTGCGTATATACAGTGGCTGTGTAATTAAAATTCTAAATATAGTTAGACGAGCACAGTTAGCATGCTAACCCAAGTGCCCATCATCAATGCTTGATTGTCTTCTTCTCAGGTCCTCCCGGTGTTGATGGTGTAGCCCGAAACGGCAGGCCAGGTGAAATAGGCCCTCAGGGAGTAGCCGGTGAGCACGGTCGTCCCGGTAAGGCGGGTCCACCAGGTCTCCCGGGCTACTGCGAGGCCGCGACGTGTCTGGCCGCCTCGGCGTACACTTCTCCGAGACTACAGGAGGCGGGAACCATCAAAGGACCCGGCATTTAGAGTAACCAGTTCGGGGAGGGAGAGAAGGACCGAGACCACTCTTCTCACTTGAACGTCATGGGATCGGGGAGGAAAAGTACATTGACTGGATGTATTACAACCCCTTTTTTTTCAGACAACCTGATGGGACGTTCCTTCTCTCTTCTTTATCCCTTACATCACAATGACAAATCAGCGCCACCCACCGACAATCCCTCTCAAATGTTCTCCGGTATTTCGGATCATGTGTGAATCTCCGAGAGGATCTGACAGCAAAGTAGAAGGTACATCTGCGCCATGTTTTTTTTTGTGATTAGTGAAAAATGTCCTTCCTCTCATGCGACATCACGGCCACTCGCCTTTAAAAAAAAAATGTGCAAAGGACTAATAAATATCTCTGAAATGTACTCTCAGTACAAAACCTTTGTAACATGTATTATTGCCAATTGTCAGCTTGAGTGAAATCCCTCATTCTATCCTTTCTCCATTACCCGCTTTCTGCCCAAGTCTCATTTTAGAAACTAACGACTACTTTATCTCTTCCTCTTGTTGCCTGGCAACGGCATATCCCAATGGGCACTCCCATCTCCCACAATGCAGTGCTGTAAATCTTTGTAAATGTGTGTTGATTATTATGTAGCGAAAAAGGAATGGGTTACGATATGCGCCGACAAAAAAATAAAAAATCCAGAGATTAATAACATTTCAGGATTACAGAAAGTCGGAATGTGCTTCCTGTACCATTGTCAACCTTCAACGGGGTGTCAGCAGTTCAATGATCGATTGTCATAAAGTTATTTATTGTTCTTAACATAATCAAATGTCAAATCTTTTTTTTCCAAGTCAAACCAATAAAAAGGAACCTTTTGTAAAATTCAATGTTCTTTATTATGTATAAAAACCTGTTCCCCTATTATAATTTCTTTCAATTTTTTTTGTCTGTGTGTGTGTGAACACAAGATGCAGTTGGTAGTTTGTCAACGCTCGTTTCAAAATAAGAGCGCACATACATACTTTATATACTGTAATTTATACACATGGGGGCATGAATATTGCATAAATATACCGCAATGAAAACACAACAAGCCTCGCTTTGCGTTTCTTGTCTCTCAAATGATTTATAAAACAACCTATGGATGAAAACATGAGTTGCACAGCAATGTCTTTCAACAACATATACACAGCAAGAATGGAGAGTAACATTGTACAGCCATTTAAAACACAGTTTAATTTTTTTTTTTTTGATGATGAGAAAAAGTATGACCACAGTTTTGCTTTTCAAGGTTTGACGACGAAGTGGTATTTAGATAAAGATAAATGGCTGCAAATATTCCAGATATTTTATATATATTCCGTGTCCGCATAAAAAAAGAATTCAAAAATTCTTCACTTGAAATAGCTTGACATGCTTTATGCATGTTTGGTATATAATATTTTCATGGCCAAGGGCTTATATAGCTCATTAAATTTTTCTGAATGTAAAAAAAAAAGCTGCTATATATAAATAGAATTATTTACAAAAACAGTAAACCCCCCAAAAAGGGTGTACCGGATAGCACCGAAGTCATTGTAAAGGTTTGGGAAGGATTTTTTTTATAAAATTTAGGGGGGGTCGTGCAAGCAAACCACTACAGTACATATTGCTGCTTTCTAAACTAAGAAAAAAAAAAATCACCGTGGCTCTTTTCACTTCCCTGTGGTTTGTTTTCAGGAATGAAACATGACAAAAGAAGAATATGAAAAGGAAGCGGAATTTATAAGGAACAAACGACGCACTCAAAACTGCTTGTCTTGGCCAAGTCTGGGTAAGAATATTTTTACACTACACTTTTAAAGTTAGCATGAAAGTTGCCATATTGAAAGTTGTGGTCAGAAATACCAGCTGTCCTCTTTACGGATTGCCCGAGCTCACTTCTGGCCCTTCGTTTATTTACCACGGCCCCTTGACAGACGGTCCCTTGGGGCTATATTCTACTTGACGGCTCATGCAGTCCGAAGGGTTGCATCGTCCGTCGATTCCCTTAGAACCGGTCGGGCCAGGTGGTCCTGGGATTCCAGGAACTCCTTGCTGTCCGACGGATCCCGGGGGTCCCATTTTACCATAGCCTGGGGAACCTGGGACACCTGAAATGCAAAGGAACTTGATTTAACCCAGTCAACAAAAAGCTGGAAATGGATAAGACAACACAAATATGTGATTACAGATGGCTACTTGTAACCAGAGCCAATGCGGCGTGAAGTAGCCCAGATGTTGATTCCTGACTTAATCACGATGGTAATTATAACCGTTTGAGAATGATGACTAGCATAATCACGTAGGCAATTTCTAATCAGGGACATATCAAACTCTTAAAACGTTTCAGGCATTAACATATTAAAGTGTCAGGTGTTGTTTTCAACTTCCTATTGTCCCAGATTTGACGATAAATTATATTTTCTGTTTCTCTATGATCTCAAAATACGGTATGAAAACCAGTTCTACACATCACCTGGTGCTCCAGGCGGTCCCGCGTCTCCCATTTCACCTACACCTTTATCTCCTTTGGGTCCCATGGGTCCTCTTGGTCCTAGAAAGAAAGAATGATCTCAAGAACAATCAGGAAACTTTTAAATGACGATTCAAGTTGGTTGATTGTCTCACCAGCTGGGCCTTGGGGTCCGGATCGACCGAGTCGACCGATCTGCCCTGGCATGCCAGGTGCGCCGGGGGCTCCTGGATTACCGGGAATACCGTCTTTCCCTGGGGGCCCGGGCCGACCGGGAGATGACACCCTTTCGGGCGTCTGCATACGAGACAAGTAGTAGGCCATTCTCTCTGGGAAGATTAGATGCAATAAATGATTTCTCAAAAACAATAAATATTAATCATTTGTAGTGGATAGTGTCTTTCCTCACCATCAAAGATCTTGATGACCTGCTGCCGGATGAAGCTCTTGATTTCATCATAATTGACAACAGCCTGTGAAATGTTGGAAGACATTGGTTAAAAAGTTCAAACCAATTGGAGTCTGCCAGAACTTACATCATTTCCTGGTGATCCTGGAGTTCCAGGTTGTCCAGGAGCGCCAGCTGTGCCAGGGTTACCCCTCTCCCCTCTGGGCCCAGCTGGACCAACCATTGGCTGTGCGTCCTTGGAGTGATATCCCAAACCTCCACCGGGTGGTCCTGGTCTGCCTCTCTCCCCTGGAGACCCTCTTTCACCCATGGCTCCTTGTTCACCCTTAGAGAGACGGATAAATGTGTTTATACGAACAGCTCCAAGTACATAAACTGGATGTCGTTTGAAAGAAAAGACAGATTCGGCCAGAACTATATCAATTCCCTCTCAGCAGCACCCTTCACTCTGATTGCATAAAAACACAGAAAAACAGACTTGCCACATTAGTGATTGTGATTTATCGGGGACAAAGCTACCCGTAATGGACAAGCAATGTTTACGTGTCACGGGAAGACAAGCGTCTCTTGAAACAGAGAGTGAGGAGAAGAATTGAGGAGTCCGTTCTTGTCTTTCTCCTCTGTGCAGCTAAAACCCTGACAATGGCATCCTGTCAGCGTGACAAATAGCCTCATCTAGCATCTTCTCTCATGCTTAATAGTATTAGCCCAGAGACGGAAAATAGCTATATCACTGTACACACAGACCGGAATCCCGTGTCTAAGAAGCGATTGTTCGACGCAGGTGGCCGACTGCCAGTGTGAAGAAGGGTAAAGTGAGGTCACGAGTGAAGAAGATTTTGGAAGGAAGATCTGAGCATTAAAGTACAGAAATGCTGAGAGAACCACTGCATGTTCAGCGGTGCAGCACATTGGCCTGAGCTCCAGTAGTTCTAAAAGTAGTAAAAAAATTATCATCATCCTGCTTTTTGAGATGTGGACTTGCTGAGACGGCGCTTACCTTTTGACCTGGCTTCCCGTTCTCACCAGGAAGGCCTGCCGCGCCCTGAAGAGAGACAGAAACAATACAAATGAAATAGCTACAGAAGAATTGAACGTAAGAACTTAAGGTCATTACTTACGTCTTTACCAGCGGAGCCATCATTTCCTGGCTCTCCCTAAAAATCAGGAAAAAAAAATCGTATTTGTATGTACGTAGCTTTGGGTTGTTGAACAGAACTGACCATTAATCCATGGTGACCAGGAGGACCTGGGGTTCCTGGCATTCCTGGGAGACCTCTCTCTCCGTTCTGACCTTTATCTCCCTTAATACCCTGCATAGAGACGGTGAATACTAATTCATGGTCTATTTTTTTCCCACACACAAACACAAAAAAAATCGAGTCATCCAGGTCATCATGATAACAAGCTTGAAAGAAGCTCACCAATCCGGCTGGGCCGGGAGGTCCTGGGGGTCCAGCTGGACCAGGTGAACCCTGTTGGATAAAAATCAAACAATATAGCAGCACATTTGGAGTCACACAAAAAGGAATCAAAAATAGAAATAATCGTACAATGTGACCCGCTGGTCCGGGTCGTCCCAAAGCTCCCGGCGTTCCGGGATCACCCTGGAAAGGTCACAGATTGAGATCACCGTCATTACCGTGAGGGCTTTGTCTGCATAGATAATGGGAAAAAAAAAAAAAACACTCACCTCATGTCCTGGTCTACCTGGTGGTCCAGGTGGACCTGCAAGTCCAACTTCACCCTGGAAGAGCAAAAGGGTAATAAAATGTGAAAATAGAAATGGTGATAATGACTTGGACACAAAGCATAAATTATTAATGAAATTTAAATTATATAATATTGGCATCGTGTTGGATTATTATCATTGTTAAGGAAAAAAAAAGATGACAGAGTAATGAAAAATGGGCCAACCTTTGCTCCTGGAAATCCAGTGTGACCAGTTTTCCCTTTAAATCCCTGAGGAAAATTGTTAGCAAAGACACAATGAAAAAAATAATCATATTTGTGCATACTAGTTAACAACCAGATGAGACCTGACAATTTATAATCACATATTCTAAATGCATCTGCTCGGTTCAAATGAGGTTATACCAGCGATGGCAAAATTTTTTTGCGAAGCAATTCAAAATTAGTCAAGAGGAAAATTGATCCGAAGAGATTCAATAAAATAAAATCTGCCTTTGCAAAGACACTAACAAATTTGATATTGTCAGCTAGGTATGGATTATATTTTAATTAATACCTCTGGCTCTTCTTACTGTCGTGCATGTCATGCTGATAGAATTATATAAAACAAAATCTACGGATGATTAAATCAAGAAGAGGCTGATCTTTATTGTATTGCTCAGGGACTTTTGTGACTGCTTAGGAAAATACGGTCAAATGGCTAATCACAAATTGCCAGAAGCACTTAAGCTAGTAATGGTCATACAAGCCAACTTTTAACATGCATACTTGTATGCTTGGCTGATAACGATCCAAATCATGATCGTCTCAATTGTGCTGGCACAATTGCTAATAAAACACCTTGCAGCTGAGGCTGATGGAAATCTTATTAGCTAGGACAATATTTGGTAATAAAACAAAATTGATGAGGTTATTTTGCTGAGAAAACATCGAAGTGCAAGGACGCCAACATGTCTGTCGATGCAATACGCAATTTAAGGACTTGCTTAAAATTATTTTTCCTGGTGCTTAATATACGGAAAATATATGCATGTTATAACTTTTGTAATGCAAACAAAAGCATTAAATTAAACATAATTCAATTCCTGTAAAACTTTCCAGTTTAACGAGAATTAGAACATAGGCCGTTCCACCCTAATTGTAAACTAATCATCCGACCGCCCTTATTTGCATTCAGTACACAAAATGCTTCATTTGTTTTTAGCAAGCGGAAAATTGAACATTGTGTGCCGCGCATATGCGATCACTTCGCTAAATTTGATTGGCATATCGTTTTTCTTTTTATTTCTTGTTTTTACAGCTGCTTTCTACAGTCAAATGTGTTTATTACTTATTCAAATTAGCTTCAATTACGGTTGTGCTTTGTTCGCTGTTATTTAAGCGTAACGGGATTTTTGATATACACAGCAAAATCACCCTGATTAGATTATCGGATTTAAAAAGTGCTACTCACTGGCATTCCTCTTGGACCGGCTGGTCCTGGTGGGCCAAGCTCTCCCTGGCAAGAAAATTAACAGTCAGAAAATAAATGTCAACAATAAAGAAAGGCTTCCCAGAACAGCTGCAAATACAAAACTGGTTTTATGTTTTCTTCCATATCTTTTGCTGGCTATAAAGTCTTCATATAACTTACGCGAAGGCCGGGTTTTCCATCTTTTCCGTCAACTCCTTCAATGCCAGGAGGACCCTTTGATTGCAAAAACAAGCAGCTGACATCTCACAGTGGAATAAGAGAGCTAAGATTTAAAAAGTTGTTAATATTGCTCCAACCATCATTCCTGGGGAGCCTGAAGAACCTGGGGGTCCAGTTTGTCCTTGAGAACCTCGGGCCCCATCATTGCCCTGTGAAAAATAAAGTACAGAATCAATTCATATATTTAACAAGACATGATTAAATGGATTTAATATTCTCACCTTTTCACCTTTGAGTCCTGGAGATCCTTCTCTTCCACTTTTGCCCATAAGGCCAGGTGGGCCCTGAGTACAAATGAAATATTTAACAGTTACACAGAAAGTATTGAAGATTCTTCAGACTACTAGGTGCATTTAAAATCCTTGATTTTTTTTTTTTTTTTAACTTGAGCCTTATAGTCTGAAAAAATAATATATCATGACGAGGCAAATCTTAAATCTTACTGGCGTTCCAGGGAATCCTGGAGGTCCTGGAAAGCCCTTCAAAGACAACAGAAAATAAATATATAACACTTTCTAGAAAAAAATATGACTTTAGTTTTGTATACTGCGTGTTAGCATATCAACCTGATCACCCTTTGGTCCGACGGGTCCTGCTGGTCCCGTGTCTCCTTTACCACCCTTCAAAAAAAGAATGGTTCACTTTGAATATATTTATCGATGAGATATTGAATGCCAACTCAATTTCTAAACACAATGCTTAGTGAAACACTGACCGGTGCACCCGCTTGTCCTTGGTATCCGGGGACGCCAGAAGGACCCTACAACCGAGAGGGACTGTAAAACACTGGCAGAGCGACTCATTGTTTATATTTGACCTATATCATTGTTCTGTACCGGTTCTCCTTTCTCACCACTCGTCCCCGGGCTCCCGCGTTCACCCTTCAATCCCTAAGAAAAGAAGCAGAACAGTTAATCAATTCTGGGTGACCACCTACAGTTTGCTCCTATCAGATCTCCATCACTGTCATTGTTCTGAGGAAATAGCTTACCGGCAGTCCAGGAGGACCCATGGATCCAGGATAGCCTGGTGTCCCTGAAGGTCCCTGAGGTCAAGATAAGAAAAAAATAATTATTTTGTTTGGACACATCATTTAAAGATGTTGCTAGGCAGATACTGACCTGTTCACCCTTGAGTCCTGTTAATCCAGCTGACCCTTGCTCACCTTGAGGACCCTGAGGATGCACGGTGAAATGATATTACAACAAACGTGGCTGTTGGAAAAAAAAATTAGCATTGTAGGCTATAATTGTGATTACCAAGGGCCCTGAATTTGTGATTACTAAATGACTGTTGAAGAGAAATACAAATTGGCAGCTGGCCAACGTACGCAATCTCCAGCGCAATTATGATGACTAATGTATTCAAGTGTTGATTTTCTCTGCGCCGCACCAACGGCACAGACCAACACATGCAGGAAGAATCGAACGAGCACCTGCCGTGAAGTGCTACTAAACCGCAAATGACTTCCACTAACACAGCTCATTCATTTAGCATCTCAACATTGGATGACAAAACAGCTGAGTGAGAAGAGGAGGGCGGCTCAACCTCATCAGGAAAAAACAACAGAATCAGTCCTTCATCTCGAATAGTAGAACTAAACTTTTTAAGTCTATCCAACAGATGTAGGTCAAATGAAAGATAAAAAATGGGTGACGCTTACAGGTGAACCAGATGGGCCTGGAGGACCCGGGAAACCTGGAGGACCCTGTGAAGAAAAAAATATATACTTTTAAATACAGTTACAATGAGTCACATCTAGATTGTACTGAATCCTCACCAAGCTTCCTGGTAGTCCAGCGTGTCCTCTATCTCCTGGCAAACCCTGACGTGAAGATTAAGAATGTTTCTAAAGCCGAAAAGCACACAGGCGGTCAACTCGGAAATAAATACTCACAGGCTCCCCGCGTATTCCTTGTGAGCCAGGCACTCCGGGAACTCCAGGCGAGCCCGTGCAGCTGCAAGGATCCTATAATGGATAAGAAATGAATACCAGGAAACCGGAACGCAATTTCATTCCGTGAATTGTCTGACCCTTGGCTCTGTTGCCTGTAGTTTCTCCAAACACTGCAAGAAAACAAAAAAAAGTTATGTTTGGACATCGATAATCAAATCGGAGATGTATTTTGGTGGAGAGGTTAAAATATGATTGTTCTTACAGTATCACAATTATCCACGGGGGTTACACCAGGCTTGCCCTGGTCTCCCTTTTCTCCTTTGGCACCGGCCATACCAGGCACCCCTGGCATCCCTCGGGCACAGTCGCCAACGCAAGGCTGCTGCAATTTGACCAAAAAAATCGAAATATATCGAATTTCTCAACGTGATTCCGTCGAGATAAACAATTGACTCACATCGGTAGTTTCGTCAGAAGCATCTTGAGGCATCTGCGAGTCGTGTCTCTGCAAAAATGGACTTTGTATGAGTTTTCAAGACATACTCGAAAAAGCTTCAAGGGTCTGCATATCGTGACAATGTCTTCTCCTGTCATGGGGAAATCGTTCTTGAGTGTTACTTATAGTTAGAAAAATACCAGCTCATCTCCTTATCTCTCTCTTTCTACTTTTACTTACACTTTTTCCAGGCAAACCCGGTTTTCCTGGTATCCCGTCGTTTCCGGGGATACCCTGAAAGAAGGAACTGAGGTTGAACCCATTTGTTGCCAATTGAGGGATAACCACTCCCGTCTCCACCAGAGGTCAAGGTCAAAAGGTGAGAATCAAAAAAAGATTAAGCCTCTTCCTTCTTTTTATTTCACGAATCCAATTAAAAAGCAAAAAAAAAATCATTTGGATTCCAAAGTAGTTTCAATTTCAAGATTCTCTCTCCCATCACCACTATTTTTTTTTACACCTTTGACTCTTGGCACACTTTATTTGAAGGTGTTTTCGAACTAAATGAAACAATGCACTTGCCTTCAAATAACAGTTCATGTCTGGACTGACATTCCCCCAAAGTCTTTCAATGTGCATTAAAGCAAGAAGCATTTTTATAGTTTAATCCCGATGGCTTGGGTTGCATAGCTACAATTTACTTAAGTACTTCCAGCATGCATTTTATTAACCCTCAGCTGTATAAGCATGTCAAATCCTCACTTAAGGAGCCCAACCAAGCAAGCTGAAAGCCTCAACTTTAAATAGCTTCAAGTTCAATTCAAAGGGAAAAAAAAATCTCCGGCTGAATTGAACTTCAGAAAGAAACCTCCACCATTTGATTCTTATGTGTCTTACTTGAGGTCCTTGAAGTCCATTGACACCGTGAGGTCCAGGAGGGCCTGGTGGGCCTGGTGGTCCAGGGGGTCCCTGTGACATCAAAACAAAACATTGCACATTCCAAAACAATGAGGATTATTGGCACACAGATCAGACCTGAGGGCCAGGCTGCCACGTCCCCATCGCTGCTCCGGGGGCTCCCTGGAAAGAGAACGGAATTGAAATCAAACACAGCAATCATAAATTGAAGAGTGGAAAAACAACAAACACTGCACGGGGTCGAGATAATTTGGTGCAACGTTTCCTCAGGTACTCACGGGTCCTCCTGCACCAGACTGCATTGGCGTAATGCAGTTGCACTCGCCAGGGTCACCCTAAATATCAGAATATTAAATTTAAAAAAAAATATATATATATATTATTAACACTCCAATAATCCCCAAAATTGTATTAAATAACATTACCCTTCACCCAAACTTTCTCCAACAGCAACTCCCCAGCAAATTAAACCCATTTAACTTTTAAAACTACATCACGACTATTCTCTCATGTCAACAACACTGCATACACTTTTGGTTGGGCAATCTAATGAATATGCTAAGTAACAGTTTAAGGCAATTCCTGACAAAAGACTCCAAAACTACTTTTGTTTACCAGCCACAATACACTTGTCACCTCTGCTACTTCTCTAGCTATGCCCCATAGCCATGTGTGTGTGTGTGTATGTGTGAAATTAGCATCTGTTCCACCCTCTCATATTCTAACCCCTTAGAGATCACTTCATCTAACAAAATGGTAGACTTACCTTGTCCCCCTTAGCTCCATCAAGTCCCTGCAAGAGGACACACACACAAACACACACTTGTTTGTTAATCAAGAAGAAAGCCCAGGGCCGTGAGCTGAGCACAGATCAGGGGGACCCTGGATGTGATGGTGGAAGACAGTGCCTTTGTTCTAGATAGATGTTGGTTATCAAGGTTGCCTAAAATCAAGGACGATCCGAAAATAAACAAAAGGACACTGACACAAGGAAGCTGACGCGTGTCAGGTTAGACAATAAATGAAGAGGGAAAACTCACAGGTCTACCATCAGCTCCTGGAGATCCGCGGGAACCCGGGGCACCGTCTCGACCCTGTGGGTGGAAATCAAAAATGGCTGCCGACAGTATGTGCACATGAATGGTTTTAGAAAATATAGAATCATATCATACAGCTGGCCCGGTTGCGCCAAAGCCCATTGGTCCTTGTGGTCCTGGAGGTCCGACTTCTCCCATCAGACCCTGTGAATAGCAAAAGAACAGTTCTGTTTGTTTGTAGAACTACATCAGGGATAGCAGCCGATTGTGAAAAGTTGACCTTTTCCCCAACTGGACCTGCAGGTCCAGGTGTTCCTCTGGAACCGGGAGGTCCCTGGAAAAAATAACAGTTTTAGACTATACTCTGGAATTATCAAAAAGTATGTGAGAAGCAAAAACTTACAGCAATACCAGGAAGTCCTCTTGGACCTTCGATGCCCTTCGAGGTACATTGAGAAAAATACAGAGTGCTCAAATAATCCATTGAATTGATTGGACCATGATTGGGTGATATTAAAAAAAAATCTATCTCTTTAATTAATTCTGCCTTACCTGGATACCTTGTAGGCCAACTCCTGCAAGTCCAGGTTCTCCCTGCATGGGGCACAGGAACGTAATCAAATGCTTTCAAATATCACAGCCAGTAAATGGACACCCATACCTTGCTCCCTTTAACACCAGGATGACCTTGCACGCCTGGCAAGCCCGGTTTACCCTAAAAAAGAAGGTTGGTGATGTAATTGTCAGCGACTATCGAGTGACATGATGCTTTGCTCACGTTTTTGCCCGTTTTGCCTGTCCCCGGGGTGCCGGGCTCTCCCCTCTCTCCTTTTGGCCCGGGCACAGCCACACCATCACCCAATGCAGTGCCCAGAGATGAACAGCTGGTACAAGCATCACCCTGGCAAAACACATCAAGTCAAACTTGGATGCAGAAACCTTGAGGACCAAGCTACAGTTAGCAATTCCTTTAGCATTTAAGAAATTTACACCACATAATTAAAGTGATATATCAATTGCCAGTACCTTCTCTCCCTTGAGACCCGTTTGTCCATCTCGACCAGGCTCTCCAGGCAGACCTGGAACTCCAGGAACACCATCGTCTCCAGAATCCCCTTTGTCACCTTGGTCACCCTGACACAAAAAGGAGCTGATGATAATTTGGGGACAGAGTTTCTTAATCACATCTAATTAATTCCAATGGTCTAACGACCTTGAAGCCTGTTTTATGAAGCTTATGAAGAAAGCAGGTTTATTTATGTGTTTTCCTTTTTTCGGCCGAGACAAAGCCTGCTTAATGTTGTGTGAAGCTGTTGATGGGACTTGGGTGGATATCCTAGAATACACAGCACAGCTTTTCGGATTCTTACCTTATCTCCTTTCTCTCCGGCGGCACCCGGGGGGCCCTGTGTGAGTGCAGCACAGCAATGTGAACATGTACCAAGACACATTCTGAAAGCCTCTCAGATTTATCTCGTTTCAATTTATTTGGATTTAGTTGAGTTGTTAGCATCGGCACCTGTTTGCCTTCTGCTCCGAGCCCAGGGAGTCCAGGGCTACCCGGAGGGCCCGGTTCGCCCGGGTTGCCTCTCGTTCCCTCGACTATTTTGATGCTGGCAGGTCCGCTGCCGACCTCGTAGGGCTGGCATACGCCGCACTGGCCCTTTGGAGGTCAAAGTTTAAGAAGGTTAGTTGGCTTGACAAGCATTGAGTCCATACATCTTGTCTTACCGGTTCTCCTTTCTGGCCGGGAAAACTAAGACCAGGCAGTCCAATCTCTCCCTGTAAATATATGGCATGAAAGAAAACATTGGTGGATGAACAAATAATATTAAATAGGAAAGTATTTATTCAGTTTTCTACCTTTTCACCCTTTTCTCCATCCTTCCCATCCGATCCTTTGGCACCAATTTTCCCCTGTTTTTCCAGACGATAATCTTTTTATGATTTGACTGGATCATCATGTGAATTAGAACATTCTGTTTGAAAGAATTGAATCCAAACTCACCGGCTTACCGTCAGCTCCTCTTCTCCCCGAATTACCCTGCAGACAAAAAAAAATGAATTTTTCAAATTAATAACTAGGGATGTGTCTTTTGAATTGGTAATTCACGGGTCATCCTCCGATGCACCTCGGAGACAAGCGTGTCAAATGCATTTATTTCATTTTCACCAACAGCCTGCCTGCTAACTAAAATTCCAAAAACTGTCAAACTGTCTCGTATGAAAATTAGTGTACCATAGTGATTATGTTAAATCTCATTTAAAAAAAAAATAAATGCATGAATTCCCCGCACACAATTCTTAAGCCTGCTATTGAGGTCACCTACTCTGAGTCATGTTTCTTCTTTCTTACTTACCTTCTCTCCTCTTGGGCCAGGTGGTCCTACATTTCCAGCGTCTCCCTATAGGGGAGGAAAAAAAAAGCGAAACAATGCATCATTTTAATGAAGGTCCTTATCGCGGTTCACACATGCAAGGAAAAGCACTGATGCAAACAAAAACAAAAAAAAATGCATGTATAGTCAAAGAAAGACAATTACCCAATCAATTTCATGCTACCGTATCTCTGCTTGCTTTCCCGGAAAGTTCTATAACAAGCAAGAGTAATTATTACCCAACTTTTCCGGGTAGACCTACTTGTTTTCCTTGAATTCCAAAACCCGGTTCGCCTTTTTGGCCTTTCGCTTGCAGGGTTTGAGCAGCGACACCAGAGAGCAGGTTTGGGGGTAGCTCGCCCAAGGTGGGGCACACAGAACAGGCCTCACCCTGAATGAAGAAAAAATATGGGTCAGGGATGTCTCTGATGAAATCTATTCTTTCAACTCTGACCTTTTCTCCTTTAACACCATCTGATCCGGCTTCTCCCTGCAGGAAAAAAAAATCCCAGTTTTGTTGGTTTTGGAGATGTGGTGTCTAGACACAGCTTGGGAAGCATACGGGTCAATGTAATTAGGCAGATGCGGGATGTGTGAGCATGACAAAGTGCTCGGGTGGGTTTTGCCCACATGCGGGCATAGATCAAGCGAGTCGGCCATGTGTGAGAGCACTCAAAGGAAATGTATTCCCATTTCCATCTGCCCAGACCCCCTCTGCATATCTGAATTGGTGTGTTTGAGCAGCACTTGCGGTAAATGAAGAAGTAAAAACTCGATACCTTCTGGCCGCTCTTTCCATCCACACCTTGAAGTCCCTGGTGAATATTGAGATAAGGAAGTTATTTGTTAAGGAGTGAGGTCACATCCTATTTTGCTACTCTGCCGCTCCAAAGTGTCCAACTCCAGGTGACAGGCTACTTGCAATCCGAAAAATTCTTGCAGAGAATTTCATATTCCCACATTCCTATCATTTCTGATTCTATTTGAAAAGCGACTAAATGAGCAGAATGAGAAAGTGCTTTCCTTAGAGTCTTTGCAATACTTTGGGATAAGTTACAGTGACAGGTAGTACCTCAAGGCCAATATCGTTCTGCGGAATTGGGAGAAAAATGAAATGCATACGCTGCAAAGACAAGATACGGTTTCTCGGATGGCCATACGTGTAATAAAAAAAATGCGGCAAGGCTGGAATAATTTTAAAAGTATTACAAAGGGCCATGTTCAGAACACTGTTTTTTTTTTTTATATCTTGTATTTTTAACTTACAGGGGGTCCTCTCTCGCCAATTCCCGGAAGTCCGGGCTCTCCTTTCGGGCCCTTCCCACCTTGTAAAGCCACTGTGTTGCCGATATCCAGGGGCAACGTGGGGCACACTTCACATGGGTCTCCCTAAAAATTAAAATCAACCACACGTTATTGTGAAGCACACAGACGGCGAAAGAAAGAGGTTCGTTATCTACCTTTTCTCCTTTATGTCCTGATGGTCCTCTTGGTCCCTAAATATTGGGCAACAATATAGTTAATGCAAAATGTATTAAATGCAAATGTGCTGGGGAAGATGTTATTAAATTTGGGGTGAAATATAATTAATTAATCTCTTTAGAACCCATGCAACTAGTCTAATGGCTTCCTCACTGGATCTCCAGGCAATCCGTCAACTCCTTTCGTCCCAGGGTCACCCTGTTCGAAAAATATCATCATCCAGTTAAAACCAAAAAAGCAACCCAAAAAAATCCTACTTTAAAACTCACCGTGTCTCCCTTTGCACCCCCAGGCTGACCAGGAGGACCCTGAAGAAGAACATGATTTAACCTCACATGAAGTTCAATCCTCTCAATACAATGTTTGTCTTTTCCAGAAATATGCTGACAATGCAAAAATCCACATTGGATTTACTTGATTTACTCACAGCTGGACCTGGTTTTCCAACTCCAGGAGGACCCGGAGGTCCGGGCAACCCTGGATCCCCTGCCAAGCCTTCAGGACCCACGAAACCTGACGCACCCTGTGAAAAGGTCAGTGCAGATTTGGTTTAGACGAATGTGGTATACGAGACACGGGTCTAGGATTTAATGCACACGGACCTTCTGTCCCTTGGGGCCCACAACACAGATGGAGCCTGCTCGACCCTAAAAAATGATAACAGACAGAAAGATGGCGTCAGTACGGGTCGGCAAGATAATCAATGACAGTCGTATCTCGGAAAATTGTGCATTTGCTTAGACATCTTAAGACCTTCACGAGATGAATATTCCAGTTTGTAAGAAGCATTATCTTCCGCATTCGCGATAATTCCTCCTCGCCTAATTCAAGTCACATCAGCAAGCTCATTTATATTCACTATGTCAGATGGATGGAGGCTTAAGAAGAATCTATCCTCGACCAAATCCATCTGTCGCAAAAACCACTTAGCCCGGTGAACGACCGAATGCGAGTGTCTGAAGTTGGAAGCGAGGGAATATCTCAGAGCAAACGTACACGTTGTAATTTGTTCCTCAAAACTTTCCATTGCGGGATCACCGCTCTGAACAGGGAAGATTAAAAGGTTTAAATCTTTCTGAATAGGGAGCTGCTTGCAATCCGTGCTAGACCGAGAGGCCGGTCAATGAGGCGGCATTGATTCTGCAAGCTTTGTTGCTCTAGTCTAATCTAAGCGGCATTATTAGACTGACTTCAAGATGTGGCAGAAAGGAGGGGGGGGGGGGGTGTCAATGTCAGAGCTTGTGTTGATATGTGCTAAAATATGACTTTGTAAACACAACACACTTAGAGGATTTATGGAGATGTTTACCAATTTAAATGTAATGTTGCTCGATATTCAGTTGGACAAAATCTCTCGAGAACAAATTAAGAAACAGAAAAACACCTACATCCTTCCCTGGAGTGCCCGTGAGACCCTGCAGACCAATTTCACCTTTCTGACCTTTGAGTCCCTAATGAGAGGAAGAGAGGATGAGAAACAGAATTTAATAGTCTAAACAAGCCGGTCAGAAAAATGTGTGGTCTGACTCGCTTCTTAAATCCTTTCACCTTGAACCCAGCTGCTTCACCCCAGTTGGCAGGCAGTGCCTACGGAGAGAAGAAACATCTCAAATCAATGACCTGATTCTAAAAAAGTGCATATCACACACACCGCTGGTGCAAAGCAAAACAACACAGCGACGAGTCATGCTCCACAACACACACATATACACACACGAGCCGAGAGGGTGCATCCATAATGCAGACCAAACACGGGGCAGGACACTGAAGTATATTTTACAATTTAGATGCCGTAAAATCTTACTCAAGCATAACCGGACTGACACTTGCAGTGCCGACACGCTGAATCACCAGCAAAGAAAGAAAAGTAGTTTGGAGATAAGTCGGGGAAGAGTTTTTTGGATGCGCTAGGAGGTGACGCAGTGACCTGTAGCGGAGAATTGGTACTCTTGGCACTCACCATCTCGCCCTTCTCTCCTTTCTCTCCCTTGGCTCCCGCTGAACACTGAGGTTAGAGACACACAGTTGGCGTGTTTGATTCTTGGAGGCCATTTTTGGCTAATTTTCAAACAACAAGCAAATAATAGGCAATGTTTGTTGCTGCCAGGAAAGTTACCTACCGGACTTGAATGTACGCCAGAGCAGTCGTCACCCTAGAAGGCAAAATAGAAATAATTGTTTTACTTTCCATGTTCCATTTTCTAGCACGAGGCATGTCGGGTCATGATACATTCCGCTGATATTAACCTTTCTGTACATACAAAATATGACTCACCCGGTTGCCTTTTTCCCCTTTCATCCCAGAAATACGAGCAAGATTTATGACCTGGATTAAACACACACAAATCCCGACACGTCAAAATACACCCCGTGTAACTTAAAAATGACAGTAGCTACCAATATTGATTTTTTTTTCAGTTTCAGCTGTAACCAGGTGGTGGCACTATTTCTTAAAAATAAACAGGCGATGGTTGTGAAAGTAAAAAAATGATGTGAGGTGTGTACTGTACATGACCACATAGCACCCATGGGAGACTCCGATCACTCGGAATTTTTGATTCCCTCAGCAGATGTTCTGTAACACACCTCAAAGTGGATAGCCATTAAAAAATAAAGCACAAGACTTTTTGGGAAAATAAGCATGGCTTCCACCTGTGAGGTTTTACACATGGTAAAGGACGGCGAATGTGTTTCTGCATGCGGGCCGGTTTGCACAGACGTATCGTAATCCCCCTAGCACTGTTTTGAAAACTGAAGCAGTGATGACTCACTGTTTCCAAGCTCTTGTCTCAGATAGTGGATGGAGTCAAGCCCTTGCAGTTTAAACCTCACAGGCGCAAAAAAAAAAAAACTACGTCAGTCTGTTAAGCCTCTTCAAAGTGTATCTCCATTTTTATATGAGTCTCCTTTCCAGATTCAATTTAATGCCAATTTTGAGCCTCAATTTTGTTTTTTTTTGCCTCGCATTCAAAGTTAGTGGAACAACAATGACAAAAATTGATTTCATTTAAGGTAGATGGATAGAAGCCAAATTGACCTTCGATGAGATTAAAACAATTTTTTAGATATAAAACTTGGATTCCTGTGGGTGCAGTTTATATTTATGCCCTGGAAAACAGTTGCTTGTGCAATTTGTCCCACATTTTGTTCACTTGTGTGTCTTTGCAAGGACTTTCTCCCTCAGTAGCAGGGGCCCAACCCTAATAACCTACATTGAGGAAGTCGGCGAAGGTGGCCAGGCGAGAGCGACATAATGAAGCATCTAGAGTTTTGTGTTTCTATTTGTGAAAAAGAGCATGCCCATTGTTGGTGAATGACAAAATTTATCAAGCGGGCGTAACTCCCGAGTGAGTCGCGTAATGAGGTGAAAATCAGTCCTCAGTCAGTCAAAAAAGGTGAGAGAGGGTGGAGAGAAACAAAATGTTTTTTTTTCCCCCAACCACATGCATCTAGTACAAAATAAAAGCGGACACAAATATAAATGCATGACCCGCATATATCTAAAAAATATATAAATAAAATCGCCTGAAGCCTCAGAGAAGATTTAGTAATGAAGACTTCGATGAATGTAAGACTTACTTTCTCTTCCAGATTTTTGGATGAGAAGATCTCCTTTTAGTGACAAAAAAGTAGTAGAGGGTTAGGGTTAGGGTTAGGTCATAAAAACAAGATACGACCTTATTTGGAAAGTTCAATCAGCCAACTTCAATTAATAAAAGTGATGAAACAAGTGCAACAGAAATAAACTGCCCCTTAAGTTGTCAAGGAAAAAACATATATCAGCATTTGACAGGTATAAAATCCACCATGAAAATTAGAGGAGAAAAAATAACTCCCCCGGGTTGCATCAGGGACTTTTGGCCTGCGGGTTCTGAACAATTGCAATTTATATCCAAGAAGAATTTCTTAGGGACAGCAGCCATTTATGCAAGCCATTCAAATTGTTACCTGACTAAAAGAATTTTCCAGGTCATTCTCTGCGGCCCGTCGACTCTTGGAGGCATCGGGAGGGCACTGTAACCAAAATCATTTAAGCCTACTTGGCTTATAGCACGAATAATATTCAAGCCACCAAAAATATAAATCTTACTCGAGCTCCTGGAATTTCGCAGCAGGTCTCTTGGCTGGCTAGAGATGGATCACAATAGAGCACCACCTGCTGAATGTCCATCTGAGAGAGGAAGATAAATAATCGAAGTGTAAATGAGGTGGTAAACAAAGTCGAGAGCCAATTAAGTGCTCATTTAGATCAAGTGTTTGCAAAGTTGGGAGCTTTTTGTGCATGCGTGCGTGTGTGTTTATGAATCCCCATTTCCCGTGTTAACCAAATACCCGGCATGCTTTCAGACTAATGAAGTTAATTGATCTTTAAACTAATATAAATGCCGGGATTACTGGATCTATTCAACCGTAATGGGCCTGGCTCACAGTAGGCTCATTCTCCCAGGTAGTCTGCTTCTTTTTAATCATGACTGAACAAGATTGCCTCATCCAAAAACAGCACCCGGGAGTTTTCGGAACATGCGTTCACAAATACACGGGGAGAAAGATTCCTCGGAACAGTGCAAACATGATATTCTTTCATTCTTACTCATCATATAGCTAGTCTGAAGACTTCAAATATGAGTTTTCCAAGGGGTGTGTTCTTCTAAGAACCACCAAGCCACTAAATTTTCAATGACGGTGGAGTTAGCCGTCTTTTCGACGAAGGATTTAAGAATCTATCAAACTTTATTAGAAAACTAATCCCTAGAATAAAGTTCATGATCACCATATATATTTATGGTGGACATTTCAGAAGCTATTAGCATTTAAAGACTTTTACTGAACGTCTTGTCGTACCTGTACAGGCCCAGCGTCCGTAGCCCGAATGCCCAGAAGCGTATGTCCATCAATGGGTAGATTCCCACGGGACTCGAGCGTCTGCGTCTCGACATGGTTGCAGTCCACCAGGAGCGAGGCGGAATCTCGTTGTACGCTAAGGGCCACCTTATGCCAGCGTAAATCCAGCAGAGATTCCACAGCCTCGTTAGCAAACACATAGCTCGCTAGATCGCCCGTGAGGTCTGCCTGTCTGGTTCTCAACGACAGGGTGCCATCTTGGCCGTTGAGGTCCACCGAGAGCTATATTCAGAACACAGAATAGAAGCCAGAATATGAATCTTCAAACAATGACATGAGCTGGACGACTAAATAGGAATATGACAGGAATCAGTGTCACCAAAGAGTAATATGTACACACGGCAACCACTTGACGGAGGTGTAGAACACACACACACGCAGGGATGATTTAAAAAGGAAGACATTAATTACACACACGAGCGGTGGAGCCGATAAATCATTCCTAATGAGGGGACCTGGCCTCCATTCATCATACGTATTGAGTATTTAAATTTGGCTTCTGGTGATTATAGCTACTCCGAGGAGGTTTTTAAAAAACGTTAGCAAAGGTATCAGAAAGGACGCTAAGGGAAAATATGCGGGAGAAGGCAGATAGAGTGACAGGAAAATCTGAAAGTAAGGCTGTCCAGGGAATGTCGATGCAAGGCTGACTACAAAGATTGTACTCGAAGAAGAGAAAAAATACCTGAGGGTATCCCTGCTTGTCAGATATCTGAAGGAGGTAGGTGGTGTCCCTCAGGGCGGCCTTCTTTAATGTCAGGGTGAATATCAGAGTGAATTCCTCAGGAAGGCCATCAGGAAACACCTCGCTACAACAAAGACAAAAATCGGAATGCTTGATGATGCGACGCCAACGCATAACCTTGACATCCCATAAAATGAAATTTTCATTTAGGAATTTAATTACTATTCAAGGAAGAAGCTACTTTAGTCTCTCATGGCAAAATGAGATTGGCAGCAGCTGATTTTTAATTTTAGCCGCGGGACAATTTTTTTTGTGAAACTTAAAACTTCTACCAAAGTTTGGACTGGATGAATATTTCAAAATGATTCTCACGAGAATGTGTAGTATAAGAAAGCTAAGGTGAAAGGTTTACAATTGACCAGGAGGCCTTAAACAAGCTAAATAAGAAATAAAGACAACTGTGACGATAACTCAAATTCACATCCTGCTTTTATTTGACGACCTGTGACATGAACTGACAGCGTTTGGCAACTATCTCCTGACACGATCCAAAATGTTCACAAAGCATGAAAAACAATTGCCCGTAGCAGCTCTTGTTTGGATCACATTTAATTTTATTCCACAAGCATCGCGCCGTTAAAATGTCAAAGCCTCCTTTGAGGATCTCCATGTTAAACTAAAATATATATTTTTTTCTCTTGAATTAAGTCAAGAAAGCATCATGGAGATAAATAGGTTCATATGTGAATCCTAAAAAAAAATAATTGACATAAATGCCTTGCGGGAGGAGCCGACATTACAATGCAAAGCACACAAAAAAAATATCCGTAACCCTTCGGCACTCATTTTCATAGCAGATACAGCCCAGCAAGCCGCATCTCTCCGTTTTGGTCAAGGGCATCTAAACACGCAGACGATTCTTCATTGCATGAAGGTGTATCAAGCGATGAAGGCTTCACAAACAACCTCGGTGAAATGTATGCTCACTCAGATGGCAACGACTGTGAAATATTCACACGTACACACTGACTAACCCAAGCTGGCGGTTGGTTTCCTACCCTGTGAAGTGATTTATGACTGAAGGAAAAGCCAATTGAAGTCAAAAGTAAAGGTGAGGAGATTTTTGTACAAGTTCTAGAAATGAATTGAATAATTCTGCCTAATTAGCCTCACTAATGCATTTAAAAAAAAAAATATCCGTTAGCGTCAAGGCTTTTTTTCCTTGCCCCCTACATGTGACATTTTTCGATTCCAATCTGGACAGCAAGCCATAATATCAGAAAATAGCTCCCCCCCCCTCTTTTGATTTCACTCCAGCGACATTAAAAAAAAAATAGCCTCAAGCAATCAAATCCTGTTTTGCTGCGCAATGCCCAATTTCACTGGCAATGAACAAATGAGACCTCCAAGAAATAAGTGGCTTTATTTGGCTGTCATTCATTCGTGAGTCGATTAGCTTCTAATACAAAAGTAAACCATCTCAGACTTTAGTTGGCCTTGTTGCGGATGAATTAAAAAGCTGCTTGAGTGACATCGTGCCATGTGTTGTACGATTTCGGCCTGCTGAGAGCGATTTAGAACAAAAGCATGCAAACATAAAGCCAGAGGAAGAAAAATATTTTTTTTTCGTTTGCTTACTCGGTGGGACGAATGAGGGCAGTCTTGCCCAAGCGGAGGATGACCGGCCCGCGAGGGTTACGGATCTTCTTGACGTCTTGATTCTTGAGAAGAGAAAAGCGCCTCACCAGATTAAAGCCTGCGAATGACATTGACCTTTGTCAACAAAAAAATAGGAAAAAAACTTTAAAGTGAGGTTGCATCACCTGTGATATTATCCCGATCCGAATGTGGAAATTTCCATTCTTCTACTTTTAAAGATGGACACTGCACATCTGGGGAGACAAATTATAAGATAAAGGCGAGGAATGTAATTTGAGAATGCCTGAAGATGATTTACAGTATACAAATATCGATCCAGATCTAAAGGGGGAGAAAATGAAGTCCCAAAAACACGCTGAGCTCGATAAAATGAGGTCAAAGCTGTGAGGAACACATCTCCATTTGACAGGTTGTCTCACACCGCGCTTGATGGACATGTTCTCACCTTGTCAAGGGAAGGGAGGGGGGTAACAGAAGAAAACTGGTGCTTGTCAATTCAGCCTGACAGTCTAAAAAGGGGCCGGGGTGGGAGGTTATGTGAGATATGTGGAAAAACAGGGCTATTAGAGAATGACATGGACCTTGTGAATCACTGTGATGTGGAGTTAATTGATCTCTTTGGGGCCGGGGATCATAGCAAGGCAGTATACCGAGCCCACTTTCATTTTGGGAAAAATATCTCTTTTGTCATTCTTCTGATAGGGAAATGTAGCTCACATTGTGCAAATAAAATGAAAATGGAATCGGGGTCCTGTAGTTAAAGCTGCTAACAAATTGCCACTCAGTGGGGAAATTGAACTCAAAGTATCTCTTTTCCTAATGTGTTTTTCTTTACGATGCGAAATCAAATATAAGGCCGGGACCGTGGTTTATTATGAAGGGACTAATAAATGCAAGAAGACAGAGTGGAGCCTGAAGAAATAACTCGCTTTATTAGGCCCTGTGAATAAATATGCACCTATTTCATTTCTTGTTTCTTCAATTTAATGGACTTGAATGTAATTGAGAGTTTGGGTGAAATAAGCAAATAAGCTAAGGCTGCTTTCAAATATGTCAGTTGTGTCAGGGGGCTAAAATTAAGAGAGAAATTATAGCCTAATTAAGATGGAGGAATTTAATTTCACACAAAAGCCTGCTGGTGAGGGAAAAGAGAGTAAGTCATCACCTATTCAACTTGACGCCCTGAAGCATCTGCTCAAGTCGTTGCCAAGCTATAAGACAATGATTTAAAGTCTGCCTACATGCACAAATTGAGGTGTGGAAAAAAGATGTCACATAAGAATAGATTAAAAAGTGGAAAGGTTGGAGAGGGAGGTCTTCCAATGTTGTCATGCCTGCTTTTATTTTGTAGGAATTGTTTGTCTTGACCTGTGACCAAGTCCGCCTCTCTGCCAGTTTCTTATTTGTGTTGGGGTTTTGATTTATTATTTTGCAAGCACAAGGTTTTGTCCAACAATATTAAATGTTATTGAAAGAGAATGCTATTTATTTATAGGCTTTGAAAATTGATAGATGGCATGCGGCATAACTTTGCTTTCAAGTTGCCCGCTGATGAGCTTATTTGTGGAAATTAGGAAGGGCGCTCCCCTCTTACAAGTATCAGCATGCAGCATTAAATGGATGGGACGAGACTTGGCTGCTGTTTCCGTCTTCTTGAAAGAGTTCTGCTTGAGTCTTGCCAAAGCAGGTAATAAAATACTTGCAATTATACAACACAGCTGTTTAAAACATTTGAGGTCGTTAGAACTTTCTGCTTTAGTAGTCATGTTCTCCTCTCAATATCTTGTCAGCACGCTTTCTGCTGACTGCAGACACTGCCAATGTTCCGATAAGGTTAGTAGACAAAAGAACACAAATACGGAGTTCGAATTGTTTGTGAGTGGCGCAAGAAAGTTTTTACTCTGCTGGAGAACTTTTGTAGTTGTGCATGTATTCATGAAAACAAGAGAATATAATTACACTTTTTATTTGCTTTCAAATTTAAAGTCTATTATAAATAAAATTCATTTTTATTTTATTTTTAGTTGTGTATGTATTCATGAAAAAAATAGTATATAATTTCACACTTTCTATTTGCTTTCAAATTTAAAGTGTATTATAAATACAATTCCTTATTATTATTTTTATTTTATTTTATTAACCAAACAGACATTCCAAGCATTTTTATGACAACACTGCAACCACCTGGACTCGGAAAATATCTGTCAAAAAGCTAAAAATAGTTTGTGCAAAGGTGTAAGAGTGGCCATATCTTTTCTGTCTACTTGTGGCAGGGGGTCACTGAAGCCCACTGGGTTCTTTGAGCTTTCCTTCGATACTTGGTAATTCGATGTTCATTAGGGAGAAGAGGTCAGAAGTGGGCTCTCACGGTGTGCTTTTTAATAGGGAAGTTATTGAATGTGCTTTACAGTGTGGCATTCACAGATAATTGGACTGAGACTGCTGATCAGCATAAAGTCTTTCTCTCACGAAGCCTTCTGGGACTGTGGAACACTAAAGTCATCCAAAGTTCAAAGTATTGGTCAGTGGTCACGCTGGAGAATGGAAAGACTGGATTAGAATTGGTCTGACTTTTTTTTTTTAAAGCCATTCTATGGAGAATTTAAACCATGATTACCTTGAACCAAAATGAGAGAAGATTATGGAGAAGATCATTCAAAAGTATTGTTCTCACGTCTGACTCATTCGGGCATGTATGACTGCCAGTGGATAACTATCATTAATGTTTATGAGTATTGGAATGAAAAGTGTCCAGAGCTCACATTCAGCCAAAGACTGATAAGGATCCGAAAAATGCTGGCGAGGCAAACCATCACCCGTTCATGCACGGAAATTAAACATTCTTCAAATATCCTGAATAAAATAAGCAGCTTTTCCTAACTCAGTCACATTATGGAGCAGCTGTTGAATGGAAGAAAAAAAAAAAAACTCCATAAGGGGAGGAAATGCAGCATTTTGTGAAGATCATGACTTTTATATCTTTATTGGTATTGCAATATTTGGCACACACACAGCAGCAACTTTGCAGTTTAGACAGTGACAAAAGGCATAATTCCGACATAAATCATAACTTGAGATTGCCGAGAGTCCGCCGTGCACAAAAACATATCGCCTTACCCAAGCAATTTGATTTGCCCGAGTGGACCAGTCTCTGAGGCTGTTCTGCGGCACCATTTCTCAACACCACTTTTAATTAAACCTGCTCCCTGAAGTAAAGTCAGCAAATTACCAGTAAATTGAGATTTTGGATGAGTCAGAAGAACAGTTGTTTTTGTGTAGCTCGCCGTAGTCTCTCAAACCACTGCGGCAAAAAGACTCGAGGGAACTGCAAGCTGGCGCAGTCTCATCTGACTAACCAATGATGAGGGGCTCCCAAGAGGGACTCTTCAGAGCTTCTTATGGAGCTCCATTAGCTTTGCAGTATAAAGAGCGGATGCCTATTGTATTTTTTAAAAAAAAGAAAAAACTGTCACTCAAGACTCTGCGGGAATGATTGAGGGCTCCTTTAAAGAAACGTAACTGCTTATTTCAGCCACAGGCTGACCACTCTACCACTCCGAGCCAGCAAGTGAAACAAAGTAAGCCATAATCATAACGAAGCCGCAATGCCCTCAGAGATTGTAAAGCTCAACTAGTTGTTCAAGCAATACTTAGGTTCAAGTTTGTCTTTTCAATGAGCTTTGCAGAGAAGCTTGAGACCTCAGTTGATATTTTTGCCATGGTGACTCAGTGGGTTCAAGCAAACTGATTTTGATTGGAACAAAACTTGGTGTACTTGTTGCTACCGTATTTTCCGCACTATAAGGCGCACCGGATTATAAGGCGCACCTTCAATAAATGGCCCATTTTAAAACGTTGTCCATATATAAGGTGCACCGGATAATAAGGTGCATAGAATAAATAACTCAACGTTGCTCAAACGTTAATGAAATCACGATATAGTAACACTCAAACAATAACAATTTATCAATAACTCAACGTTGCTCAAACGTTAATATCACACAACACACAAAATAAACACGTAAAGCTTACTTTAATAAATTAGTCCTCATCCACGAATCCGTATTGGTCCATATATAAGACGCACCGGACTATAAGGAGCACTGTCGGTTTTTGAGAAAATTGTAGGTTTTTAGGTGCGCCTTATAATGCCAAAAATACGGTTTTAATGGCGCAAAATTAAATTATAAATTTGAGGTGAATCGTAGCAGGGGTTTGCTAGCTACGGCCTACCAAATTTGGACAATATTGACAAAAAGGGGCGTGGCCATCTTTGTTTGAACCATTAGAACCATCTAATCATTTTTTCAAGTCCAAAAAAAGAATCGGAGCCTCACCTTGAAGTGTTTCACATGATCCGAGGCTGATGGCCAGCAGAGTCAGGCAGGAGTAAAGAAGCCACATGGTTTCACGCAGCTCGCCTCACCACCTGATGAACGAGCGGACACAAAAACATCAAACTCTTCTCGGTATTCTGACAACATTTTGTCATCAGTTGCAAAATGATGCCGAACACTGTCAGACTCGAATAGATGTTGTTTATTTATGAGCCGGTCACAGTCAATGTGTTAATGATGTACTATGATGCAGCCTTTGTTAGGCGCGTATGAATTAGCCAGAATGTTGTGCATTAGGGATTGCGAGTCTATCAAGTCGCATTATCGTCATTATCTCATCCATCTGGTTGGCCTTTCACTGCACATGTGACATAAAAACACAAAAATACCCATAAGAATGCATCTGTAGGGTGGTAGAGGAAGAAATTGACATTTAAAAAATTATTCTAGTTCAAAGGAGTGTGAAATATTGAGTCAGATTTGTGTTGATGGAATTTTTCCAATGTTTATAATATACCGTATTTTCGGCACTATAAGGCGCACCTAAAAACCTCCAATTTTCTCAAAAGCCGACAGTGCGCCTTATAATTAGGTGCGCCTTATATATGGACCAATATTAAGCCACTACAGCAGGTGTGTCCAAAGTCCGACCCGCAGGTCAAATGTATATATCTTATATATGGACAAAGTTTAAAAATGGGCCATTCATTGAAGGTGCCCCTTATAATCCAGTGCGCCTCATAGTGCGGAAAATACGGTAATAGTGGTGAAAACAATAGTACGTTTTTCTTTTTAAATTACGAGCGATTTAGCTGGAAAATGAGGGGAGATAAGTGGAAAAGAAGAATTTTAGCAATTTTTTTAATGCTTTTTAATGACCTACGGGGACGCTCTATGTCTAACAGATGTCAAATCACAAAACAAAAAACACATTTGGAATTGTTAAACCAGATGCTTTCAACACAAACCAGATGCATTCATGCCATTTGGACAAAACAATTTATATTCACCATCTTCAGTACTTTTTCTTGACAATAAACATGACAATGCGTTCACATAAACACACCATCCATCCACGTTGACACACTCCCATAAACACATCACCCACTGACCCATATTTGCCCTCAGCATATGTGGAAAGCTCATAACGCTGCTTACAGGTACCGCCGTGCCCGGAAGGCAACACGTCTCCCGTCGACACACCTGTACTGTCTTCCGAGAGCTATAACCTTTGACCTCTGTGCCCCCTGAGGCCACACACGTGAATAGCATTACTGCAATGCGGCTAGCGATGACATTTTGTATATTTAATTTTGACATCTGCTAACTCAGGTGTGCTTTATTGCCTTGTTTGTATGTTGTTAAAAAAAGGAGCTTTCTATTTATGATTCCTGATAAAAATGTTTGTTTGCCGTATTTTATTTCTACAGGCACATTTCCGCCATGTGCAAAACAATTTTATTGTAAAATAACAGTGAAGGGAAACATCATGAAACTACATTTCCGCCACCGGCTGGATGGGCAGAAGGTTAATCAAAACCTCAGATGGCTGTTTGAGCACTTGAAAAAAAAAAAAAAAACCTGCAGCCATTATAGACGGCCAGATAGCAAATCATCATAAAAATAACTTCACACAATACATAATGCATCATGTTCTGGAGACTGATGCATATGAAACAGCTCTTTTCTATAATTTCCTGGCTACAATCCAAATAAATGTAAAAGCTTCTTGTTATGTGTTGCAAATGAGATGTATTTTTCTAACCATACTTCCAGGGCCAGAAAGCTGGCCAGAGGAGATAAAGTTGGGCCACTGGACTTTTGCTGCCACACTGTCCCTTAGCACATTAAGAAAGCCAGCAAATGTTTAGGTCACTGCAGGAGGAAAAAAAAAATCTATTTATAAAATTAAAGTGGCTGTCAGTCAGGTAACATATTTTACAGCTGGTTCTTCAGAAGACGTCTTTATTTGAGGGTCTCACTAAAAAAAAAAAAGATTTAACGCTATCATGGATAAACAAAAATACCTCCAAGCTATGATATGTTAATTCATAAGCAATAATAACAAGGAGCAGTAGAAACTAGCTGAGGCAATATTCTAAAGTCTTCTGTACTCAGGATAAGCTGAGGCAAGTTTTCACGAGTCTTACATTCTGGGTAGTGTCCAAGTGCTTGAATATTCTCTAATGAGAAACAGTTGCAGAGGAAGAGTGGAAAAAAAAAGAAAAAAAAGCTGGACAGTTAATCGCAGGCAGTGGGAGTCTACTCCACGTTGTCTCAAGTTACCAAAGACACTTTCCAGTATGAGCAGAGGAAAAAAAAAATACTCTCATGACATAAGATGCTTGGCACACAGCCCATAATATGCATGGTCGGGTCAGTTTTGATTTCTCGTGATATATTCGCTACTGACCCGGATAAACAATGAGTCAACCGGGTAATAGACTTTTCTGCGAGAAGCTACGGAGGCGGTTTCTACATTTGCTCTGCACATATGTAATTTTAAATTCATGACTAGAAAGGTTCTCATGATACCTGGAGATACTGGATTTTTTTTTTTTTTTGCATAGAAATTGATGCAAAAGCAAACATGGAGGAGGCTGACTGAAGAAGAAAGCAGATGTGACCTTCACTTTTTTTTTTTTTTTTTCTACACAATGTAGTTTGGATTCCATCGGAAGAGTAGTGTGACTATACCACAGCATGAGTGTCTCTTTTTCCATGTTTGCATGGCCTGGTTTGCAAGCCTTAGTCAGCAACAGCCCACATGCATCTTGGCTTCATCAAATGCGGCTTTTGTGAAAGAGTAGGAGAAAAAGCATCCACCCACGTCAATTTACCCAGCAGCTCCACAAACAGAATTGTAAGACTCAATCAAAGCTGACCCACATGTGCTTTCAACTTTTAAAATGATTTGCACAGCAGGTATGTCCCTAAATTATGTGGAGGAATAAAAAAGCAGTATTATGGAAATCTCCAAATTTACATTATTAGTTGCAAAATGCTGAGTCAGCCATAAAATAAGTTGTTATGAACTTTAGTTGCACTTTCCTTGAAACTTTACTTCGAAGTTGGACTTGCTGCAAGAAAACAGTTCCCCAAGAACTCCATTGTTGCTCCGTTTTCTACGCACGCATTAATACCATACATACCTTGAACTTTTGAGTTATTCCACAAACTTGTCGTTACATGAATCCAGCAATGAAGACAAATAATAGCTGGTAAAGATCCGGTGTGCGTCAAAAGTAATCCAGTGTTTGATCCTTTTTGTGACTTTTTGTCTTGAGGCGTCTTCCA
The DNA here is from genome assembly GCF_059516105.1 of Syngnathus floridae. NCBI lineage: Eukaryota > Metazoa > Chordata > Actinopteri > Syngnathiformes > Syngnathidae > Syngnathus > Syngnathus floridae. The sequence goes on from NC_142433.1 coordinate 4,796,673, forward strand.
CTGAGAAAGGGAAGAGGAGAAAAAGTCACGGCGAGAGTGGGTGTCCAACTTTTTTCCCCTCCCCTCTCGGCTAATTCCCAAATCTCTGCCTCTCTTCTTTTTTTTTTCTCCCTTCCGTCTGTTTCTCTTGTCTGAGTTTCTCAAGAGGGAGATCCCTTAATGACATCACCGGGGGGAGGCTGGGGGGGTTGTCCCTAATCTTTTGAAGATCTTTCCTCCAGGCCTGTGCCCTCTCTTGACCTCACACTTGTATAGATCTTGTAATGCAGGCGCATGAACATCATCAAGAAAAAGAGAAAATAATTTTAGAAGAAAAACCATGGTGGGCTGAGATGTGAGAGGCTTGAAGGAGACATGGTGTGGTGAAAATTGGACATGATGAAATTCACTCTTTGCCGGGATTGCAAGATTCTGACATGCTGGGTTTTGAGTTGTATGCATCTGTATGATCCATAATACATGACACACCCACTGTGTGATGGGTGGGCGTGGCCTAATTGGGCCAAGGAATATCTCAAAACATGTTTGCTGATGGGATCATCAGTGTTAATGATCTAAGCTAGGGGTGTCAAACAAATTTTTGTCACAGGCCGCATCGTAGTCATAGTTTCCCTCCGAAGGCCATTATGACTGTCAAGCATGTTCAAATATTTCAAAAAGACAAATGGTAATAAAAATTGCTAGCATTATCTCTATTTTTGTAAAGACATTTTGTAATTTTAATAATGACAAAGTTGTCCTCGCGGGCCACATAAAATGATGGGGTGGGCCATATCTAGCCCCCGGGCTTTGAGTTTGACACCTATGATCCAACCAGATAAATATATTTCTAAATTTCTATCATAATCCATATCAGCTAAATTGGGGGGGAAAAATAGTGGTAATGTTATCCTTCTCAACTTTTTCGCCTCTTCTGTCTGGTTTGTCTCCTCCCAAGTTGACTCCTCCATCATTTTAACCTCAGCCACATGGCCAACCACGTGTCGCGTTCATTATATCAAGGGGTCCCTCCTCATGTGTCGTCGGCACTCAACATCCGTACCCGCTCGTTTCTTTAGTAACTATCTGAAGCGCGGGGAGTGGATAGATCCTGGCATTGTCTTTATTGGCTCCGTTATTTCCACTGCATGCTCTCCTGCTCCGCTAAGGGGATGAAGGATGAGAGCGCAAGGGAGCGATGAAAGAGGGCAGGGGATATTATCTGCGGGCCAAATGCTGCTAAGGTTTGCTGACAAGGGATTTGTGTTAAGATTTAAAAAAAAAAAAAAAAGAGAGTTTTTGTTGCTTGTTGTTCTCCACGCCATCCATTTATTTCAGCTTTTAAACTCGGAAACATTGACAGATGAGGTTTTTATCTCTATAAAAGGGTCGAATGAAAAACAAAATGGCGGACTTCCTGTTAGTTTTTTTTTTTTGAAAGGCCTGATGATGTGCATGTTTCATCGGTGTATGTGGAAAGTCAATTATTTTAATAGGAAACTGCGTTGCCATGGTAACAATTTCACAAAATCTCAATACCGTATTTTCCGCACTATAAGGCGCACCTAAAAACCTCCAATTTTCTCAAAAATGCGCCTTATAATCCAGTGCGCCTTATATATGGACCAATATGGATTCATGGATGAGGACTAACTTATTAAAGTAAGCTTTCCGTGTTTATCTTGTGTGTTGCGTGATGTTAACGTTTGAGCAACATTGAGTTATTGATATATTGTTACTCTTTTCACTATTTCGAGTCTTACTATATTGTGATTGCATTAACGTTTGAGCAACGTTGAGTTATTTATTCTATGCGCCTTATAATCCGGTGCGCTTTACATATGGACAAAATTTTAAAATGGACCATTCATTGAAGGTGCACCTTATAATCCGGTGCGCTTTATAGTGCGGAAAATACGGTAATTTAGTTTGTGAAGGCCTAAGTACTCTTACAACGAAATACAAAGTAGATCTGCTTAACCCGCTAGCAGAAAAAACAAATGCAGGAAGAAATGAAGAAGATAAATTAAATAACCACATAGGTGCAAGCCATCTTACCCTTGAATTAACGCCAGGGACCTCCGTTTTTATTAGCACTAGCGTAAAATACGTGCACCCGATAAATTGACTTAATTTTCTCCCATCAACCCTCGTTGACTGAGTGTAAGCAAGACATGCATCAATAAAAATGTGTTTGTGTGTCTACCGCTGCTCGCCTTGCTGGTCGACATTATTACAGCAATAAGACACGGAATAAAGTTAAAATGCCAAGCGGTGAGCTGAAAGACTCCCACCGCTGCAGCAAAGCAGCATTCGAAGTTACAACATAATCGCACCAGGGTGCCGAGATCACGCACTGTGGATTTAAGGCTGTGGCAAGATGGCGTGTTATTTTATTAAAGTCTCATTTGATTGTGGTGACATATAGATGGTGTTAAAAAATAGAGTTCTGCAGAATATAAGGGAAAGCGTTCGTAAAAAGAGGAGGAAAATTGTTTAGTGTGCGTGAAAGACAGCAAAAAAAAGCGCGTATTGTAGACTTGGGCCACGTGGACCTGATTTTGCCAACTGACCCATATTCCCAAACACAGTAATAATTTCTCCCCAGTCTCATTCTTTCCAACCACAGAAAACATTTGAAAGGTGGGAGGGTGAATGGAACATGCTGACTAGATGTGAATAAGAAAATGAAAGACACAAAAGACGAACGGAAATACAGTAGCAGTATTTTTCCATTTCAAGGCTGGGAAGCATTGATGTCGTTTCTGGCTCTTATTTTTTTATTCCTCGCCGCCTCTGTTTCTTTCTTTCCTCCATCTTGTAGTAGGCATAATGCTGGGTACCCTAATATAGGTCTATATGTGTTAAAAAATAATATATTTTTAAATTTTATTATATTAATATTTATATATTTTTGTACTTTATATATTGTACATTATTTATATTTAATTAATTTATTTATTTAGGTTTTAAATGTTATTTCTATTTGATTAATTTAATTATTTAGGTTTTAAAATGTATTTTAAGGTTAGTGAATTTAGTTATAATGTTAAGAACTTGACTATCCAATCAGAGCCTTAGTAGCAAATTGAATATTCAGCATTGCAGTTGAGAAAGAAAGGCAAACCGTAATGATTAAAAATAATAAATAAATAGATAATTAAAAAGTCCCTTCTCACATTGTGGGTTCAAGAAGTTATGTATTTAATTCAAAAGGCTGGCGACAACAAGAAGAGTATTAGGAGTGACTCCTTTGGCCTTAATTGCATATGCATGGAAAAGCAAAATGCTTTCAAATGTAAAAATGCACTTTAGAAGATTACTAAAGCACACATAGAAAATATGCAAGAAAATAAGATGCTTGGGTATGAACAACCTGCTTTGACAAGGAGCTTTGTAAGTCAATATAAAGAGAATATACGAAGCAAACGTGTGTCCTCAAGTGGCTCTGGAGCTAATTCCCTCAGTACATAAAACACTTACACAACACAGCAGAATAAAACGAAACGTTGAACCGCAAACACGCACGCCTGAGCCAAAAGCGATTGGAGCAAAAATCAGAGCTCTGCATCACATTAGTGGAACTTCACGGTGAGGTTTGTCATTAACCCGCTCGCAGCGGGCGTCTAATAGCTTGCCAGTAAATAAGGAAAGGGAGGAGAGGGGGGGCAAAGCTCGGGGCGAGCCTTTCAGCTTAAACGAAAACCTACTTACAATCTGTATGAATTTTACAAGCGTATTGATTGCAAAGTAAATCAGCGTGCTTCCTGGAGTACTTTAATCCTAGTTTGGTATCCCTAAACACACCTTGAGGCTAATCAAACTGCCTTGCCACAGGGATGCCAAGTGCACAAGGAGATCACAGCACCCTTTGCAATTGATGCTGGAGGCTTTCATGAAATCAATGGCCCGTTTACATGGGGCCCATGAAGGGGGCGCTGTGTCGCTCGCCATAGGAGGCCAAGGCTAAGTGACGAGAAAAGTTTGGACATTGCGGTCATCTTGTCAGCAAGTCCATCAGTGCGTCCCTGTAGAGTAAACCAGAAGTTTGCTGTATTTGTCACTGACTTAAGAAACTCTGACTTTATTTTAAATTTTAGGTTTGGGCTCAAAACTTATATTTTTAGATCTGCCTGCATCTCATTATTATTATGATAATTATTATTATTAATTATGTATTTATTTTATATTATTATTTTCATTTTTATTTATTTTGTTCTATCTACTGATTTTATTGTTTTATTTTACTCCATGTAAGGTGACCTTGAATGTCAGAAAGGCGTTGTCAAATGAAATGTATTATTATTATTATTTACGAGGTTGGCCATTTGAGAGGATTTTTATTTCTACTCAACATAAACATGATCATAGCTGTGAATCAATGACGCTACGGGAGGGAGAAAAAAATAGATTTCTATATGAAAGCAATCATGGCAACAAGCCTAATTAGCTGCAGATAAACTCCTTGACTTATTGATTCGAGTGGATATTTCGAAAAAAGCTGAAAATCAGCCAGCTGGCCAACATTCAACCCAAGCCAAAGAAAACATTTATTTCAAGGTAATTAACATATTGACTCGGAAAAGAAAACCTTGGACAACGTGGATTGTGTATTTGTAAGCTTGAGCCAAGGCCGATCGGCTTTTCGACCAATAAAAGAGCAAATATTCAGATCCAATTTAAATCTGTGCATCACCCTCCTCCTTCCAAAATCAACCCGTTGACAGGACAGACAAACGACACGGAAAAACATAACCTCCTCGGAGCTAATTAACTCACGGAAACACGCTGAGGAACATTTCTTTGGGAAATCACATTTTTGACATAAATATCTTGGCAGGGATAAGAACATTTGCGGCAAGGTGTTTACATGCAGGTTAGATCCCAAAGCAGCTCTGCTCCATTTAAGCAACCTCGGTGGTAATCCAAATTCATATAAATAACTCCATATGAGGCACGAGGCAGCCTGCTGAGTTGAAGAGAACATTTCAGGAGAGCTTGTTTTTTTTTTTTTGCTGAAGGAAACAGGTGAGCAAATTTGATGTGGTATCTTTTTATGAATCCTTATGAAATTAGGCTGAAGATTTTTGGGGTTTTTTTGGGGGAGGGGTTGCGGTCAAGACTCGTAGGTTCTTCTCCATCTGTCTTCTGGAGCTGAGGGAGCAGCGTCTGTTTTGCATCTCTGCTTTGCCAGTGCGAATTAGAGCGAAGGCTTCTCTGCCTCCTCTAAATGTTTCATGATGTTTACCAGCCTGTTTGTTCCGAGAGCAGATCAAGGGCAGGCCACTCCCACTGGCAGGCACCAGAGGGGAAGGGGGGGTAGGAAACATTGGTGGAGGAAAGAGCTGGAGGGACATTTGGTGATGGATGCTTGGGTGGATGGAAGCGTACAAGGAGCACAAATCATAAATTCGTTTTGCAGATACGTTTCCAAAGGGATCAACAAAGACTTGCTAATCTGACATCATCTCTAAGACGTGATGTCAGATTTGTCAATCTTGCCCTCACCTCCGCTTTGTCCTGTCGTTTCTCCCTGACAGGCTGTAAGTTGATAATTGACATTTTCACACCAGATCTTTGCTGACCTGGAAGCGAGCGAGCTAGGCGAGCGTTTAGGTGAACGGCTCACAATGCTCCCGCTGTTCTGCAGGCAATTAGACACAGCTCAGCCGCTTCTTATTGAATTCATACCAAACTGGTGGAGAAAAGTGCCAGACGGTCTTCCTCTTTCATCCCCTCATTTTGTCTTTTAATATTAAATAATTGTGATTCCATTTTACTGTTTTTTTTTTTTTTTGACCAATAGCATTTTCTGGCAATCACGGACCCTTACAATCCCCCCTCCCTTCCTCACTCACTCTCCATCCTCTCAAAGAAACTGCACGACACTGCCTCCGTTGCATCTGTAACACGGCTCTGCTTTTCTCCTCCCGCTCTGTCACTTGCTATTTTTCACACACTACATTCTCCAGCTCATTTCTCCAGTAATTGCCTCTAAATCCAACATTCTCATTACCTCTTCTTTTTTATGATTTCTATTCGGGTTTTAATAATCCTCGCAAAGGTCATATTTGAGCCAGCTGACTCCCTTTTTGCACTACCCACGCATTTCAAACTCACAAATGCTGTTTTATTTTCTTTTTTTTTTTGCATTGCTGCAGTTGATCACTGGATTAAAAGTTCCTCAGGCTTCCACTTGGGGGCGTTATGGCCTTATGCTTTCGTTCTTGCATGCAACAGCAAACAGGTTTTTGAGCCTCGCCCAGTGTTCCACAATCCCCAGCATGATTAGCGTATCGTCCATTCCACCATCCCTTAAATCAGCTACGATAAAACAGATGCCAGATTGAAATGTCACAAGCATATCTCAAACTGCCAGAGTATTAACCTGGTCCACCTCAGGTGACTTCAGGATAGGGGGGGGACATATGGGAGGTGCGATGAATCGCCATTGATTGAGAGCCCTCGAGGGTTTCAGGGAGCAGACAGATAAACAGATGAGGGAGAGAAAGACGATAGTGGCAATGGACGGGATTGTGACTTTGCAATTGTAGTTGGACTGAGCAAAAGGATGGAGAAGTCGGAGTCAGATTATGAATGGTGATAGCGGTGAGCATTGATCTGGAAAGGTGGAGCCGGGATTCGGACCTGAGAGTAGATCTGAGCTAAGTCTCGGCGGAGCCTATTGAGTTGATAATAGGCCAATAAAGCAAGCCTCTTGCTTTCAACGTGCGTCATAAATCTTTCATTGTTACTCTCTCGTCTTCTCCATTTTTTTTCTCATCATTTTCACCTGTATGGACGTCACATGTGCTGTTAGCTGCACAATAGTGATGCATTTTTGAATAGCGAGGTTTTAGGTTGGATAATGGCTGCAGATTTCGTTAGAGATGAGCTGAGTGCTTTTGGAATGCTCTTAGTTGATATAACGCTAAAAAGGGAACGGCTTTTAAAAGCCATTTGTGAATGTTGTGTTTGCTTTTAGTTTTGTTGTGTTTTCCTTTTGTTTGTTTTTTTGTGTCCATGTCGGTCTTGTCATGTTTTTGGGTCCACCTGCTACTGAGTGTTTACCTCTCCGTGATTTTCTCATTAGTTCGTCAATTGCTGTTTTTTTGTTTTGGTTCATTGTTTGTGTTTGTTGTCAGTTGTCACGAGTCATGTGGTGTTGAGTCTGGCCCAGTGTTTGTAAGTAGGAGTTGTGCTTTTTGATATTTATTGAGTCTACGTGCCTTGTTTGCTTTTCTGTTTGTTCTCTTAAAAATGAGACACTGGATCTAATGGGTCAAGTTTGAGAAAAGAAATGTCGCTCTATTATTCCACCATATTTTTCAGTGTATCTATAAAAAAAATATATATATAAGAATGATCATGGAATGAAAAGAAAAAAAAATGTAAAATGCCACACAGATATGATCCAACAACCTCAGTGGACCTTCTAGAAACGGTTCATTCAATACATCTGCACGTCATATTTTATATTTATAGATCTTGCCACGGTAACCATGACACTACTATAATCATTTTTTTTTAACCACGAAGCTGCCAACCGACATTCCACTGACTGGAACGTGTGCAAAATCATAACAATGGACGGATTGCTCCATGTGGCACAACTGGGTTATGCTTGAGAAAAAAATTGCATGTGATTGGATTCCCTCAGCCTAGCTCAAATGTGGATCAAAATCCAATAAGATCTGCCACCAGGGGGAAAGCCCCCCCCCCCCGGCCATTTTGTGAGCCAAACAACATAGACAAACGGCACACCAGGCAATCCAACAACATGCCCATGGTGAAGAAAAACAAACCCACTCAAATCCAAACAACTTCATTTGTCTCAACGGTTTGTTGTTTGTTTACTAATCCAATAATACTAATAATAATTTTAATTATTAAAGAAATACCGTATTGGCCTGAATATAAGACGACCCTGATTATAAGATTTCAAGATTCAAGTTTGAAAACAGACTTTTTGAACACCAAATTTAATTTTTGTACAGAAAATAATTACAGTACATCTGAAACAAATGATTTTAATATAATAATAATACAATAAAATAATGCAAACTGCTACCGCCATTTTTACTTTTCTTCTTCGTGACAGTGATTCGCTTTGGCCTGGGGAGTTAAGTTCAGTATTTGCTTTGAAGATATCTGACGCCATCTAGAGTTGTGAATGGGTATAATGTCAAGACCCCGAATGTAAGACGACCCCCACTTTTTCAGTCTTATTTCAATGCAAAAAACACCGTCATATATTCGGGTCAATACGGTACATTATTATTATTAAAAAATACTAATTAATTATTATTGTTTTTTTATTATTTATTTATCATTTTTTGCAATGGCAGCACATAAATAAATTCAACATCAAAACTACCGGAGTAGTATTCTTCCATTATACCTACTGCAAAACTTTTTGTGATGACAATCCAAGTCAAGTTGGATAAACCTACATCGCCATATGTATTGTAAATAAGCGCTTCTCGTCCTTTATAGCTTTCTCTTCCCGTCTCATTGGCACGGCACTCCTCTCTCAGCGGAGGTATGCACACATCCAGCTGGTGTGTGTCATGCTCTGCCGCTTGCTACTCCTCATTAATGGCCACAGTGGCCAGGAGACCAGCTGGACACACAGATATACACACACACACACAAAATATTCATCCACCTTATTACCATATCGCTTGTCTCTCAGAAAGAACCGGGACAGGTGGGAAAGGAGGGCTCGGCTTGCTGTTGTTTCACCCCAGAGTCTCATCCAAGCGCCTTGGAATAGCTTTCATGCTGATGACCAATGGCAGCGTTCCATTTCCTGCAAACTAGAAAATGCCACGGGGGTAAAGGTTTAAGCCTGAACTCACAATTGCGGGGATTTTCGCCTTAAGTGGCTGCGGTGTAAACAATGCATAGTCAATAGGAATGTAAATAAATGCATTGTTTCACAAGCTGGGCATTTTTAATAGGAGTGCAACAATATGCCATATCTGGATTCGCTTTATATCATTTGGATGCACATTTTCACAGTATCTACCGTATTTTCCGACCTATAAGGCGCACCTAAAAACCTCCAATTTTCTCAAAAGCCGACAGTGCGCCTTATAATCAGGTGCGCCTTATATATGGACCAATATTGAGCCACTACAGCAGACGTGTCCAAAGTCTGGCCCGCGGGCCAAATGTATATATCTTATATATGGACAAAGTTTTAAAATGGGCCATTCATTGAAGGTGCGCCTTATAATCCGGTGCGCCTTATAGTGTGGAAAATACGGTAGTTATGGCTTAGTTAAAGCTAGTATCTTAATCTTGAGACAAAAGTATTGATATATTTTTAAGTGTATAATGAGAGTAACCTAATATCAACATGCAGAGAAGGTGTTTTGGAAAATGTCAACAAGCAGCAGTTTACTATCTGTAAATAAACACTTTAGCACGGCGTTAACAAGTGTCACGCTTTATTAAGTCTAAATTGCAGCTTTCATTTTACTGCGCTGATTGTGAAAAGAAACCGTTTTTAGGCAACATTTTACTCCACCGGCTCAGTTTCTTTCAGGGCTAGTAAATGTTCGGCAACTGGGAAAAGCAAGTGCTGTAATAGCGCCATTTAGCTAATGCTGTCTAAGGCAGCACTTTTGAGGCCATTGAGATTTCACACGGCAGCTGCAGCAGTGAACAATCTCGCCTTTAATCTGCGGCTGCAAAGTGAAAAATTATATTTTCGATAATGATAAGGGCTGAAGGATGTGATCAAAATCAAATGTAAATTTATTAATAAGCTGGATTTGTTGTAGGAGGAGATAAAGTCAAATTTTGATTGCTTTCCCAAAAAAAAAAAAAAAACAACTGATCATGTCTGAAAGCAGCGACTTGAAAAAACGCAATCAAAGTGTTTGGCTTAGCTTCCAAATAGCTTTTACATTCCATTTCTCTGAAATCCTAGCTTATATTTTTTCCGTATAAAGAGGTATGAATTTCCACTCCCCTCATCATTCTCTACCAACCCATCTTCTCCTTCGCCACGCTTGACGGACTTTGTTCCCCATCATTTTTTTCAATAAGTCCCCCTTTTCCCTTTCTCCCGGTATTACTTTGTCCTCCTGTATGATTTGGTTGTTCCTCTCCTTTTCCTCACCCGTTACTCCCCCCCCCCACCCTTCATCTTCCAACCTCTCTTGTCCCCTCTTCCTGGCTATGTATGAGGTGATGTATGGTCCCTGTCAGCGCTAGAATCAATGAGACGCCGGTTGTTTTAATTTAGCCTGGGAGCCCAGCGGATCCAGATCCTGAGCATCTTGGAAGAGCGATGGCAGTGGCCTTTCTCTCTCTTTTGGCTCCCTTCCCTCTGTCCTCCCACACGGACTCGGTGCATTGATCAACACTTAACTCCCGCAGGACACGGCTCTCTGTGTTCCAGCGAGGATTTAGAGACCGGAGCGAGCTCACCTGTTGTCGGTAAACACGCTTTTGGAGTCACACCGGTGCCGAGTGATGAGCTGCTTCGTGGCCTACCGTGTCAGCAGCTTGAGACTGAGGACAGCACGGTCAAAGTCAAATATAAACACAGACGGGTTTAAATAAGAGGCTGTTGAAGATCTTCACCACCCACAGCTACAAAAACATCTCGGAGTCAATGTGGAATTATAGCAAAGGAATTGTCCTTGCTGCTTACCGTATTTTCCGGACTATAAGGCGCACCTAAAAACCTCAAATGTTCTCAAAAGCCGACAGTGCGCCTTATAGTCCGGTGCGCCTTATATATGGAGCAAATTCCTAAATTTAAACTGGCCCGAAGCATTGTGTCATGAAATCAATCATAAGTGGCCCGCTGAAGACTATGAATCATGAATCAAAAAGACTATGGGTCATTATTTTATGATTATAAAGTAATTTGTTGCGTCTGAAGTTGAAATAAAAAAGATAAAATGGAGAATGATTTGATTTGGATTAAAATCCTTATGGTCCGGTGCGCCTTATATAAGGACAAAGTTTTCAAATGCGCCATTCATTGAAGGTGCGCCTTATAGTCCGGTGCGCCTTATAGTCCGGAAAATACGGTAGTCCAAAAAAAATTATGTTTGGCTCAAGCAGAATTGACCCTCGGGTTTGATGATAAAGCAGAGCAAGAGAAAATATTTCCCATCTTCTAGCCAGCTCTTAAGTTTCCAAATCGGGTAGATTCTTCGCAAATGCCGTCTGACTTTCGAGCTTGTTTGATCTTTACTGCAAGATTGTGCTTTTTTTTTTTCTTTTCATGCTGCAGGCCCAGTGAGGGAAGATGTCGGTTTTCAATTAGATGAAAACTGGAAGTTGCCTTGCTCCTAATATGGTGTTGTTGGATGAAGTGTACTTCTCCTCAATGTCACCTACGTTCATAACTTTTCAGTTGCTAGTCTTCAATTTTGATTCCGATGCCGAGGAGACTTTTGCCAGTTTCCAAACCATCTGCTTTGTTAGAGTCCTGATTAAAAGTTTCTTCCTTTCAAGTGACTTTCCTTTGTCTCCGCCTCCGCTCATTGTGAATTCTTTTCACGCTTATCCTCATTTTGCTATTTTCTCTAATTTGAAATCTCATGCTTGTTCCCCACTGCTACGCTTGGCTACCTTGGGAGTATCCAATCACAGGCTAAATCTTAGCTTAGCTGAAGATATTCTCCCTGCTGCCAGTTTATAATTAATGCTTAAAACTCGCATCTTTAAAACAGATCAGCATTTTCAAGGTGCCAGGATTGCTTCTTCTTGTATGTCCATCTTGGCCTTGCGACCAACCAGACCTCTCTGGCCAAAAATGGCTTCCCCTCACGTCCACCTTCTGCTTGGCTGCTCATCACTTGGCCCCAGGGTTCTCCTCAATGTAACTGGCAGCACTCCACATGACGTTCCCATTTGCAAGATGTGCCCTTCCCCATAGATGCAAAGAAAAGGGTCTGAGAACAAATGAGTCAGACATATTTTGGTTTCCATAAAAAGGAAGCAATATACAGTAAATGTAATTCATGACTGAAAGAGAAATAAAATTGGCGAAGGTTTTTGACTCAAACATAACAAACGATTGCAAACTCGGATTTGAGGCAAAGTTCGGATTAAGGACATCCGATTTATTTGCGAGAAAAGGTGTGATTTTTTTTGTTTTTTTTGCTGGTTTTAAGAATGAGAACTTTAGTTTTAGTCAAATTCAGGGACAAAATAATGGCTGTTATTTTCATCAGGTAGCACTTAGCGATAATTTTCTTTTTTGCTTTTACATGAATCACCTGTCGGAAAACTGGCAGTTTGAAATGTTCATTTGAATGGGAATAATTCAAGGCTAATGGATTTAAGCGTAATGTGTCATCATTGTCTTCAGCTTTTCTTTTTTTTTTTTTTGCCAATGAGCTGACTTTTGAAATGTTTCAATATGAGAAACATTTTTTGATTCCATGTGTTTTTTTCTCTCTTCTGAGATTAAACACAAAAATGTTTATTGGACTGAAATGCATTCTGTATGGGTTGATTATTTTCAAATACTTCATCAAAGGGTTGGCTATTAAATCCATAAATCATATAGAATAAAAAAAAAAATCCTAACTAACCATGGAATTGGCCAAAACCTTGCACACAGTCACAGATAGCTAAATTCCCAATATTGTATGACAACACACTCGGGAAAAAATAATCATTTTTGTCCTTGATTGCAATTTTTTTTACACTCATCTTAATTTGTCCTTTGCATTTTATCCACATATCAAGCCCACATCGGAGCAGGAGGGATTTATAACACATGGTGGGAATAGCAAGCAAAAATAAATGAAGAAAATATGATTCTGCAAACAGGATCGGGCTGAAGTTGACCTTTGGGAAATGAGCGTATCTCCTTTTAAATAATGGTTATGTTTTGTGTATGAAATTATCTCGTGGCGTTGGCACAGAGAATAAATGAGCGCATCACATTCCGTGCACGCCTTCATTTGTTCAGGGAAACATTGCACTGTATTGCGATCTGAAACTATTTTCCCACTTGATGTGTTTCATGAGTAAGGATGCTTGAGAGGAAGACAGGAAAAGGAGATGAAGCAATCTATTCCTGTCTTGCCATAGGCTGCCTTGACTTGGCGCACTGAGGTTCTTTGAGTGGGATGAAATAATATCCTCATTCCCTCAGGAGTAAAATGGGCTCCCTCCCCTGAACACATCCCGCTTTTATCAGCGGCCACACTTCAAGGCTTTCGTCATCATCAATGAGAAGGGAAAGATGACACGGCGATGAGGTGGAATTGATATCCGCCGTGCGCTTGATGAGATTAGCCACGCGGTGTGTTAGCATGTTTAGCATCACATCCACGTGGGTGGGTATCTTCACCTTCGATACTTCTGAAACTGATTTTTGAAGCCATCTGTCCTAAGTTCTTGCAAGGCATTTCCGCCAAGACATTAAAAGGCTGAATATCCGTAAAAGATCGAGGAAGTCGTGGGGCATTTGTGGGTTGCTTGGCATGTGAGAAGAGCCTGTAGTGGATTACATTAAACTAAGCCTAGCGCTAAACGATGCCAGTATTTGGAGAAGCCCCTTGGCAGTTTGAAGAGGCAATTCATCCACATAGAAAGTAGCTTGATACGTGAAGAGCGTTTTGTTGAAGGAGCCAAAAAACAAACAAAAAAAAAACATCGGCGAGGCCTTTACCTCATTTTTAGACAGTGAAATTGTCAAATGCCACACGGGCATTATCCTGTTATACGATATGGGCTATGACATTTCGAGAATTAGTTTGGCTGGAGTTTGGGAGAAGGACAGCTTATGTATTTGGTGTGGACAGACATCTAACTGTGGTGACCGAATCCTCCAAGGACCGGTCTGGCTCTTTAATCAGAAACGAATAACACTTTGTTTGAAATACAAAGAGCAGCCAGACATGATGGAGCTTTTTAATTATCATATACACTTCCCTCACTCTTCATTTTTTTCTGCCTCTGTTATCTGTCAACACGTTTTCTCCTTGGGCAACGAGTGACACACAATGACCAACGTAATCACCCGTAGTCCTCTGAGGCAAAAAAATAAAACAACAACCAAGAGGCACTCTAATCACTGTGAGATGTGAAGAGCCTTTCCTTGCTTTTACTCTGTCACCATGCATTTCATCCTTGGGGCTCGTCTCTTTGTTTTGTTCCCTCCTCTGACCTCTGTCACATCCCTGGAGAAAGTTCTAGTCGGTAGGAAGGCCACCAGGGCGACTAATGGCAACATCGTAGGCGGACTTATCCACGCTTAATTACACACAAGTCCCTCATAGAGTGAAATTTGGAGTGACTGAATTCTCATTGGCTGCATTATTGATGCCTTACTTTTTAACCCCCTGATTATATAATACTGCTTGAATGGATTCCATTTTGGAATAAAATTATGAAGCAATGGATTCCCACAGAGTGATTCTTCATCAAGAGATCCTCTGATTGGTTCTAGCTTCAGTGCTTCTGGGTAGCCTCATACTGAGAACTGTGAGTATTCCACAAATCATCCGCAGATGACCTTGACGGAGCATCATCCAAGACATTCTCAGATCAGATCGTAAAATAAAAATGGACATTAGAATGCAGGCAGGTTGTAGAATAAAAGTATGGAAGAGTGAAATGTCGGGGAAAAAAATAGTTTTGTTAAATATGGTGTTCCAATTTTGTTTCTTCTCTGTGCACACCACAATGGAGTTGTCATGAGAACAAGAAGGCATTGTAATAGAAGTAAATTTTATTTTTCTTGTGAAGGATGAAGCTCTTTCAGCTGCTCGGATGTTTTCTTTTTGCAACCCGGCTGAAAGAAATCTGTTTGGACACCAAACCCGGGTTGCTGACCTCTGAGAAGGTCAAACGAATGTCACCTTAAGCAACGTCAGCTCAGGGGCCGAACCTTTTCGCGATCCTTCGGGAGAAAGCGAGTTGCCTGTCGGCTATTTGGCTTAAAAGGTTCAAGGAGCTGCACTCGTGTCTCGACCATCTGTGCTGCGCTGCGCTAGCACCACATTAGGGATTCTTTAAACAGATGGTTTGAGGGTTGCATTGGAAAATGTCAGGACGATTCACTATCTCTGCAATTACTGCTATTTTAAATCTGCAAAAACCAATGAATTGAAACTTTGTTTTCGCACTTAAGTATAACTAATTCTCAACGCATAGTCAGAATAATGGAAGCTGCTTTGAAAAAGGACAAAACGATAATTGAGCCTGGTATTGAATCCAACCTGCACCTCAACACCTGAATGAAACAACAGAGGGAAACAAGTCTCGCTCTTATATCGACCAAAGTATGACTGCTGAATGTCAATCGGAGACGTTGACTCACCTTCTTCACCTTGTTGCCTTGTAACGCCGGATTGTGGAAGTCGGAGCATGATCACGTGGGTGGATGGGGAATTGTGTGTATGTCGCTTTGTAGCTCATATTAACAATTGATACGGCGACAAAGGGATCTGTGTATCGACAAAATTAGAATTGCACCAAATTGTATTTTTAAATTAATCATAAAGATCCATTTTTTTATTAATTTAATCAATTAAAATTGAAAAGGTTAACACATTTTAAAGATTTATTTATTTATTTATATTTTATTTATTTATTTTTATTTTAGCTCAAATTTTGAATTTAATCTTATTCCAGCTGTCAAAAATTTTTGGGGGGGAGGCGAGAATTGCACATGGGGCTTCGTCTCACAGGGAATTAAAAGCAAAAAAAAAAATAGGAAAAATTGCTAATTCTGCTCAAACAAACCAAACAACACATTTGTTTCCATCATACTTTCTTCTTTTTTTTTCATTAAAAGTTTCAAACCATATGGGAGGACATTTATTGAATTAAGCCATAGAAAATACAAAAAAAGGTGGAATGCAATGTTAACACAGAGGATGAGTGCAGGGTGTCAAGATGGGACTTTTCGGAACCTGAAGAAGAGGATGGCACATTTGTGAGCAGCTTATTTTGTGCCCCCACCCACCCACTAATCAAAATGAAAGACCCTCCCCCCAAAAAATAAAACGACACAAAATAAAATGAAATAACGGGAATGCTTTTTATCATTCATTAGCAGGGCAAAAGTTTTAAATGAAAGCAGAGTGGCTGGCTATTGGGTGGGGGCGACGGGGTCAATTTTTTTTTCCCTCCCCTCACAATAAGAAAATGTGAACGGTGCAGAAAGTCTTTTCTCCCCTCTGAAAATCAGTTTTATTTTTTTTTGTAGTCCGCAATAAATGTTCATAGTTTCTTGGTTGACATAAAAATGATCTTCAGTCACAGACGTGTCAAGTTTCTGTTCTGTCTTTTGAATAGTCTCTGTGAAAATATAGATTAGAACAGTCTTCTCTTCATGTCTGTCCACAAAGTAAACAAAGTGTCGCCCCAGAATCCAACAGAGCATGTTGCAGAAGATTTTGCGTGTGTGTAGAAGTAAATCTCTTCTGAAGTTTGCTGTGATCACACCTCAGTCTGGAAGTCACCCTCAGATGAGTCCGGGGTATTTGCCGACGATGAGTCCCAGTTCTTATTGTGAAGCTCCATGCGGTCTTTCTGCTCCCCTGGAATGATGGTCAACTCGGGGGTCATGGTCTTAAAACTGTCCCACGAGCTTCGGTCCTCAGGGGTTGACTTGTCCTGACGGGGGATGGAGAGAGCAAAAAAAAAAAACAAATCGAGGCATGTAAGGTAACAATTTAAAAAAAAAAAGGCAGATGGGGAAGTGTAATCCCCGCGGAAGCAATCTTACTGAAGCCACTTCCTGTTTTGATTACATTTCAGAGCACTTTTATCGGTGTCGTTTCAAGCAGATACAATGTTCAAAAGTTGTCTGACAAGGAGGGAGTAGGAGCATTTAGCTGATCAAACGCTTTTTTTTTTTTTTGTACAAACCATCTGTTTAGTCACGTTTAATGAAGCGGGCTGCTGTCCAGATGCCTTTCAGACTCAAGTCCCAGTTTTGTGAACTGCAAATATTTTTGGGTAAATTAAACACAGCTATGGCCTGAATTTGTAAATACAAGTAAGGCTTTTTAGATATACATAATATATTTCAAACATCTATACTTGTCATATTTTGGTGATGACTTTATAAGGTCTTGAAGAATAGATCTATTTTTTTAAATGATAATAAAATATATAAAATAATAAAATGAATATAAAAATGTATATATAAAATATATATTTAAATAATAATAATAATAATAGATATTATTGTTGGTTGTTGGTCAAATGATTGGCTGACTGATGAGTAACAATCTTCAAATTCAAATATTGAATAATATGTATATCATTATTCAAATATATATTTGAAATATATCTTCAAATATATTTCAAACATCTATACCTGTCATATTTTGGTGATGACTTTATAAGGTCCCAAAGAATACATCTATTTATTTTAATAATAATAAAATAAATAAAATAATGAAATAAAATAAATATAAAAAAATATATAAAATATATATTAAAGTAATAATAATAATAAATATTATTGTTGGTTGTTGGTCAAATGATTGGCTGACTGATGAGTACCTCCAGTGAATCAGAAAATTTGAAGATTGGTGAGCACACTGCATTTTCCTGTCATCATCATTGCATTTTCAAAAGATGTTTTTGTCGATTACAAACTTGCCCCGAGCAACCCTTGTGGGCAGGAACGATACCGCTTCAAACTTGGCAGACTTTTCTAACTGACTGGGAATACAAACCAAACCAGACAACAGTCTTCCATATCCACTCCAATATGCAGAAATGATCAAATTTACATCACTACAATTTCCTTAAAAGCTTGTTTCTGCTCACAATCCATAACAACAGCAACCTTTTCATGTATTTCCCGATCGAGCAGTAAACCCGCCGCCTTCTCCTGCCAATCGGTTCTACTTCACATGAACTAATCATAGCATGAAAGCTTCTGTCTGAAGGCCTGTGATCGCTGCATGTGGTCCTCAGATGTGCCCCCCACACATGTAAAATGCATGTTGGGTGGGGGGTGGGGGGGATTAACTATAAACAGAATTAAAGGTATGCACCAGATAAGGCCCGTTATTCAAATGTCACTCCGGTGCTTGTGGAGATAACGATTCGC
Organism: Syngnathus floridae; assembly: GCF_059516105.1. Lineage (NCBI taxonomy): Eukaryota > Metazoa > Chordata > Actinopteri > Syngnathiformes > Syngnathidae > Syngnathus > Syngnathus floridae. Next base: position 4,814,716 of record NC_142433.1, read on the forward strand.
AGATCTGTGATGTACAGATTTGGAAGAACGCTTGCTCAGATGCTTGTGTGAAATTTAAAACACAACAAAATTAGATCAACAAGTTCAGGAGTCATAATCAAGCCTGCAAGAATACGTTTTATCCGACACTGAATTCCAGCTGAGACCCACAAAATACAAATCGGAAATCCGCCGCCTTCCTGGCAGTACCGATGATGATCGTCGTAGCTCAAGGGGGCAATCTGTGCCTTATTATCATTCTTGCAGCGTCACATTCTGACAGTTGGCAAAAATGAATACAAAAGGCATAATCTGGGAGCCAATTTGCATGCTAACTGCTGGCGAAGGAGCATTTTGTAAAGCGGGAGTATGCGTAATGCAGCCGTTAAGCCTCGACACTATCCCCGGGAGAACGGGCTAACGCGATTGTGTTGCTTGGGCATGTCTATCCCGTTGCCTGTCCCCCATCTATGCGGGCCTCTGTTCCTCTATGCCCAAAAGCGCCAGCTCATCACCCCCCCCCAACACACACATCTACATCTCTGCCAGAATCCCCTCTACTTACACTGGATGAGTTCTTTTCACCTCCAGCAGATGAAATGCTCCATCGCTTTTCCCTCTGTGGCGATGAAAAGGCATGCATGGGATGTCGAACAGAGAGAGAGAGAAAGAAAAAACAAGGTAGAGAAAAGAGAAGAGGAAATCAAAGTCACTCACAACTCGGCTATTCAATAAACATTGTTCCTGCAGGTGAGCAGGTCGTTGTTGCTTCGTGTTAAGACACAATTGCTTTTTCGCACTCTCTCTCTCTGCCCAAACGATAAATGCATGACAACATGCATAGAAAAAATATATAGAATATGTCCCATGTTTAATATCTTTCAGAAAAAAAGCATTTATGATTCACTCATTAACATTCAAAACATTGATACACCAAAAATCTGTTGTAAAAAAAAAAAATATATCAGCAGGGGATTCGTTTGAAGCAAGTACAGAACTAATAGCACAAAACTCTAACATACAAAAAGTAAAATACTACTGGATTATTTTCTAAGAGGAAGCTACAGAAAGGCAAGTAAAAGAAAAAATCTACTGGCTATTTTAATATTTTATTAATAATAATATTTTCCGATGGAAGAAATCTACCACCTATTGAACTCATTGATCCTCTCTTTTAGAGCATGGAATGTTAATTAGGTTTTTGGGAGATTATTTTGGTATGATAGGTGAGTGGGTTAAACATTACCTTTGTTGACTTGGATGCCCATGGATCTCCTGACTGTTTGGCTACACTCAAACTGAGATGTGACAATAAGCAACAGAAAGACCCCCATCAGCCAACAAAGGACATAGAAGGGGTGGGGGGGGAGGGGCAAAAGAAAAATCAATAAAGTAAAATACATATGGAGTGTTAGGCTTACAGAAATAATTAAATGGCACAACACATGAAACAAAAAAAAATCACAAAAAGCAAAAAAAGTTGAGTGGATACCAGAATTTTCCGATGAGTCAGCAATTACAAAGTGACGCTCGTTCGTCTTTTAGTTGGAAAGAAACGACGAGTAACAAGGCCCTTCAAAGGAGCCAAATTAGGAGAATGTAGGGCGAATAAATTCCATTAGTACAACACATTGCAAACAAACGAGCAATCAGACGCAGGCTGTCTAGGCCGTAATGAGAAGCGATGTGATCCACAGCCAGCGCCAGCTTCGCCGCACCCAAAACAGTCCCTACACAAGTGAATCAGCTTCTCTTTAATTGGCCCAAAGACACTAAGTGAGCCGAAACCGCATTACGCCACTCCGTGCATGAAGCTACTCTTAAGCTACTTGATTTCAAAGCTACTGTTGCACAAAAAAAAAAAAAAATACTATTCTTTTCTTTTGCATGTAGCAAATTGTTCCCGAGGAGGAGGGTATTAATTAAACGAGCGGAGGGAGGGATAATTAATCAATTAAGGCATCAAATGAGTAAAGAATGGAGAAATGAGGGAGACAACGAGGTAGATGATGTCAAGCTGTGAGGACAAACAGAGAGGGAATTAGATCAGGAGGAGAGAAAAAAAAATGACAAGCAGGGAGACTTGCTTTATTGTTGGAATATGAAAGGCCCTTCTGCTTAACTCCAGCAAATTGATTTTCGGGACCTCCGGGGTTTTAAGTGCAAGCAAATTGTCCACCCTCAATCAACACAAGAAAAAATGGCTCTTTGTCATTTCGCTTCAATTTATGCGATCTAACAAAAGCACACACATTACCTTGGCGAAATGTCCTCTCCAGTTGCCAAAACCCATCAATTACGGTTTCTGCGGTTAAGTATATATTCATAAAACCCTCAACCTGAGCCTGACCTCTTCTTTTTATGATGTCACCTAATGGAAGAAGTATCTCAAGATCTACATCTGGATTCCATGCGGTTTCAAGTTCCCGAGAGTTTCTCTTGTCTCCGTCTATTTGCATTCTGCATAGACACGCTGTGTCTATCTGCAAAGGGAAGCCAAGCACTCTTCATCTAATCAAGAACGCAGCAGGCGATAGGAGGAAAATACTGTATACACCTTTTGAGAGCCACAAACTGCCGTTCCCATTATGCGGCGCAAGCTCTCCTTCTGTTCCACTCACACACACACATACCAACTATCATACATAAGCGTACGTAGCACATTATAACTACCGCATGCAAATGTAGGACGACCTTCTGAACCCTGCAAAGACAAAACACGCTGAAGAAGAAGCTCTTGCAATAGAGAAGGAGCTAGTGGCTATACGTTCCACGCTGTGCGTACACCGCATACAATTTCTTTGACTCGCTTCTCCGACTCCCTGCCTTCTCTATTATAGATAAGAGTGCAAATGCAGTATGAATCTCTCCTTGCTATGCTCCCTCTCTATCTACTGCAATTGTATACATGTGTACCGTATTTTCCGCACTATAAGGTGCACTTAAAAACCTCCAATTTTCTCAAAAGCCGACAGTGCGCCTTATAATCCGGTGCGCCTTATATATGGACCAATATGGATTCGTGGATGAGGACTAATTTATTAAAGTAAGCTTTACGTGTTTATTTTGTGTGTTGTGTGATATTAACGTTTGAGCAACGTTGAGTTATTGATACATTATTGTTTTCACTATTTCGAGTGTTACGATATTGTGATTGCATTAACGTTTGAGCAATGTTGAGATATTTAATCTATGCGCCTTATAATCCGGTGCGTCTTATATATGAACACATTTTTAAAACGCGCTATTGATTGAAGGTGCGCCTTATAATCCGGTGTGCCTTATAGTGTGGAAAATACGGTATATGTATTTACGTGCAAATGTATGTGTATATGTATACATATATATATGTATGTGTAAAAAATCTGTATGAATATTGGTTTATTCAAGAGCTTAACAGCCCGTAATTGATTTTCATCATTGAAGTTAATGCGGAGCTTTGTGAGGAACTGGCGGCTGCCGTCTTACAGGTTTTTTACAGTTGCTCTAATTGAGTATAACGATGAGTCATTATTACACAGCCCATAGCGATCAATTTGGTAAATATTATTAGCATTACCAACCAGGCTTCAATAAAAGAAACGTTTGTCTGTGTGAGTGTGTGAAGAGTTGTAAGGGCGGGATAGAGGAAGACAAGCAAAGCAGAAATAGAGACTGAAGATTTGTGGTGGTTTTTATTATCGCTCAGTTTACTTTAAGCTTAGTGCACTTAGTTGGAAAATTGGATTAGAATGGGGAGGTCGAAAAAATGTGTCCACATCTCGATCTTTCTCTGTTGGATATTTTCTGGTATCCACTCAATCTTTTCAACAAAGTCAGCACATGGATCAAACCTTACCCCAGAGAGAAAATGGATCAAGCCTTCTTAACTCCATAAACTTTGTGATATGTATTTCAGAATAGCTCATCAGCACCTAGAGTATTTTACCCTCGTTGGTGCCAATGGTAGAGTTTACGGCGAGAATGGAATTCTTTACGAGGTGATTATACATCTGGCTGATTGTCTTTAGGATTTATTCCGAACTTGTAATGGTTAAGAGGCTCTAATTCAGGCTTGGGAAGAGATGCAATGGCTTCATGGTTGGGCACGCCACACGTAATGATACCACAGCAATAAAAGCACAAAACAAAGGGCTAGATGAACAACAAAAATATCCTATTTATTTGTATTGGACAGGAAATGGCCACGCTGCGAGACGTTTATCACACAAGACACTACTGGGAAGGCAAACTATACGCTATACGTCTAGAGCACTTGATAATGAGACACAAAACTGCAATTGGGATCACACGGGAACCGAAGTTCCTTACGTTGACTTTCTTTGTAAACCAAAGAAGCTCTGCGCACGAGCGACGGTTCTGTGTTGTGCCTTGGCGGTGGGGGTGGGGGAACCTGTTTTAGAAAAGGTTAAAGGTTGTTTAGGTCCTTGGTAAGAGAAAGGAGAGGGTCAATGAATGAGTTTGTCTTCCATTGCTGCTCGATTAGTAAACTTGACATCACACGGTAAAGGAAAGATTATTCGAGTTAAAATGAAATTATTAAATCATTACTCAGACTGTAATTGTCCTTTAAATGGAGGTGACACCAGGTGCTTAGGAAAAAAAACAAACATGGCGGCGGAGGTACACCAATCTCAACAAGTCCACACAATTGAATGTGTTTTACACACATGCACACACACCTCATCTCCATAATTACTGTATAGTCAGCATGTCGGTGTCTGGGGGTGACTCTCAAAGTGAGTTGTTGACAACAGCATAGATAAATTGAAGCTGGGTCCTGTCAAAGGCCTGACACTGATAGCATTAGCCGTGTAATTATTGACAGTTAGGTCAACTGCTCACTTTCTTTTAATATAATAGATCAGGATGTCTATGCCGTATGTTTGTTATTAATTCAGAGATTACCGTATTTTCCGCACTAAAAACCTCCAATTTTCTCGACAGCGCGCCTTATAATCCGGTGCGCCTTATATATGGAACAATATTGAGCCACTACAGCAGGTGTGTCCAAACATATGGATTTATATATGCGCCTTATAATCTGATGCGCCTTATATATGGACAAAGTTTTAAAATGGGCCATTCAATGAAGGTGCGCCTTATAATCCAGTGCGCCTTATAGTGCGGAAAATACGGTATATGCAGATGGTGTGACCAACCTGGTTCAACTGTGGCGTAAATTGCAGATCTATTTTGTGGACTATTTATGTACAGTTTCTATTCAAAAAATGATCAATATCGTATGACAAGAATGGCCAATATGAAATACGTCAGCCTCCATTTCTCCATCGGTGATGCAAAATGGATCGCGGGTGTCTCTGGTTGTGCCCTCCACAGATGAGAAGAGTATGTGTTTAAAACTTAATGAAAGTGTCCCTCTGAAGGTTAGCGCAGAGTGAGCTGGGACTGGCTTTCATCTTCTGCTAATGGTCTTTTAATGAGTCAAAAACGCCTTAGTATTATGCTCTCATAGACGCCCACCCGAGAGCCAACTTCTTACACACATGCAGCGTTGTCACACAAAAAAAAAAAACACTAACTATACGACAGATACATGAACTAATTGGACATAGAAATAAAGCACCTTTGGCACAAGTGTCTGCTTCACGGGCGGTGTGTGGTGATAAGCTAATGAACTTGCAAGCGGGGGATTTACAAGTCTTGAATGTGCGGAATTTATTAATTCTCTATGCATGCTTTTATCCCCTCTTAGACGTTAGCTAGGATCAAATGATTTGAGTAGTATTTACCAATAGGAAGAAATGGTTGCAAATTTCACTGGGTGTAGATTAAATTCACTTATGAGGTTATATGTTTTTGTTGATGTCCTAAAGTACCATATTTTCTGGACTATAAGGCGCACCTTCACTGAATGGCCCATTTTAAAATGTTGTCCTTATATAAGGTGCACCATTAATGCCTCATGTCAGATTTTTAATCCAAATCAAATCATTCTCCATTTTATCTTTTTTATTTCAACTTCAGACACAACAAATGACTTTATGATCACAAAATAATGATCCATAGTCTTTTTGATTCATGATTCATAGTCTTAAGCGGGCCACTTATGATTGATTTCATGACGCAATGCTTCGGGGCCAGTTTAAATTTAGGAATTTGGTCCATATATAAGGCACACCGGACTATAAGGCGCACTGTCGGCTTTCGAGAAAATTTTAGGTTTCTAGGTGCGCCTTATAGTCTGGAAAATACGGTATATTAGGAATATATACATACATAATGTAGATAGGAGATTTGTTGTGAGCTCCTTTGTGTTGTCTTTCCTTTTCCAGCCATTTATTCAATTTGCAAATGTTAAATGTCATGCAAGGGCTTGTCTTTCCATGAGCTGGCTCCTTCTCCTTACTTTGCTTGAGGCTGTTATCAAGACAAGAAGCTATTGATTGACTTTTTGTTTTTGATTTGCCGTGTCAGGGGGATCAGTGTGTCGGTGTGCGCTTTTGACAAGCTTAAGGGTTTTGTTGAATTGGTGCAGGGAGGCTTCCAATCTACATTTAAGGCAGTTTGTCTTACCTTGAATGTGGACATGGCTGGGTCCCTGCTATACCTGTCTATGGTGTGGAACTTGGAGGAGTGGTTGAGCTCATGGTACAGCTCAGAATGTCTTTTGCGAGTGTGCATCACTTTCTGGAAGGGAAGAAAGGAAGGGGACACCAAAAATGAACCAAAGAGAAAACAAAATAAGCGGAAGGTGGGAGGGGGGGCAAAAATGGGGATGCTGAGGGGACTACAGTGATGCTCTTGATAAAAGGGATTAAAGATGGCCGACTCATTGGTTGATGCTATTTTGGCAATTAAAGGGGCAATTTTAGGTACTATTAGTGCATCATAACATTCGTGTGAATTATGTGAGGTGTCTGTTTTGTAATATTAATAATGTACTGCCGTTTTGAACTAAAATTCAAATGTGTCATTTGAAAAAAATATTATACTCAAACTGTAAAATTAAACAGCTAATCCCTAACCGTGTTCATGCAACAGCCAGTTGTGAATCCAGTTAAATTGCCAGAAACAGTTAGTAGTTTACCGCACCCAAGCTATAAAATGATCTTTTCTAATACGGTCAAAAATGAATGTCCAGTCTTTAAAGCATTTTGGTTAGAACTAACAATCCTCAAAAGTATCAGAAAAAAAATCGTCACTATGAATATTTTGGATAGAAATGAAAAGACTGGAAATTCACAGAAAACCCGGAGACCATGACAGAGACACACACAGCCAAACTATGCTGATCCAGACAAAAATAAAAATAACTAGCCAACCAAATGCAGTGACCCAAAACTCAACCACTATCAATTCTCCAGACACAAACACTTTGCTGTTTCTTTAACCAGAACCCCCACAGCTACATTTCAGCATAATCTCACTAAATTGTACAAGGCAGTGGGATGTGTTCCCCATCATGTTATCATTAATCACCGCATTAATTTCTTGAAACAGAAATAAGGGCATTTGTTGGAGAAACAGCATTCTACAAAACTCCAAAACCGTTATTTGTGCTTCATGCAGGGGGGAGGGGTTAAGCGATGCTCCTACGCTAAAGTCCTGGCAGAAGCACGAAATTAAAAAAAAAGCAAAGACAAGCAGGTAGAAAGTTAGGACGTCTAAGACCTTACCTCAAAGTCCAGCTCAGAGTATCGTACTCTTTTCCTCTGGAAGGGGAGGGGCCGAGGGGGAGAGAAGAAAACATCAATGTCCACCCCCTCGTATTGGTCTGAAGGTCTGACCCTCACCTCGGGGTCATTTAGTGCTATGTTCTGGTTTTCCAACATGAAATAAATATTCTTAAACTCCACAAGACGAAGGCACTAATTATTCTATTTCAACATAATTATATCAGTGAAGTCTAATAAGCCAAAATTAGTGAGCAGGATGAAATTTTTCTCACAGCCTCAAGTACCACATCCCCATAATAATCAGCATGAATCATTCGTTGACACACTTCCACAGAAATTACAAGAAAGAAAGGAACACTTGATCAATCGTACAAAAAACGGTTTTAATCCTTAAATCTGTTTAAAGTCCTTTCCTTTTCCCCGCCGTACAATTCCGTTCTATATCGAGTTTGCACACAAGCTGCCAATTTAGCACCTGCAGATGTTTCCAACTCATCTGGCCATGACAGCGAGCAGCGTCGTGTTCTATCTCCCACTCGGTGTACGTGTTCCCTGCCAACTTTGTATTTGGCAGCGAGTAAAGCTTCCCCCCACAGTGACTTAAAAACTGTGTTTACCGTGCAAAAAGGGCAGAGTTGCTGATCGAACGCAAAAAGCAGCCAAGTTATTTCAAAAGTAAAGACGTTAAAATGGATTGAGGAGTTAATCCCATAAAAGTCTCCATTCTTAATGAAAGAATCCGGTAATCAACCTTTCAGCGTCAGCCCGCAATTATCTGACCGTATTCTGATTTTGTTTGTGTAATACTATCATGATGTCATTTCAAGAGGATTTAATCACAGTGTAAAATTATAGCCGACATTTTTATGCCAGTTTTGAACTTGTGACCCTCCTGAGTAAGAATGACTCATCCTTATCATCAACGCTGAATGAAGCCTCTTCACTGATGGGCAAAGTGTCCTTTTCATCGTTTAAATAAACCCTGAGTCAATTTGTGTGTCATTGCTGGTGTAAATGTGGCATGCAGGCTTTTTCTCACAATCTGACTCACGCACACGCTCACATCCACAAAACTCATTTCAGTAAATGTGCTGCTCATGAGAAATGGATGATAGTCACTGCTTTATAGTCTAAGTGCTGGAAGAATGGTTGAACCTGTGAAGGGGTCTTTTCCTATACGGTTATAAATAGAAGTTAATTAATTGTTAATTTCTTTTTACTTACCTTGATGCACTTGGTAGAGTCTACAGTTTTTATCTAACCCTTCATGATATCAAATCAAAAGCCAAAACGGAATTGGAGCTCCACAGGGAGCCCTTCTGTACCCGCTCCAAATTGTACCCACCTCTAGGGATCCTGCTGAGAGGCTAGCATTGGCATTGTTGCTACCCAAGTTGCGTGGCAGGGTTCTGGTTCTCTCCACCGCCGTTCCCCCTGTCAGGATTTGTCTGACTGATGGCCTCTGGCCCGGTTTCAGCTGGAGGGAATGGCCATGAGGGTGCATGTGGCCCCCATGGGGGCGTATGAGACCGCCCGGAGCCATCACGTGGCTGTGTTCGTGGGGCAGGGTTTTGATTGTCCCGTAGGAGCGGTTCAGGTTCATGTTGATGTTCATGTCGCCCACGTTGGACGGCACGAAATCAGCCGGGTAGGCCTCGCTCTCTGCAGGGTGGAGGGTCAAGGGGGAGGGAGGAGGAGGGAAAGGGGGGTCCTCCACAGTGATGTTGAGAGGCTTGTCTTCACCTCCCAGTCCCAGGCCTTGGGAGGACGGCGTCGGGGGTTTGATGCTGACAGTTCGTCGAGGTAAGACCATGTAGTCCCCCTCGCCTCCGCTACCTCCTCCACCGCCGCTCCCCCCGCTCCCGGCACTCCCGTCCTGGGAGGTGTTGGAGGACCCGGGCGGTCTCGCCCAACCGAGGCCACTTTCGGTGCACAAATAGATGGGAGCGCCGCAACGCTGTGGCGCCTGTTGTCTCTGCTGATCGACATTCATCTCCTTCTTCAATGACGTCTCGCTCAGTTCATTGAGCCCTCCAAGTGGCGGAACCTTGTGGAAGACAAACATTTTATTAAATGGAACAGCATCTATAGCAAGAGTTCATGTTTCATTTGATATTAATGCTGCTAGGCTTTCTAAAGCAAAATATTTTCCCTTTGATGCTTGACTTGATAGTTTTAAAGCCTCACTGGGTATCCTTTTAAGTGAAGTTAGCATATTTTTCCACTTGGAGAGGTAATAAAGTTATTTCTTGTGAAAAGTCAGGAAATGATCTGAAATGAGTCTTTACGGTATTCCCGCAGGATGGAAGCAAACTGTCAAAGATTGATCTCCTATGGCTTTAATGTTTAGTTTCAAGAGAACGTTTTAAGATATGGTTGGCGTTACCTGCACAATAAGGTTGGGAGGAGGGATGTTCCCAGGCAGGGAACTGAAGTTGACCCCGACTCCCCCGTCCTGATGGGCGGCTAGTTTGGGGTCATCGTCGTCATCCAGGGAAATCCGGGACAAGGTGCCGGTGATGGTAGCGGGGTTGCAGGTGTTCACCTCCTTGAAAATGACTGAAGGGACAGGAGGTACAAATGGTTCCCGTTGGGAGAGCAAGGGGAGGGTGGAGGAGAAGTGGAATGAAGCATTAGGTTGTCAAAAGAAGGGGAGGGGGTAAAAAGGAGCAGGCCAGGGGCAAGGAGAGAGGAATGAGACGTTCATACAGCATGGTTTAGAACCCATGACGTACACAAAGCCGTGAAAAGTCACAATCTGCATACTTCCCAGTATATTGGTCTCACTAATTTTGTCTTATTGACCTTCCAGCTGAGACTTGGCACCAGAGCCACTATTTTTTTAATAGCGTCGAGAATGAAAATGCTTTGTCCTCAAAATGAAAGCGAGCCAAATGACTTTATTATCCCGTGCTCCCCGATCACGTATCAGCAGGCATTTCCCGATGGTGAACTCTTTGATTTTCCTATTTACTGCAATGCAATAAACTGGAAAAAAAACAACTCATAGTTGCTCGAAGTAAGTTGTCATGCATATAATTTAGGGCAAAGAGTATTTTAGCCTCTTTAAATCGCATGCTGGTGGTAGAAAAAACATCCAGGCTATGTCCACACAAACAGGTATTTTTAAAAGGCATCTTTTTTGCAATAAAAATAACTATATATGAGAAAGCTGTCAACAAAAAGAAAAACAATGCTATTTAATTCTTTAAGACAAAATCCATATTTGGAGTACCTGTGTTTGTGTGGCTATTGCCTATCTTCAAATTGTATCACATAAAAAAGGTCAAGCAACTCATGCTAGACACCATGCTCATTAACTGCCTGGCCCCTGAATCTATAAAACAGCTTTTCTTTATATAAAAATATATTTAATTAAGTCGGGAAGTGGATTCTCTACTCAGCTTGCATTGTCTACATTCAAATACAAAACACAGGGGCACACAAATCCATTTATTATAGAATCTAAAGGATTGAAAAAGTAGAGGACCTAAGATTGACCCTTGAGGAACTAATTGAATTAAATTCTCTGTTGGGGGACCAGGCAGGGTTAGTTGAGGTGGGCAACTTACATGGGTGTCCTCTCTCTGCAAGGATGTAGGGGGAGGGGGGGAAAGTGACTCTGCGTTAATGTTTCAAATGTACAATCGTATACATCCGAAAACATTCCGGCACTCACACACACACGCTTGACCAGTGTGAATTAGCCAGTCCTGAATACAAACGAGTGGGATCTCAATACACGATTAAACTGTCACAACAAAGCGCACACTTTGTGAACACCCCCGAGGCGGAATATGATTGATAAGAGAGAGTAATTTGTTCACCGCCGTTGCAATCCATAATCCGTCATTTCATCACCGCGGACGGCAAAACTAATACGGTCAGAGCTCGGCTTGACTGCAATGCTAATTGCGTCGGACAAAATGATAAGAATACGAGGAGGACTCACCTGTTTGGCATGCCAAGTCCACGTCCTTCTCAAAATCGGTCTGAGAAAGGGAGGCAAGGTAAGTAGAGAAAGGGAAAAGTGACTGGCTACTATATACACATTAATATTTGGACCTCCTTCTGTTAGATGAGCAATGAAGATCTTTGAGGGGATGGATTGTTTGCTTGGTGACTCAACGGTACAGTCGAGGTAATTCATAAAATCGGTCAGTTCATCCAAATTTATTTAACTGAGTCTTTGCTGGAATACCAACGGGGATGGCACCCAGTCACGCATTGGCGTGTGCCGTAATGGGCCACATTTGGACTGGTGGTGCGGGAGAGCACCAAGTTGTCACAAGTGGTGATGAAAGCAAATTTGTAGAGCTTTAACAAGGAATTAACTTTTCACAGAATGTCCCCAAACAGTACTTTTGATTCAGTTTTAACAAGCTGGCACAGGGGGACAACGTGTCTGTAAATTTCAAGGGATTAAAATTGTAATGAGGTTCCCTGTGAACATTGCAGAAAGGTTCTCGCTAATTTTAAGGCAGTAACCGCTGGTCGCTTTGCCAAAGTGTTTTTCTTTTTTTTTATCAGATCATATTTTTTTAAGTACAGATTGTAAAGTGAGGGAACAAAGGTCACTCGTGCTTTTTTCTAATTGGGCAGAGAAAGGATGCTAACCGCTCTCTAGGGTGATAGATGCGGACGGTAAAAACACATTTGTCAAGAAATTAAATTAGTTTGTTTGTAAATGCTCCGTTAGGTCATGGAAAGTAACGGAGATAAATGCCGTTAAAGATTTTCCATTAGCAGGCAACTGCTAGGTTAAATCTTAGAGGGGTATTGAGAAACTTATAATTACGATTGGGATAAAAAAAATTGAGGGACGTGAGGGTTGCGTGAATCTCCTTTGATGTCCAGATTTAAGGAGCTTAAGTAACGTCGAGTTGAATGTGAAACGGAATGGACTGGCTTGCTATTCACCATGATCTGCACCTGTCCATTCTTGCATGAGTCTGGCGAGTTCTCGCTGTCGTCTTTGCATCCTCCCATCCGACAGCGCATGGCGTCTTGCACCTGAAGGATGTGGCGGTGACATAGAGGAGGATGGATGGAGAGAAATGTAGGAAGGGAAGAAGGATTTTTGTCAGGGAAGTTTATTTTTCTTTAGGCAGTTGCTGCTTGGTTTAGAAATAGAAATCATGTGTTGAACTTTTGCCTTGCCATTGAAAACAAACAAAAAAAATCCTTATATTTAGTGAATATTGGTATTTTAGGGTCATGTTTTTTTTATTTACATTTGCTTTAGTTTATTTTATTTCTTTGGCTCCTTTTTTATCTCTTCGTCATTCACGATGGTGGTCCCTTGTGTCGACCAATCAGCTTGCACCGCTTTGTGTGTTGCTTGTCCGTCTCATCAGTCTGCTTGCATTTAATTCCCTGCTCCCTCGTAGTCATCTTCACCTTCGGTCATCTCGAAGCGTCACTTCACTTTCCTCTCCAGGCAATAGCCCCGCCCAATTATCTCCTTTAAGGTCCATTGTTTGTAGCTTCTCTAACACATGAGCCATCCTAGTGTCATATTTGTTTTTTTTCTATTAAGCATCCTGGCAACACATAGCAATTATTTGTTGAAGCACCAGCTCTCATAACAGCTTAAATCAAATAAATTGGATCGCATGGGCAGTTCCAGGCTTGTTTTCCCTTCAGACTTTCTCAATATACTTTCCCGCCTTCCCGTCTCAGGAGTGACTTCATTTGTCAGTGTTGCCGCTGTCAAATCCCAAAAGACTGCCACGGGAGGGAAACAAGAGCACTCATGTACCGAGTGGTGCAAGAGCATCTTCATTCTCGCTGGGTGGTCTTATCTGTGTGTATGCGCCGCTACAAATGGATTGGATTGGAGCAGCATCCATGTCTGATTAATACTGCATGGGCAAGCTTATTGCCTCCATTGTTTCCTTCCATCCGTCTCTTCCTTTTATGCTTGCACTCATCCTCAGAGGCGATTGTTCTCCGTGTATGTGTGGCAATCCAATTCTGCTCCAACACTTTGCTATCATCAGCTCATAGTACTCTTATGAATCTTGTTCTCACCTCCCTGTACAAAACTCTACAACCTTTTAATATTCACTTGCATGCACATGTTGCAATCTTCCCACTGTGGGAAATTCGCCAATCCCTTTTCAATGGAATGAAAACATATATGTGCATAATAAGTTTCAAATACAGCATACCCATGGGGGGGCGGGTATAGCAAAGCCTGTGGCAAATTTACACCAGGGAGGTATTAGTGCGGGACTTATCGTCTTATTCCATACTTACTAAGCTTCTTAAAGCGGGCTTGGCTCCGATGGACAATACAACGCTGCGATACGGCATTATGAGAAAAAAATTCACAACAACATCGGACATAGACGCGGAGTTAATCCCAGGCAAGTCTGATCTACTTGTATTCTGATGCGACCTCAAACTGACCTGGAAGCTAACACGAGTTTTTCGAATATTAATCCCACCTGGAAGTGTGGCATCTGAGCCCACAGAGCAGGAAATGGGTCTTACCTCTCTCCGCATGGCGCAGTGCACGGTGATGATTACGAAACCTTGAACCGAGTCGAAAACGGCAAAGAGGACCTGCGGGAGACATTTGACATCTGCTTAGTTTTTACAGACAGTCTGACACTTTTCTTATTTCATTATATTCATCACATGTTGTTAGTACCGTATTTTCCGGACTATAAAGCGCAGCTAAAAACCTCAAATTTTCTTAAAAGCCGACAGTGCGCCTTATAGTCAGGTGCGCCTTATATATGGACCAAATTCCTAAATTTAAACTGGCCCGAAGCATTGTGTCATAAAATCAATCATAAATGGCCCGCTGAAGACTATGAATCATGAATCAAAAAGACTATGGATCATTATTTTGTGATTATAAAGTAATTTGTTGCGTCTGAAGTTGAGATAAAAAAGATAAAATGGAGAATGATTTGATTTGTATTAAAAATCTGACACGATGCAACCAGACCTGTTTACTGCAGTCACAAACACCAATATCACCCTTCTTATTCATACAACAATAACAAGAATAAAACAAACTTAATACATCGAATAAAAAATTCCTTCAACTTTCATAAAATTGTTAATCTGTTATTATTTTAATCTCTAACTGTAACTTTTAAAGTTTACTGATCTGACATTAACATTATTGATATATTGTTATTCTTTTCACTATTTTAAGTTATTTTATTGTGATTGCATTAATGGTGCGCCTTATAGTCCGGTGTGCCTTATATATGGACAAAGTTTTAAAATGGGCCATTCATTGAAGGTGCGCCTTATAGTCCAGTGCGCCTTATAGTCCGGAAAATACGGTAATCATGTCAGGTTACCTGGAAAAGCGTCGAGCGGCGATCTGTGATTGCTAACACAGCTGACATCCAAGTGAGGGCTAGCAGAGGAAGAACCACACAGGAGCTCCACAGAGACGCCCTGTAAAAGAGCAATGGTGGAGAAAGAGGAATAATGGACACAGGGACCAGCCACTCGGGTTGAAAACGCTCCAGCTAGGTCGTGTTATTACATTTCCCTGTCGCATGCATCCGCTCAGCCATCAGTCAAACGCTCAGTGGTGGGTCGTTTGAGGCTGACTGGTAAACCAAGAACTGAAGTGGAATGATGATGTCCAATCGTGTCGACTGTTACCAGACTGACAACGACTCACAATGGCTTAACATGGCTGAGTTTTTTAAAAATATGGTTGAAATACAAACAGGTCATCCAAGGACGAGATTGATTAGATGCTGGCAAGTGCGCTACGTTTGATTTAGTGTGTGGAACAGAGACGATTTATCGTATGAGTTATGGCATAATGAAAGTCGTAAAGCGCAAAGTATGCAATGGGGTGTTTGACGGCAACAAACGAAAACTTTGCACTGCCCTAAAGTTTCGATAATATTACACGTTTAACGCGTTTTAAAAGGCATTCCGAATTATCGCCTGACACGCGAAGACTCATTGTGTTGTTACTTTCATCGTTATTTTTTTTATTATTTTTCGGAAACCCGGCCACGTCGAAATGTCATCCTGCATCATTACCAACAGCTGGAGATTCAAAGGATGGTGCAAAGAGTAAGAATGGAAAGAGATTAAAAGAAATGACACGGTGTGTAGTCGCCACAAAGGAAAAGTCATTTTGTTTTTCCGTCCAAAATTAGAATTATCACATCATTGTAATTTTAAATATTTCATGGGTGACATTTTAATTTTACAGCGCCCTGCTTCGTGGTGAACTGTGACTATCACTTTGTGGTGATTAACAATAAAAAAGGGTGGGGGGGAGGAGAATAGAGAGCAAGATGAAGATGGACTAACATGGCGCTGCTGGCAGTCGAGCTGGAGAGAGCCGTGCTCGAGATCACGCCGCACTTGGAGCATTTCAGGAGAAGCCGGCTATGCGCCTCCACCGGGACACTTTCGGGCCATATTGTGCACACATATACACACAAACAAGACACAAATGATAGTGAAGGAAAGGGGGTGGCGAGAGAAAATGTTCCATATGTTATAGATGGATAGAGTTGTGCCGGGAAAAAAGGGAGGGAGGCAAAAAAATAAATGAGCGGAAGGGGGGAAGAACAACAAAAAAGAAAGAAAGAGGCAAATTAAAATCAGATCTTAAAGTAGCAGCACATAAATAAAAAGATTAAAAAAGATGCAAGCACTGATTTAAAGTGAAAGTAAGAGACAGACATTTGTCGTGAGGATTAACAGATTACAATGACACAGACAGGAAATGATCCGATAATCGTATTCCACCGCTGGTGAATGCAGGTGCAAAAAAAAAAAAAAAAAATTGTAAAAAAAATATATATAATAATATAATTTAAAAAAATAAAATGAAAATATTTCAATTTGAATTTTAAACTAAATTAAAATTGAAAAATCTTTATTCGATCTTTATCCAATAATCGTATTCCAATGCAGGTGCAAAAAAATAAAATAATAATAATTATTAAAAAATATATAATACTATAATTTAAAAAAATAAAATGAAAATATTTCAATTTGAATTTTGAATTAATTTAAAATTGAAAAATCTTTATTCAGGGATTGAATTAGACAACAAACTGTGGTTGTTTACAGTGGAGAAGAGATAATGTGTGATCCATGAGTTGTAAACAATGAAGCCATGCAGTGGCTTTGCTACATTAGCACCTCATCACACCTCATTGCCTTAATCCCCATAGCTTCATAAGAAAACACATTATGCTAATGATGATCTTGTCCTGTGAGCAACATTGCCCATTTCTGATGGAATTCGCTCTGCTTGAGAACACAAGGACTTAGCATGCCACA
This sequence comes from Syngnathus floridae, assembly GCF_059516105.1. Lineage (NCBI taxonomy): Eukaryota > Metazoa > Chordata > Actinopteri > Syngnathiformes > Syngnathidae > Syngnathus > Syngnathus floridae. Next base: position 4,831,626 of record NC_142433.1, read on the forward strand.
ACAACGTATAAAAACTTTGTTGTACAGTCTGGTAACAAGGGATGATCAATCTGCCTTTCTAAATCATAAACCAAGGAGCTCAAAGAAACATCATAAATAATTGAAATTATTTTGTAGTTTCTTTCTTGCGAGAAAGAGTCAGATTGATTGACAGAAACAAAATTAAAGCAGCAGCGGCAGAAATTGTGTTACCTCAAGAAGAAAAATGGATGAAAATGCCTTTGCGTGGATTTCTTACCCAGCTCGCTGCTTTTTTGACTTGTCGGAGATGCCGTCTCGAGACATGAGCTTGTTAAACACCACGATTCCAATGAGCATATTCACCTGAGGGAGACAGAGGAGAACGTTTGATGAAGATCGCACTAATGGTTTGCCAACAGGGACTCTCATCTACAATCACGTCTCGATGTGTTTTCAGCATAGTTCTGTTCAAATGGAATCGAAGATTACTTTGGAATTGTGGTGCTGATTTAGGGATTTGAAATGCTGGAAGGACTCCTGTGATTTCTTTCAAGGAAGATTTTAAGATTTAGTTTCATACTCGCAGGTGTTATAAAAAAGTCAGGATAACATCAGCGGCATTTTGCCGAGAACACATTCATTATATCGCCTTCTGTATGATAATAACCGCTTACCCCTTCTATTTTTTTTGTTTTGTTTTTAATCTTGCTGTTGACAACACGCCAGATTGTGCCGAGACCTTTGTCAGGTTAGGGCCAGCTTTGAGTGCCAACATAATCTTCATCTGCTATTTGTCTGAGGTCTGCTTTATTAATTAGAACTTGGGTCCTGTGGGAAGAGTCGCTGCCTCTCTGACCAACATCTGTCTCTCAATGTAGCATCTTGTTGCGAGGGCACGGACGGACCACCACATCATCAGGCTGGAGATTTTACAATTTACATCAGCTTCAATGATCCTGATAATAATCATAGTAGGTTGTTTTCTTGGGTGGGGAATGGAAGAAAGATACAACAACTTTTTTTGCGTCGTCATATTAATCCCTTGCCAATCCACATTAGGATTATTTTCTTATTTTAAAATATAATTTTATATTTTATATTCACAATGTTATTTTTGATAATTTAATATAACATAACATAACAACATAACATAATATAACATAACAACATAACATAACATAACATAACATAACATAACATAACATAACATAACATAACATAACATAACATAACAACATAACATAACATATTATAATATAATATAATATAATATAATATAATATAATATAATATAATATAATATAATATAATATAATATAATATAATTAAAAATATATTACTCACCAATACTATGACAGCAGCAGGTCCAACAAAGGCGTAAAGCAAACCTCCCTCAAGGGACAACCAGCAACTAGAAGACAAGAGCCACTTGTATTGTATTGCTTCTTCAAAAAAAGAAAAACATCACAGAATCGGATCCACTTGCGCTGATCCATATACGGCTTCTGTTCTAGCACCGACATTGTCTGCACCCACGGAGGATTCGCCCTCCCGCCTATTTGCGCAAGCCGCCCTCTAATGAAGATACATTGCTGCGGGGGGATTGATCTAAATGCCATTTTCATTCAATCACAATAAATGTTACTACGCTCTTTCATTTGATGTCTCCTTATTGAACCTCCTCATGGTTAAAATGCCATCTGGAAACGATGAGTTAAAGTACCGTGAAGCGTTACGCACCATTTTTCATTCTCTACCACTCCCTGGAATGTTAATCCTCTTCAAACTAGGTGGAAGTAAATAAAGCCCATAGCAGACCCACAAAATGCGGCAAACCAAATGGACACCTTTCAGGCTTCATTCAAACATAAACCATGTCTCAAGAATAATCAATATAATTGCAGTTCTTGTTCTCCAAATAGTGAGAAATGAGAACTTGGTACTTACTAGCTGGCGGTGCCGTAACCTCTCGCTCTAGTGAACCCGACCGACACTGCTACAACTAAGGCTGGAAGACCTGCAAGGCAGAGATGCATAAATTAAATTAATTAGGCTCTGGAAAAAGAATATGAACCCTTTGGATGATATGCCAAGTAGCTACGCGGCATCATCAGTGTATACGGCATGTGAATTTCGATTTATAGGATACAAGTGCTCTCTGAGCCAGAGGTCATGTTGCACGCATAAAAAACTTGGCTTGGATCCCATCTTCGGTGTTATTTATATTTGACGTCGTGCAAGGCTGTATTTCAACCATCTGCATTTTTTTTTTTTTTTTGCAATACATACTCGGCGCATTGCTTTTGGAATTCAAAACGTATGCATGAAATATGTAAATCAACAGACCAAGTGTGTCAGATAGTGGGCTATGATTGGCCCATTCTAAGATGGATTCTAAAATATTCACGCAATTAAAGAATCTGTGATTATGAACGACGATGAAAAGCAATTAGAACAAGACAGAGTAATAAATAAGTCGGCGGGGAGCCAAGCTGGTGTAGAAACCAGCATGGAAATATTTTATCAAGACAATAATCAATCCATATGCATCAGCCAGGAAACACCGACGGAAAAAAAAATTGAGTTTCAATCGCATAATGTAGGGAGAAAATTGCAAAAGTGGACGGTTAGCGGATAAAGTCTATTGTGGCTGATTGTTTCATGAATTTTATGCAGCTTTTGCAAATTCTCTCGCGCGTTTCCGTAGCTACACAACAATCGATCTGTGACCACCAACATCTATACTATACATTCTGCCTCCTTTTTATCGGGCCAGGCCATCAGCAAGGTGGCTGATTAGACCTCAGGGATCAATATGAAGGGGAATGAAGTGAGTTGGTGATGTTGCTGTTAATTCCATCGTCCGTGCGAAACATCTTGCTTGTGTTGTTCCGCTGATTTTATCATGTGTTGTTTTCGTGAGGGTTAACGTTAGGATGCTATCAGGTTAGGGTTCGAGGGTTTCCACAAGTGGAGTGAGGAAAGAAAGTGCATCCAGGGGACAGTTGGGTGATCTGGATAAGTAGACCAAGATAATCCCCTCAATGGATATTAAAAGCCATGGCGGCCATTATGCATATGCTGCTGCCTGTTTATATTTGTGGGTAGATATGAATTAATATCAGATCTCAGATTTGAGTTGCTTCTTGGCTTTGTAAGAATAACAAAATATATCTTGGGTGAAGTACACAGACTTTTAGATCTTCTTTAATAATTGGAAAAACAACGCTGCGTAACAGCAGACAGGCAACATTGGTTCAATTTTCGGAGAGAAATTGACAAAATAAATTGCTTTTATTTCATGATCCATGATCCAAACCGGTTTGTATCCCGTGCGTTCGAGAATATTTCAATATGTCGGCTCTTTGGGATAAATATAACTATTATCAAATCCAACTGCCGGCTACTCACCCCAGCCGAGGCACAGAAAGCGCTTGCGAATGAGTCGCGACCTCATTTTCCCGATGACCGCCAGGTAGGACTGCCAAGCTTCCGTCAGCACCCAGCAGAACGAGGCCAAGAAGAAGAAATGGAGAAAGGCAGCAGTCACGGTACATAGGCCCTAAAAAGACCCCCAAAAAATAAATACCAATATCCATTTTGATATTTTTACTTACGCCTTACCTTGCTAAGTGTTTGTGATTGTCCCACCAGAATCAATAAATTGGAGGCCAGTATGGAAAGGCAAAAATTCACCAGGATAATGGACCTCTCCGAGCGTATATACCTTCAGGGCAGAGAATGAAATCATGTGAACACAGGTGTGAAATGAATACAACGCTAATGTATTTCCATAGATTGACTTTGTCATGACAAATTCCCGATCCTACCTAATGTACTAGACCAAATAGATGTACGGGGGTGGGCTTGATGGAAAGATTCTCTCTTAAACACAATGTTGCATGAAGCCATTAAGACGAAAAAAAAAATACCTCCAGAAGGCAGCGTAGATAAGAAGCAGGATGAGCAGAGCAGAGCAGGAGACCCCACAGCCCACCATGAGGGGCACTGAGGGCATGCTGGTGGGACCCATTTCCTGGAGATAAGTGGAAAAAGAAGTAGTTTGGGATTATTCTTTCGCATCATAAACATACCTCGGGTTCTGCTATGTTCCTTGGCCTTCCTCCCAGAAAAAGAACAGTGCCGCTAGGACACTCAACACCCCCGCCGCCTCCCAAATGGGCTTAATATTTGTCCGTGTTTGAGTTCTCAATCACAGTTCGTTCCCTCGGGTGACCCCGCCGCCTCTTTCATCAAGATTTATCACCTGACGCACCTAACACAAGGTCTTGATGCAAATAAAAAATGCAGTGTGTGCCAAGCAATCGAAAAAGCTGCATGAGTATGTCTGCTTGAGATTAGCGAGGGAAGTTGAGGGAAGAAACGTACAGGAAGAAAGAAAACCAGTGTGCCAAAGCGCTCCTTTTTTTTTTTTTCTCCCTTGCCCATCAATGGAAGGCAATTTCTCCAGAGGAGAGTGGAATAGGCTGGAATATCAATGTGCCACCCTCACAAACACCCAAGTCGCAAAATCAAAAACTCCCTCCATTTTGATTCATCTGAAATTTATATTAATGACAAAGAATTATTATTCCATTATTATGTTGAAAGGTGAAATGATACAAAAAAAATGACTCCCTTGTGTAATTTAAATCCACGCGTTGTCCCTCAGCTCCTCATTGTGTCAATTTAGCTGACGGAGTTTTCCTAATTAGTTATGAGACTGATGCGATTATACGTCTATTTTCATTCCAGTTCAAAGATGCAACTCCGGCTACATGCAAATGTCTCTTTGCACTTGCGTAAAGTATATTTCAATTTGCTTATGATGTGAAAGTAAAAGCCACCCAGATAGATTAGAAAGTATGCACGGCTCTGCTGCCTATGACCGAGTTCCCTTAAGCCTGCCTGATTTACCCCGAGATAGAAACGGCAGATATTTTCAGCACAGGAAGTTTAACCTACTTATCACCGCTCGCAAACGTCCCTCGGCTGCCCTGCTCTAGCCAATCACGGCGTCAAATCCCTTTTTTTTTTTTTCCTCTCCTTCTTCCAGTCTTTATTGATGATGTAACAAGGCAGTAGCAGGAGAATGATTTACAAAGTCCGCAAAGCCAAAACGACTTTATCGGAAGAAAAACTGGAAGGTCGTAGTTAATCACTGGACCTCAACCCAATCGAGCATGCTTTTTTCTTTTTTCCCTGCAGGGGAGATGTTAAAGCTTGGAAAAGCATTTTGGTGGCTTGTATCTCCAAATAAATTCAAGGCAGCACAATATTAGAAATCAAAATCTCACCAGTCTTCCTAAATATGGTCAGAAGGACCTTCCAATCCGACACAAACAATACAAAGCTCCGAGTTGTAACTCGCTTGATGAATTGGAGGCACCAAATGTTAAATTGACTTTCATAAAGCCAATAACTCTTTCAACTCCAAATCCCATGATCCCTCTGAGGACTGTTGAGGCAATGAGTCTAGACACCATCGGTGGAGTTTGCGCTCCCTCAGCACTCATTCTGGCAATCCAGTTGCCTGGCTTTATTGTATGGCGGCATGACCTTAATCAATCAACTCCTGCTTGCGCCTTTGTTTCTGCCTCGGTCTCGACTCTGTGATAGACGTTCCCGACAGACGCGTTGAAATCTCAGCGGCGATGGAAAAGTAAACAGGATTAACCAGCTATCCTTCACTCCTTTGTAAATGACCCTTGATGGCAGCACTGCTCCCTATTTTTTATTAAAAATTGAGGTTAATCTTCAGACCTCAGCTCCGCCACCACACCATGGCAGGCAATTCAGGGACTGTGTGTAGCTTCGGAATTCTTTGTGTTCATTGTGTGCCTGTGTGCGGACCAGACAGTGTCATGCGTTAGCTAATTAATTCAGTCGATGACTCCTGGTTTAAGGGAATCCAATCTCAGCTGAAATTGAAAGCTCACTGTGAAGAAGCCTAAAGCTACCTGGTGCACTTAACGCTGATCGCAGCAGCTCCTGACTGAGTGCAGTTGACACAAAGGCATTGACCCGTGCCTTCTGGTTCCAAGTGCTGGCCTTAATGGTTTGTTTCAAAACTCAATGTTCCTTCACACTTTTGTCCGAGTCCATTCAACATGGACTGCTATCGTTTGGTAATTTCCACTCGAGTTGTGACGATTAATTAATTCGTCAAAATGCAAAGTGGTTCTTCATCTGCACTCTCTTTAGTTTTCTCTACAAATCATCTTGTGTTAATACACGTGCTCCACTCCTTTCCAGCCGTACGACACTTGTAGTTACTCTCGATGGATCTGTTTTTGTCTAGCTAGATTTTTAACCTTGGGAGGTAAAAGATCTTGCACAATGAAAAGAATTGGACCTGATGGACAATACGCAGAGTAGTTAATAGTCAGAGGAGGTCTTTGGAAAGTCCATTAGCACCCTATGAGAGTGGGTCAATCTATAAGAACATGCCCCGCCCCCCTCTCACAAACTAAAAAGCCTTTTTCAATCATGTCAAACACACGCCACAAGCTATGTGAGCTATTTATAGCACATTATGCACCTCCAGGCAAAAACACCCAGTCCCAATAAAATATACTTTGTCCTTTTGAAGCCTTTTCTCATCCATCATATGCACACCAAAAAATGACCTTTCCTAAGCTTGTGAAATAAAAGTTGAATAAAATCAGTCTGGGCAGTTTTGAACAATGGGAGCATCATTCGATTTGTAGATATTTTCTTATGTGAGGCAAGACGCTCTTTTTAAAACAAGTTTTGAACAATGGCAGCATTATTCGATTTGTAGGTATAATGAAAGGCAAGATGCTTTTTTAAAAACACACCTCGCTTTCAAACTTTGCCTCCATCATCCATCACAGTCTCACAATACTGACAAGAACTTGGCACCTGCAACCTGCTGCGGTAATCCTACTAACAGGGATGCCATCTAAATGTATTCAGCTCACTGACCTGACCCTTGGTAGTAGCTACCTAATTAGCCTCCCCAAGTCCCAAAGAGTCCGTCGGAATATACGGCGGCGGTGACTCACCGGCTCTTTAGCTTGCTGCGCTAACACAGCGTAGGTGGAGATCCTGCTGCACAGGCATTTGGTTTGGACAGTGGTTGATGTGAGCGTTTGGCAGCCTTCGGTGCCCCAGTTTTCAGCGCCAGCTTCCCTGGAGGTGGGGAGAAATGGGACGGGAGGGGGTAGGGGGGTGACATATACAGGGATTGTGAGTGTCACAAGTTTTATTGGAACGTTTACCTCGGAGGGAGAGAGAAGAGTCCCGGGGATAAAACTGTTGAGTTCACCGAGTTCGCGTGGTGATCCATTCGCTCACACGGTTTAAAATATACGGTGCACTTTCCCCTCGTTGGCATTAGGAGCAACTCCGTGTTTAGAAAACTAAAACATCAGCCTTGGGAAGTATTAGTTTGGGATTTTAGCTGGCATGAAGTCAATGGCGGATGAGTCAGTCCTTTTGTTCTCACACGTCTTGACTTTTTTAAAATTGTTCTTTAACCTCAAAAATATTAATGAAGTCTGTTCTTGGAAGTCTACCGTAAATTTCGGACTATTTCGCAAATTATGAACCCTGAATCACGAATTTTAGCTGGTGCGGCTTATAGTCCAGTGCGGCTTATAGTCCAAAAATTATGGTAATTGCTTCTGTACTCTTCTAATTCAGGACGTCTTTTCCTTCCAGCTATAAGGGCAATGCTTCTTTTTCTGGATCACGTTCCCTTTTGGGAAGTGAAGATAAAACAAATCTGTTCAATTCGATCTTTGACTATAAATACATATGGATGGCTTGTCTCCAGGTCTCGCAGCAAAATGGAGCCAGCAAATTCTGGATCTCCCAAACCAGCATATGTTGTTGGATGGGTGATGTCATAACATCAACAATGCTGGCATTCCATAATTTTGATGTTATATATATAGAACATGTCCGTCTAGCTGACAATCAGGCGGGTGAAATATTTCAAATGTTTAATTTAGGTGAAAACCTTTCACCTGATTGCTTTGCTAAATAAAACATAAGCGACTCACCAAAGCCGGCATCCTTTCTCCGCCGGGGACCATAAATGTCTGCGCAAAATGTCACGGCAATCCATCCAACTGTTACAGCGCCATTTTTTACACAGCAGACTAAAAATCACGGAACGACCGACAAATTGCGACAGTGGAAAATACCACCCGCCACTTACGGAAGGATTTTTCAACTTTTGATTTTTACCGAGCACCGTTTGCTTTTTTTTTTTTTACTGTTTTGGATCAAAACGCCATCACACATGTCGAGACAACAATTGGAAAACGAGCCTCTGAAGAACAGAGAAAATTGACCTTTTATGGCTACAGAGAATAAATTGGCACTGACTCTTGACTGAAAGGGCAGCACTATGAAAGCCAATTGCACCCTATTAAGAAAAGAAAAAGGTTAAACATGCGATGAATTCTCAAAAGCTGTGTCGGAGATAAAAGGATTTCAAGTCAAAGCAGGTGAATTTGCCACGAAAGCAACACTTTTATGTGCTTCGCTTGTAAATGCAAAAAAAAAAGTTTTGTAGCCGAGGGCTCCTATCCAGAGTAACTTTCACAGAGTCTTGACTTTTTTTTTTTTTTTGTCGGCTTAAGCCAGCAGATATAGTCGAAGATCTATTTAATATCAATGTCATCCCACATTACCAGCGTCAGTAATGTACTAACGATTAAAATTGTAAGCTAATTAAGGATGCTGCCAAATATTGTCCAAGGTAATTTATGAGACTGAACACAAGCCTTCCATTTTACGCTTTATATTATATTTTTGGACTCATCTATTTTGCAGCTTGTCAGAACTGCTTTTTTGGCTGCGGGACATCAAGTGAGTGTGCCATAAATACCTCGCCTCTCTTGAAATAGAGGGAAAAAAAAAGATAAGACATAAATTGATGTGAAAGGAGCCGCTAATACGTTATCATGCACAGTTTATAAAATTGCATCTCTGGAAGCAAGAAGGACTAAAATGAAAATGTAATATTTTCTTCACTATTAAATTGACGTGGGGGGGTGAACCAGTCAGAAGGTAATTGTAGGATTTAAGTGGGCACAAATACAAACGTGATCGAATCTCGATGTGGCCTGGCTGAGGAGGCAACAATAATAACTTTGATATTCAGCAAATAAAACAATTTGGGATTATTTCATGAAAATTAATTCATGACATTAAGCATTCCAAGTTATGTCCAAGCAATTAGAGTAAAATGCACATTCCTACCTACTGCAAGTGATTTGAATGCATTTTTTTATTTTTTGTATTTTTAGTCTATACTGATTTGCATTGTATTTATTTATTTTTTATTTATTTTTTATTTTATTTTATTTATTTATTTATTTATTTAAGTATTTATTTAATATTTTACTTATTCATTCTTTCATATATTTATTTTTATCATTTCACGCTGAGACTGATTTCTGTTTTCTAAATGTTCACCATGATGCAAAGTGAAATATTTAGCGGACTCTATCGTTATCAGTTCTCGTTTTGCTGTCCTTTCCGGTTCCTCCGTGTTTCCCTTGCTACGAGCGTGCTTTGTCATTGACCTCCGCATCCCATCAGCTAATTCATAAAGCTTCTTTTCAGGGGATTATCTTTCTTCCTGACGTGCAAGCCAGAGCGTGAACCAGAAAGTAGAGATACTGGTTGTCCACAGCCACAAATGGCCTGACATTGCAAGAGACGGCAGTCTCGATTAACACGGACAGGCAATATGGCTCTGAGGAAAGTGATTCATGTGGAAAATGGATTATCAATCCACTTGTGGCGCCGGAGCAAGGAAACATTTCATAATTGCGCTTTCATGACTGATTATTCGGAAGCAAACATTTGTCCCAAAAGTTTCATCTTTGTAAAGCTTTTGGAAAAATTGCTTTTATCCCCCCCAAAAAAGTAGTTTGAATGGCTAAGTCAAGGTTAGAAAAGCGACTTTGAAACAACAGCAGACTATCCAATAGGCCGAGATTAAAGCGGATAATGTATCCGTAAACAAGATAATGAAGGCAAACTAAATCTTTTCCATATTCCTCAGGCTTTTGTAGCGTTTACTTACGTTTCTCCAATTCCCGAAGTGAAGAATTTTCTGTCCTCTGACTGTCTTTACATGAGTGTAGAAAAAGCAAAAACGCAAAGAGCCATTTATATCCATGTAATCCACCGGAGTCATGTGACCAATCGATCCTAACGAGCCACAAATCATCAAAAAAATGTCACTCAACGATTCACGCTTGGAGAAATGAATCCAGAATAGGAGCCACAAAGGCCCGTTTTGATAAGTGATGGAATGAGCTCATGCACGTCTGAGACACCCTGCGGAGGCAGATCCTCGCGTAAGCCCTACTGGCCGACTGGCTCTTGATACGCTGATTCTCTGTTTGACACACTTCTGAGCCCTTCTGCTCAGTCAGATGGGAAAGTGGAGCAATCCCCATCAGCCCGCCCGGCCCTCCCGGCTGCCTGATACGTACATGCCTACTGTTTTGCTAATGCGGAGAGGACAAGTGGCCAAAGCAACAGTTGGCGAAATTCAACATCCTGAAAAAAAAAAAATCCCACCCATTAAAAATGAAAATCCATTTTCATTTAATAACTATAAACTCCCCCTCGATGTGCAAAATTTTCTTTTAAAAGCCCGCCTGTGGTCAACCCTGAAGAAATTGCCACTTGAGTTGCGCAACTCATTATTTCTCCATTGCAGTGACAGACGGTGGAGGCAGAGCTGGCTCTGTGGGTCCTTAACAGCTGATCCCAGATCAAAAAACAAAAAAAAAAACAGTACAGATTAGAAATAGGATTAAATGACCCCCTGACCTCTCCCCAGATAAATGTCATCCGTTTATTCATGCGTGGTGTGCATTACATTTATCTCTAACTAATGGCTCCTATTTAAAGCAAGCTCTGATTGCGTAGCTTGCGATTCAAGCTTCGTTATTGGTCTGGCGCCATGTTGCTTGGATACCCGCTAGAAACGAGATGCGGCGTGTTGAATGGAATACGGAATGACACAAATGCATTTAGAAAATAAGCAGCATCTGGATTCGTAACTGGAGGAGGAAAATAGAAATCAACAACAATAGACTAATGGAAGCAAGTGGTCGTCCTTTCTAAAAATGATCAGTTCTGACAAGCAGATTTGGTACCGTATTTCTCGCTCCATAAAGCGCACTGGATTATAAGGCTTTGAATTTTTTATTTTAGAAATGATTTCATATACAGGGCGCACCGGATTAAAAGGCGCATAAAATAAAATCTATACTGCAACAAACTGAGGTTGACTAGGGTTGCGGTATGCATCCACTAGCCAATAACCAATGAGCCCTCAGTAAACGATCGTGTTTGTCAAACTATCTCCTATAAAAGTGATCGGAACTGACTTAAGTTCGATCTAACACATTGGTAGTGCTTACTTATGTTTCCCTTCCGTATTGATCCGTGAATTTACTCGAAACATTAACAGCCTATTTTGAAATGAAATAGCTTCGTGCGTATAGCAGCTATCATTATAGCATTAGCCACCCGCAAACTCCCATGAGCTCGCAGACTCCCATGAGCCTCAGCAAAGTGTAATTTACTAGTCGTACTAAAACATACTGAAACATTTTGGCAGAGTGTACAACCAGTATGGATCAACAAATTCATCAATTGATCCATATATAAGGCGCTCTGCATTATAAGGCGCACTGTGGTTTTTGAAGTAAATTTTAAGTTTTTAAGTGTGCCTAAAAGTGCGGAAAATACGGTACTTAGCAACTAGAAAAAAAAATATCTTAAATATGAGTTTATCAGAATTGTTTTGTTGGACCAACTGAAAAATTTCAGCCATTGAGGTCACGTTTGGAAACTCAAACCGTTTTCAAAGCAACCATCCTCAAGCAAAGACAAAAGTACTCCATGAATAGCTCCCAAGTAAATTAAATTGTGAACGCGAGACTAGTCACAAATAAAACACAAGTCCACCGAGGCAATCTGAGCATAGCTTCTTTTGAACTCTTCACGGGGAGGATGGTGTTTGCTTTCACCGGGTCATTTAATTAACACTAACAGGAAATGCGAGGGAACATCGTTAGACTGGCCTCGGTTCATTAATAAAAAAAAAGAATCAGAGTGGAGATCAGCGCCAAAGCAGATAAGCATCGACTCTACGGCGCATTGTGGAAGAAATAATTCAGGGTACTTACGGGTTGCCGTAGTCCCACACCACACACTGAGAATCGGATGTACCCTGCAAGACAAGACAAGATAATCAGTTAGTGGAAAAAAGCTTCGGAATGTTCCAAGCTATCAAACAAATGGGACAACAGAAATACACGGCTGGACTCAATCAGTGGATCCATCAGTGGATCAATACCTTCAACTGACTCATCACAACTACTGGTGATCTCCGAATTGATTATTTTACTGTATAAGGCTCGCTTAGTTGGAGTGAAATTGGAACTGCAGGGGCCAAATCCAATTTTGCGTTGAACTGAAAATTGTTAGGCTTGACATCAATAAATGACTACAAGATGAGAGCTGAACATTTCTTCTCTGATTTAAGTGCTTTTCAAAGTGAACCCATTTTGGGCAGTTCAATTTGACTTTGGGCTCCCCCTTTTGGTGAGTTATATAAAAGCAATATTCACGAGATGATCGGGAACAGTACTTGCTAATTTAATCTTCAATATGAATACCGAAACGGTAGAAAGCAGAGCAAGTTCACGTCCTCATAACTAATCTCCCACGAACAAAAGAATCCGGGGGCCTCGACACAGGCTGGACCCGTCAGACAGAATGATGCAAGATTTATGAGAGGCGAGGCGACCCGGATTGATGGATGACATCGGGCTGCTCGCATGCAAAAGCGCCGACATCAGACGTCGTGCGGTGTGTGTTGGAGAGCAAATATGTGTGTTAGGATGCGGTCATCAATCAGAGCACATCATGGCTGACTGTGCATTACAGCCCGAATGACAACAGCATCCGCCCACAATGCAGATGTGTTGCATCTGCTTGCTTGACAACCCCAAAAAAAAAAAATGGCAGCAGCTATTTGATTCAAACATCATGCAGATGTGCTTTTTATCTTCTTTGAAAATAATTCCCTTTATATTTTTACTGCCATGTGAGCTTTGCTGTCTGCTTGAATATTGATGAATATATTCTAATCAGATGAGCTGCAAAGGACTGGATGGGAGGGGCCGGTAAAGGAGGATGCATTTTGATGAAAGCAAACTAGATTAAAGTTCAATTACTTAACCCGGCTGGTGAGCCGGGGGAGTTCTACGGAAAGGCAGGATGAAGGATGGGAAGGGGAAGAGGTGATGGGTACGACATTTGGCATTGTCTTGGGGTTCACTCTCAGGACGCGCTCATTTCTGACCTCCTGCTTCTTACTTAACATTTAACACACATACACATTTTTAGAGCTGAGCTGACCTCTATAAGATCACCTTATAGAGAGGGCGTGACCTCTACTTTGAGAACGAAGCCTGGGGCAGAGGCTCTCTGGGCAAAGCGTCGGCAGCTGGTTGTTCTTACTTTTGGCCAAGGTTAGCACTAAGAGCAGTACAGCTGGCCGGACACTCTTTTATTTTATTTTTTTTTAAATCACAAAAGCTTGCCATCTATGAATTATTTATTTATTTATTTATTTAAATGGTATTAATTTATTTAAATTGTATTTTTTTATTATTCTTTGTTCATTTCGGGGGAGTATGGGTCCACCGAGCGCCGAGTAATAAAACCGACGTCGTATTGAGTTTGCCAACTCGTAGTTGTGACCGCTAAAAAGCACAGTGAGTCTTTTATAATAACATATCTCAATGCGATATAAACCGAATAGCCACCAAGGGACCCCCGGTGCAATATAAGAAAGTCAAAAAGGTTTCGTTTTTATTCAGGCCTTAGGCCCGCCGAGCACGGTGGCACTTTACAGCATGCGGCATTTTCTTCTCCTGCTCAACTTGTGTTGGATTGAGTCGTATTTGACTTACGTTGAAAAGTGTAGCGAGCTCCACCACCACAACAGGATCACTTGGTTGCAACTCTGGTCGCACTGTCACCGTCAGGATCTTGGAATTGATCACCGCGGGTTGGCTAAAAAAAAAAAAAAATGTATTGCATCAATTGCGATATGTCAAAACGTTTCAATGAAAACCTAGGAAGGAGATTCCTGGACATACTGTCCAAAGGAGAAATTGTTTCCTGCTGCTCCTGACCTGAATACAAATAAAACCCAGACAAACACCATATCTCACAATGACAACTTGCTGATATATTTGTTGTAAGTTATAGGACACATGAGGACACACATCTATTCAACACTATACACTTATATACCTGGCGATAAAAACTGAAGAAATGCAATTTTTGTAGATCAAAAACATTTGCAAGATAAGCAGCAGAGACAATGTACCAGGAAAGATGGATGAGAAATTGGTGCATGGAATTAGATAGGAAATAAAAGGCAGAAGAAAGGGCACGGAAATAGAAAAAGGTAACAATGCGAGTGAAAAGTTTTCAAAGTGAAAAGTTGCATCAAAGCAAAAATAAAGTTCAGAATGAGAGTAAAAAAAAAAAAAAAAAACAATATATCAAGTTGCATGCTTGCAAGCTGTGAATCGGTTCTGAACAACGAACTCTAATGAGCGCTACTCACTTTGGTGCCGGTAAAATATTGCCCAAGGTCCTGTACAAAATGGCGCCGATGACATAATACATCGTTGTCTCCGAATCCGTCTCCGCCTCTGTAATACACATTCGTCAACCTATTAGCTAAATATATGGACCACTTCAGAAGCATTCATCTGCTTTTTCAATATCGATTCACTCCCTTCTGTGATTGTGCCGACAAAGTGCATTTCATATCAAATATTTTCTGAGTGCGCATTAAAGACGAAAACATCGGTGAACTAAAAAATATTTTTTTTCACCTGTGACCTTGTGGTGATGTGTATTGAATGCCTGACAAAATCAATCAACAAAAACACAAGTATCTCAATTCAAAGTTTGTCTTCTTGTTGTTATCGTGAAAGTTTTCAAACAAGCGTGCTCAGGTGTTGTTATTTCCACTTTGAAGCTTTTTTTTATCCATCAAATCTTCTTGCGTTACAATAATCCTTTCAGTGTTATATCACCAAAAATTCATGGCCTACCGAGGAGATGGCGTGTTCTTTTGTAAATGTCATTTTGGCTCTAGTGTGTTGCTAACTTGGATTTTAGCTAAAATGCAACATGTTACTAGGAAAAAGCACTTAAGGTTTCTCTTGGAGAAAAAGGCTGCTTTTTACTCTGGCTGTTTGTCAAGGTTTTTTAGTTTACTCTTACTCGGACAGTCAATTTCTTTTCCAAACACTTTTGATTAGCTCTTTGCAAAATACAATTGCCTCCAAACACGGACTTTGTACAGTTCCCGTGTATCTTAGGTCTTTTGTCACCTTCGAAAAATTCGAAAAAATAAGACACATTTGTGCCTGACTAAATTGGCACATTTGTTGGCCAACTAGACCTTTAGTGAAGAGCGTGTCGGCTTGTGTGATAACAGTTGCGGCAATTTGTTGAGAGTCCGATTAATAGCTGAATCAGATCCAAAACGCAACTCATTGATCTTCAGACATTCAATCTTTCTGCTGTGGTTGTTCTTAAAGGCAAATAAAATTAAGTTGAGTCATCAAGCCACAAAAAAAAAAATTCCAGTAATGGTTTTGTGTTTTGCTACCTTCATTTGATACAGTAAAGACTTCCTTGGGGATGAAGAGCTTGTCCTCCGCTGTTCTGGCCCAGTCCTTCATCCCCCTCCGGCCCTTCATGGGGAAGTTAATATCACTGGAAACCGCTGACACGGGCTCTCTCTGGATTGTTATCACTGTGCAAACAATAGAGAGTAATACTTAAAACTTAGCACTCTGTGAGAAGAGCAGATGTTGCTCGGTGAGAGGAAAGCCAAAAAATGATATGAAACTTGGCGCGAAAATACTCACTAAGGTTGTTTGTAACCACCAAAAAACTTTGAAAAGGCTTCTGGGCTTCGCCGATGAGATGAATGAAATCTTCTAAAATTCTCATCAACAACGCGGCACCAGGGGCGACCTGAAAATGAATTTTTGTTTTTTAATTTTTCAATGATTTTTCTCCAAAATTGAGAGACTTTACCTGGTGTACGTCATCCCACTTGTCTAAATTTTCCATGTCCAACATATGGCTGATTATCTGGAAGAATTTCTGAAAGAAGATATTCAACACTGAAATTCTTGCAGAGGTATTGCAGGATATTATTTTCTATTCTCAGACATGGGAGGCTTTGCCTCTGCCAACCTGCACGTCGTCAGGAGCTGGGATGTAGGTTGCTCTTTTGAAGGTGTCCGTCACATTTCGCAAGATCTCCGTGGAAAAGAGAAGGTCGCCACTGTAGTAGCTCCTCCTCCGCAAGAGCTCCAGGAGACTTCTTACGATCTGAGACATGCCCTCACCAGCCAGGGTCCTCTGACCCTTCGCGAGATGCTCTCGTAACTTTAAATGAGGGAGGGGGGAAAAAAAAAGAATGAGTAGATAGAGTGCATGTTTGCTCGTGATGTGCGAAATGCCGAGTGAGCGCAAACCAGAAGACGACACAAGATAACATCAATCACGGAAAATTAATTATTGACTCATGCTATTAATGGAAGCTTGCAACAGAAGGTATCAGTGCAATTAAGTTCTCCACTTCACAATCTCCAACCTTCCACTGAACAATCCCAAATCCTCCCCCCCCCCGTATAATCTCCTCTGCCATAATCGAGGAGAGGGAAAGGTGGAAGTTCACAGCGCAGGCAGTCTGGCTGATGAACACATTCATTAGCTATGTTCATTAATTGATAAGTGTGAGCGCAAAGCTCTGGAAAAAATAGCTAATTATAGATACTGGAAGGACGAGAATTAGTAAACTTGGAGAGCTCCATGGTCAGTGATTTATATTATATTATATTATATTATATTATATTATATTATATTATATTATATTATATTATATTATATTATATTATATTATATTATTTAATTTAATTTAATTTAATTTTTGAAGCATTCCAGAATATGTAAATTGAGAACTTACAGATATATGTAAATATCCATAATCAACTGAGATGCATCTGGCGAAGCTCGGAGGACCCCAGAAAGCAACTCCATTATTGTCCAGCATGCAACGACGACTAGCAGATCCTAAAAGGAAACAAGCAAAAAAATAAAAAATTCACTCAACATATAATATTGTGAGTCTGAATGATGCTGGCTCACTAACCAGTAGCGTTTGTTGGACACTTATTATAAACAATCTCTCCAGCCGAAGCTCTCCTCCACGACATCATGAGGAGGTTCTCGTCTTTACAAATCTCATGAGGAGCTGCCAGAGAAAGTAAAAGGCAGAGAAAAAGTGAGCTGGAGTTCACAAATCAAATTTCATCGTACTCTAAAAGCCTACACGGAGCCTTTCAAGTGTGAGGCATGAGTGATAACAACTACCCCGGTAAAAAAAAAAAAAAAAACGTCCCTCAGAAAAACAAAAATCAAATCATTGTTCTTCCCCTTCCATTCATTTATGAATAGCTCAGCCCCCCCCAAATCTAAGTGTCACTGCCCCAGTACACGATCTCATTCCCTCTTCATCTTCACCTCCCTTGGTCTCTTTCATAACCCTGATGAAACAAATGCCAGTGAGTGCTGTGAAGATATTCCAAGGGGGCACATGAAAAAAGATGAAGACGGGAAAGCCAAGATGATATTCACCCAACAGAAGTGCTACTTTGAGTTTTGTGTGGCATCACTACTAACCGGGGCATTTCTTTTCGTTACACGAGCGAACCTCCTCCGCCGAGCCTTGACACGGGTAGCCTTGCTCCCCGTTACCCTCGCACATCCTGGAACGCCGCTGCCATCCAGAGTCACATGTCTTGCTGCAGAGGCTCCAATGGTTCCAGTTGCCCCAGTTACCCCCACCTCGAAAAAAAACAAAACAATTTTTCCCAGACTCACAAATTGGGAGAGCATCCTTACCAGTGCATGACGGGTTGGTGCAATCTCTGCTTTCTTGATGGGGGCCTTTACATTCGGCCCAGCCGTGCACGGACACGCTGCAACGTCTCTGCCTTTGCTGGGTGCCCGTGTTACAGGAGACGCTGCATCTTGACCACGGACCCCATTCCAACCATTTTCCCTCCACTGACCCCCCGTGGAAGTTACGATCCAACGAATAAAATAGAGAAAAACAAAAGATGAAACAATTGTAGCATTAAAAGAGGTTAATAGAAAGTGTAAACAGAGTGCAGGCGTTATTTTGTTCCCCATAAATAGCATTTTTTAGAAGATTCCTGGGATTAAATATTTAAATCTGCTGTAACAATTCCTTTCATATTGCGGTTTAAAGGGTTCATACAGAGTGTTGCATCTTGATGGCAATTTCTTGACATGTGTTTGTGCATTATTAGATGTCTTTTAAAAATAGATGTATTTTATACTGCCACACTAGCAAAGAGCTTAACCAAAGCCTGGTGACATGCATCACGCAATCAAAGCTCCCACGACTGATCTGCACTAGAAAAGGATTGTTGGAGTAATTGAGTTGTCACATAAAATACTGCAGATGCCCCCCCCACCACCACCACCTCCCCCGAAAATTACAATGATCAAGGCGAGGTGGGTTGTCATGGCGTTAGAAAAGATTGGGTAATTTTGAGTGTCAAGAAAAAAAAAAGTCGAATGGCTATAAGCTACAAGCTAAAGGCAATATGAAGAATTATTTTGGAACTGATCAATTATTGGCTGTCAAATCATGTTGCATTAATTAATGAGGGCATATAATTATTATTAAAATAAAATTAATCATATGTGATTAAATTATTAAATTAATCAATTATTATTATATAATTATTTTAAAAAATATTCCTCATTCGCACATTTCCTTAAGGTCACAAAAAATTAATTAGAGCCTTTTTTCCAAAGGGAGAAGTATTTGTTAAAAGCTCGAGCAAGCATAACTTAGCAAAAGCACTCACATTTAGTGACTCCAGTTATAATGATGCAATTATATGCAAGAGCCACATGCGTACATCCATTAATACATTGATGCAAAGTCATAAATAAAGATTTTTTTTTGTTTACCGGAGACATAAAACACTTTGCAGTTGAAGTTATTTTTCAAAACATTTTAATGCCAGTACGTTCAAAATAAATGTCTTTTAAAGGGCACGGCTAATGCACGTACATTAAGTGTACCTCAAGTCTAAAAGCAACTTTTTTTTTCTTTTAGAATACCACCTTTTAAGAAGCAGTGATATTTAAATGTCTGCAAAGAAAATAGTCACACTTGCTTTAAAGCAGTTCCATCATAGCAACATTGATGATTCAGAATTTGAAGGAATGAAGTCATTTTGTATCGACGACGGCTTAATAAAGAGGTTTCAGATGGCCGGTTTGAATCAGATTGCTATTCTTGAGATGCCCTCGACCTGAGAATAAGATTGGGCCGGCAACTTATTGACAAGGTGCAGGTCTAGCAGGTAATCTTGAAGACACAAGCAGAAGAACACACACACACACACATACACTCCGCAATCCAAAACGAGCCAACCATGAAGACAACATCAAGAATCGAAAAGCAAAATCTTAGCAGGATGCCTGAGTGAGCATGTGCACACGTGAGCTGGCACCTCACGGCTCATCGCAGACGAATGAAAATGGAAATGAAAACTTGGGTGTGGTAGGCCGGGATGATGGGCGGGGTCAACAAATGATTGAACTTGTAATATTAGTTTCCAAGTGTGGAGATCCTGTGAGTCATAAAAAGGGGAGAGCAAGTTGGATTGGCGGTCACATGCAAATGGACATGGTACTAACCAGGACACACTGCAATGTTGCAGAGTTTGGTCTGAGTCTCGGGCCATCCGCAAGGCACGGCCCCACCTTCGTTCACACACTTCCTGCTTCGAGTCCTGGAGCCCCGCCCACATGTCACAGAGCACAGGCTCCACGAGGACCACTCGTGCCACAGTCCATGCACTGTAAATGGCCACGCAGGAAACACACATGGCGATGAGAAATGAGGGTAGGGTAAGAGGCGGGGCCATCATTCATGATAATGAAAGATTTCGGAACTGGCAAAGAAATGGATGGACACAGCCATGCGATAATGCAGTCATGATTTAATTCAAACGATTACTTAACGACTAATGTCAACAAAGACTGTAATTACAACAGACACTCCAGCAAGCAATTAAGAAAGGAAATGTTTCTGTTCCGAGTGTGTTCTGCAAAGTCGTCTTCCTACATCTCATCTAATTTTAGACTGTTGAAATAAATGCGAGCGGAATAAATGAGCGGCGGAGTTGCACAAAACCTTCGTCAATAATGAATGTGACCTCAAGACTCCTCTTGCGTTGCTTTATATCACTGAGCTTAACTTCAAGCTGTGTCAGCTTGATCCGATTTCATCATGCAGGAATGCTTGCGCAATGTCCAACGTTGAAGTGGTACACAAATGAATGCGTGCAAACATTCGACGGATTTGCCAAAACATTTTTGGAATAGGCCGCAACGACAAACCGAGCGTGTTCAAAAAATGAAGACAAAGATGCTTTATCTGATAGAAAGAAACAACATTTGGACAAAGAGAGGGGAAAAAAAAAAACTTGAGGATAAAGATAGTTGGCAAAACTAAATAAATCATATTCCTAAATAATTAAATCGACTCGGTAAAAAAATAAATAAAAGGCTCAAAGGAAAAGGGAGTTGGCGGCACAGAATGATTGTGCTATTAAAAAGTACGCAGTGCTGGTAAATAGTGAGATCGTTTTCAATGCAGCTGTCAGAATTTTAAAAGCTCTTGTTATGCCTTTGAGTCATTTGTGGCATGTTTGGAACAGAACAGTGACAAGAACTGAAAAAATGGAATGAGGATTACGAGGAAGGAGATTTGCTCGCCTATATTCGAGATCTGCTCTTGTGCTTCCATTACAAAGTGAAAAAGTCAATCCTCCTTCATAATTAATACAGACTTAAAATACCATGATGGCATTTCTTTAATAAGACCCAGGTTACGTGTCGTTAGCATATGGCAACTCACCATAGCGTGAAAATCTGTTTAATTATTAAACATGTGAATCTAATTATATATACATTATTAAGATATCTCCTTGTAATTTGTTATCGGCAACTCGGTGATAATAAGACGCATGCGTCATATTAAGTTATTATCATTAGCGGATTTTGCATGTATTATTTAAGTGCTTGTTGTTTGGAGGTAGTTGGAAGTTTTGCATTCTTGTGTTGACGATATTACGTAAATGGTTAGCGCTGCATCGTTTGACTACGCACTGACCCGGAGACTTGTACTGCATAATGCAACATTATTTTAGCCCGTGTTTGAAATGTCACTGAATCTATGGCAGGAGCTAAATACAACAGAAGCAGAGGTACAACTTTACTTTGCATGCTTTCGGGAATGGGAGTAAGGAGAAAAAAAAAACACATTTGCTCGACCACTTACTGCCTAGTTGGCTTTAACAAGGACAAGACCATTAGCTAAATGAATTCAGAATAACCTTCAATTGGGGGTGAAAAAAAAAGAAGCAAAAATGTCCTTTTACACTTCATTGCCATAGTTATCTGCACATAGATAAAGAAAAAAAATCCTGTTTTGGTTGAAAGGGGTATTTTTAAAAGTAAATTACATCAAGCTCATTAAAAACATTCATGTATTTTTTTGCTACCACCTCCACACTCCTTATTTAGCTGAATTTGCTGCGGTACAAATCAGGGCGACTCCCAGGGGTGCCCCCCCCCCCCCCCCCCCCCCACACACACACACACACAAATAGCAAATAATAAAATAATACCTGGAACAACACAGCAGCCAATATCCTATCAAAGGAGCGGCTGAGAATATTAATATCAACGCTGAACGGAAAAGCCAGGCACTTAGACGTACAAATCGCATTGGCGGATTTAAATTTTAAAAACAAGATTAGCATATGCACTGACAGGAAGGGAAGATGTTTCTTTTTTTTTTTCCTTTTTAGAATTTTGAGGCGGGGATTTGGCACTTAAATCCAAACATGCTTCGAAAGACGATCCTGATAATGTCATAATTTTAGAGAAATTGTATTTTTTTTTTCCCTGATGCTTTTGAGGTTGCAGATCAAATTTGACCCACGTGCATACCTGAGGTTATTATCCCGGGTTCGCCCGGACACGAAGCTGTATTGTTGCACATGCGTGTCTCTCGGAGAGCACCGCTGCACAGAGTGCTGTAAGGGGACGACACGCAGGAGCGTGTTCGCACTTGCCAGCCGTGTCCGCATGTTAGAGAACACACGCTCCACTGAGACCATTCCTCAGCTGCAGGGTCACCTAGAGATTTGAACACAGAGGCTCACGCTTAGCTAAAGGAAGGACGGGGGAACAAAGCCAAAAATATGATATAAGCACATGCATATGTTATTTAAATGTATTTATTTCATATATTTAATTTAAAAAAAAATGATTTTTTTGAACACATTTTTGTCGCAGGCCGCATTGTAGTCATAGTTGCCATTGTGACTGCCAACCCAAATAAATGTTGGACTAGTAAAAACTGTTCAAATATTTTAAAAATATGATTATTATTTTATTTTTCTATTAACATGAATTCAATTTGTCTTCACGGGCCACATAAAATGATGGCGGGCCTTATCCGGCCCCCTTGCCTTATGTTTGTACAATTCCTCAAAACTCTTGGTTCCTCCCTAGAAAGCAGCGATTAAGTATGAAGCAGCTCCACTCGTCTCTGAATTGTTTTCCAATCCGCGTGTTCTTTGATAGAGGCGTCATCACGTGGCAGCGGTGGAAATCAAATTAATTTCATGTCCGTTAATCGCATTACATCTTCATTAACAACCCGTGAGTCAGGGTTTAAGCTCATCTTGGATGCCTGGAGGAATGGAAGAACAGGAACGCACAAGAGAGGAGTAGACGAGAGAGCCGGGGGTTTTTCCTGACAGAAGGGTCTCTCTGTTCCACACAGTTGTACCAGCGAACACACGTGAGTGTGTGTGCGTATGTGTGTGTGCACAGTATGACCGTATGCTGATAGGCGCAGGTCGACCCGTTCTAATGTAGGTCAAAATGTCAACATGAATAATGAGAAAGGTTAGGTATGTAAAAGCACGGCTCACTTCTTATCAACTCCTGACATTTTTTTCTTATATTTAATAGATTGTGTCATGTTACATAATTCATTTTTATTCTCTTCGACCTTGGTGGCATTTACACAAATTACAACAGTTGGCTCATAAAGGCAAATTAGGATTTTTTTTTTTTTTTTGTTCCTCCTTCTTACGCACCTGTTTGTGCCTGAAACACACCTGGCTGGTCAGCTGATCTTGGTCTTTGCGTCTTCACCTTCAAGTCATCATCATCTGGGTCTGGAAGAAAATAAGACAATTCTGGAATTTGTTTTTATCAATATAGAGAAATGTGTGATTGGGTGATGTGGTGCAGCAAACAATGGAAAAAAGGAAATTGCCCATATTTGGACTCACGCTGATATCAAGCTCGAACCGACTCAGCAGCTATATACACTCGAGATGGAAGTCACTTCTGTCGCTGAGCTTTTTAACTCAATGCAAAGAAGATCACCCTCAGAGAAACAGCTTAGGCAAAGCCCCCCGCCAACCCTACCCCCCGCGCTACAACACAAACATGCTTACACATTTGTATGGCACATGCAAACACGACTATAAACACGGTGAATGAACAAAGAAATGTGCAGCGAAGCATTTTGAAAAACATCTCAGGGAGGAGGGCAGGGGGAGAGCTCCGATTGTCTTTGCTCAACTTGGATTTAAATACTCTACACAAAATAATTCATATGGTAATATTGCAAAAGTGTCATTGTTTGCAGGCTCACATTACGAACATTGCGCACTTTCCTTAACGCCGACCATCACGGACAATTTTCCCAGCCGTACATCCATTCTGGGTTTATGGCTCTCTGGTGCTCTCCATTTATTCCAGAGTCCATCTGGGGAGGTCCAAACTGATAGAAGCAGACTGTAATGGACATTTTATAAGCTACTGGACAGATAGATCCACTCTACTCTACCTTACTACCTTCTTGCTGGCTCCAAAGCAGATATGAGAAGTTGAATTAGATTGGTGCAGGACAGTCTCCTCGGCTGCCGTGACCTCAAGGTCATTTGTGTGCTTTCAAAATGGATTCAAAATCGAGTTTTCTTAACCCCCCGCGGGCTGCCTGTGTGTTTTTCTCGCCTTTTTGCCGCATACACAATCAAATACGTACACAATGATCCTCGCAAGCTTCGGCTATTTCCTCATGCCAAATTGGTTTTGTTTCATTTCTTTGTCGCCCCATCGCCACCTGTTTGGCTTTCTCTTATGAGATCTTTTGAAAGGTTTTCAAGCATCAGTAGAGAACATTAGAGGCTCCTTCATTGTAATGAATGTTTATATTTTTGATTGGATAAAAAGACACAATGGAGCTTCAAATCAAAATAATAAAAAAAATCGCTGAGGCTTGCCTCTGCAGGAAGCAGGTGTTGCCATAGCAACGTGATCATGTCAGTAAGAAATTTAAGAGATGCGAGTGGATGATTGGGGAGTGATTATAAATCAGCGGCCACTGCATCAAGTATGAAGGTGAACACCTCGTTAATTGGTTGGCATCCATCCATTTTTCTTTTTGGTTTTCTGTGGCACCAACATGAGCAGCACAATGTCTGGCATGGATCCCGTTCGACCGCACATGTCATGCTCTTGTAATTTCCGTCACGTCCGCTCATTCATGCGTGATGACTTTTTAGTATTCAACAAACGAAAGCGAGCCCAATCCCTGTCAACGCGCTCAAATGTATTTGTAATACAATTGCTTCACAAACATACAAACTGATTGCTTGTATTCATGGCTGTTTAGCTTACAGACCATAAAAGCAACTCAGAGCATGATTTTTTTTTTTTGCATAATTCATATCACAGAAGCACAAGAGGTTGTAAGTTCCACATATTTTGATTCAGCGCTGGGAAGGAAAGCAAGCTGATTGTTGTAATCAGACGCTATCCAAAATATTCGGCACTCGACACGGCACTTAACACAATCTGAGTCGAGAACTAACATTACAGTCATTTCTGAACTTGTGGTCTCAACATGTTCGATGGAGTTTTTTTTTTATGTAGACCTTCATTTTCCTGCTCATGCCATAGAAATCAAACATGAGGCCACATCGCTCGAACACACTTAGAAAACCCAAGGTGAGAACAATCTCGCTCTTTACAAGGCTTTAAGAAGGCCACACATCGGTTGAGATGAGTCAAGTCGACAACCTCACTTTGCTTCCCCTTACTCTGATATAAATAAAGGTTCCAGGTAATTTAGTCCGGGAAAAGAAAGCGCAGAGACCAGTCGGTCCGACGAGGCTAATTGTGAAAGCGGCCATGCAATGTTTTAACTTATTCATACAACAGAGAAAAGGAACAGCTCTTTTTTTTTTTTTTTTTCCTCTTAGTGTTAATAAACATGCAGTGCTGTACTGCAGAGATATAGCCTTACTACTTACTGTACAGCGTGCTCTACACTTTAAGGCACCTATATTGCAGATAGAAACGGCGGCAGATAAAGCAAATTGCCCTGTCCATCATGGAGTCCTCATTCCTGCACAACATGCCACACATCCACTCAAGGCATGGCTGCAAATGGCTTTTGGAGAGATGACTCGAGATGGAGAGCACCCTCCAACTTCCCTCCCCCGCCATAGCCAGATTTCCATGCTGACAGACAGAAGCATCTTGGATTTGAAATGATATGCAGGACAAACATGGTTGAGTTTATTGTTGTGAAAAAAATGTGTTTTGCAGATATTGCACAGATTTAAAAAAAAAAAATCTTGAGGCTGTAATTGCTGCCAATGTAGACAAAATAAATTCTAACTGCAAAAAAATTGCCTGTCATTCTAACCCCGCCCACAAATTTACCTGGATAATTGGTGGGCGGAGCCTGTCTCCCTGTTTGCAATGAGTTTTTGTTGGTGCTTGGGTGCGGCTCCAGTGGAACAAACAGATTGGAATATTACATTATATCATTTTCCTTATTGGACAAACAGGTTGGAATGTTATATTATATCATTTTCCTTATTGCTCTAGTTGCATTGTTGAAACTTTTTCTGTCTGCTTTGTTGTCTTTTGACTGTTTGCTCTCCAAACAATTCAATTCACCAAGAACTAATTTGGATTTGCAAATGATACACAAAACAAACCAAAAAGTCCAAGAGAATGCAATTTTAAATCATCTACACTTGTCATTGTCACTTTCCGTCACTCTTTGCACCTGACTTGCTTTGAATCAGTATTTCTTGTTGCTACCTTGACTTTTTCACTTTCACAACTGGCCTCAACCGGTCCCCCGTGACGAACCGTACATCTCACCTCTCTGTCTTTATCTTCTGTCACTGCCAGAATCATTACTTGGTACAACACTTTGAAATTTACACTTCGTTTTTTTTCACTTGAGGAATCATTCTGACTCTTATTGTAAACTGAACTGTACAAAAAAAATCAATCTGAGTAGCTGCTGTTATTGAAAGGCGTTTTTGATCCACTTATATTTAAGAACAGATGTTTTTATTAATCACAGCTCACAATTCCAGTCGAACGGTGCTCAACAGCAAAAGACGCAAGCGGCATAGCAGCAGTTGCACGTTTAGCTCCACTGTTGCTCGCTGTTCACTGTCAGAGCACGACATGAAACAAAATTGAATGAAAAGCAAGATTAGCTCCAAGATGGAGCTAGTCAGTCTTTGAGGCGTCTCCCTTTTTTTCCATCAGCATGACTTGTTTGTGTGTTTGAGTGCATAGCCACAGTACAGTAGAAAGTGATTTGTGATCTAAGACTGGAATTGCACAAGACTATTGATTTTAAATATTGTTAAAACAAAATAGTATTGGAATCTAAATCATGCACTCCAAATATGGCAGTTGACTAGTTTTGGATTTTGAAGCCTTAGGGCACTGGTGTCAAACTCAAGGCCCGGGGGCCAGATACGGCCCGCCACCTCATTTTATGTGGCCGGTGAAGACAAATTGTGCATCAAATTTGTGTGTCATTACTAGAATTGCAAATTGTCTTCACTTTTAATATCTTTTTTTTTGTAATATTTGACCAGTTTTTACTCGTCTGATTTGAAAACGAGGTCCTCATACATTTATTTGGGTTGACAGCCATACTGGCCCTCCGAAAGAAGCTATGATTACAATGCGGCCCGCGAAAAAAATGAGTTTGACACCCCTGCCTTAGGGTCTGAGCCTCATTGGTCCTATCAGTGTGGTAATGAGCCCCTTTAAGCCCCCCCCATGCTGATAAAAGACCGGACAGCTGCCCGAGTAAACTATGGCAAACTAGCGTTTTCCTTTCCACATGAGCAGATACAACAGCTGCGCGTATGCAAGTGCTGCTCTTTCCTATCTGTGAGGGCATGATGATTGTGTGAGAGTACATCTGTGTGCATGAGAGTGCCAAGGGAGAGGGTAATGAGGACCACTGAGGCCCATTTAAGCTAGCAGGGTTCACTAGCGTGACTGGGCTCGTCCGTTCTTCCCAAGGCAAAATAACCCATCACGGCTGGGTCTTATCGTTTCCACCAAACATCACCTCGGGGCTCATACAGATGGTTTAAAATCCAGGCTGACCTTTTGAGCCTGAAGACTATGTGGTCGAGACCACCCCTCGGCTCTCGGGTTCTACCACGTCGGATGGTGTGAGGTCATCGGAGTTGTCTGTTCGGAAGGTGCACGCTTGCAAATGGACTTATCGTGCACGTAGAGGAGCCTCATCACTTTACATTGATTTCCCGCTGGCTGGCCAACTGCTTAGCCATCTTTGCGGTGACAGTTTGACCCATGAGGCCTGTTAGAGGTTCCCGCGTACACACTGAAACACACAATTATATATTTGGAGCTATCCTGAACCTCGCAGGGAACTCCCCAAAGCATTTATCGACTGCTGAGTGAAAGTGGCTATTAATCCATCAAGGGCTTAACTGCAACTCTGCTTGATTTTAACATACGTGCTAATCGGGAAATTCTATTTAGAATTTTGGAGCTACTCTCATTTGCTTTGTTCGAAATCCGGCGCAAACAAAACACTCATGCTGGATTACTCTTCAGGAAGAAAGGTCAAAGGTCACCTCCTGTTGAAACCTCTCAGAACACAAGATGAGCCCGCCTCACCTTCAATGAGAGCAAATTACTGTCACGCTGTGCTTGTGCAACCTCAAAGTAAAATAAAATAAAATAGAATAAAATAGAATAAAATAAAATAAAATAAAATAAAATAAAATAAAATATAGTTTGGGGGAATAATTTAGTTAATCGTATATTCTCTTATGTAGAAACGATTAGCATGAGTGTAAGCTTGCTTTTTCTGTGTCGGGTGTGGACGCCTTTGCTGTGTCCTTTTGTGAATGATGGCTTTGCTAAAGTGCTGTGAAGAGAAACATTGCTTTGCTACGTCTTTGATTCATTGCTTGTGTGAGGGTAATTTGCATAGCAGGCAGACTCCAGGCAGATCTGGGCTCTCGTTAGCCGGGTGGCTAGATACTTCATCATTATCATCATCAGGCTCGCCCTTCACTTGCAGCAATTCTGCCCTTGCTCATAATCTTAAATGAAAGTTGCAAGAAGGGACAAGAAAAGATCTTGATAATATTTTTGCAAAATAAACAAAACACCTCATAATGTAGTGCTCCTTAATATCTGAAAGTTTTCACCCTGTTTATTTAAAGTTTCAAGCCGATACAGGATTTTTTTCTCCATCTTTCTCTGACTATTTTTTTCCATCTCATCTTCTGACAGGCTCGCTGCAGTGCTTTCAGGGACAGCGCTTGTCGTAGAGGACATGCTGACGAGTGTCGATCGATACCGACTCCCAAACTTGAACATCCATCCCGTCAGGGAACTGAGTAAGTGTGTGTGTTACGTAAATATGTGTGTGTACCTGTTGAATAATGTAAAAATGTCTGACACATGCTGTTGTTGAGGGCTTGAATGGTTGCACAGGAATATTTTAAAGCGATATCAAAGTTTGTTGACAACAATACATAGAAGCTCATCTTCCATTTTATCTATCAGATAATCATTTAATTTAAAAGCCAACTCTAGAGATTTGACATGCAGATTCCCAAAGGCTCACTGCCAAGTGTGTATCCATCAATAGAAATTATTGATCCGCGAGAGGAACTTGGCACTCATGCTCCACCAAAATGCGCCATCTAAAATCCATTGCCCCAGCAAGAACCGACCGAAGAAGTAATTGCGGCAAGCTGACCGGAAAAGAAGGCATCAAGGTTAAGACGATAACTAAGGTTTCCCCCTGGCTCTTAAATCCACCACTGGTAACTGTTGGAGTGTAAGCCACCATGTCAATAAATCCCAAACGCATTTTCAGCAAGAAAGAAGAATACTTGAATTTATGCTTTCCCTTCAGAACACCAAGACACCATGATTGCTTATTTGTGTCATTCTTTATTTATTCGTGCTGTGACATGCGTCGTGAACTTTAATTGTATTCCTTGTTGGTGATTGGCAGCCCATAATGCATGAAGTAACGGACAATGTGAAGATACGGACCATAGGGAGAGTCCGTTGTAAGGAGAAGGCCACGTTGATGCGGGCTATTTAAATGAGGCAGTGAAATCAGTTGTAAAACTTGCATGGGTAAGCAGTGAAGGGCAGCAAAGGGTGCTTTTAAGTGCTGTTAAAAGCCTGCCAGCAGCATTTTGGATCTACTTTGTCTTTTGATATGGCTGATACCACAATAAAGTGCAGTTTAGTACGGTAGATGGAACAATATTGGCAAGTTTTTCTCCTGAGCTCTGCAGGACTTGGTTATCTTAAGGATGGGAGACTACTCGACTCATTTTGAAGGCTATTAAATAAAGGGTAGGGATTATTATTTAAAGCTAAAATATACAATTAAGCTTGGAGAGGATCTTCTGGATCAATACGTCCTTCCCTAGCTGTTACTGAAGGTGCCCGTGACGACCTGTGACTTAAAATGTCTTTATCGACTTTGTATGTCTTCTTTCCGTCAGATACATATTCTAGAAAATAATGAATGAATGAATGAATTAATTAATTAATTAATCTTCATTTCGAACATGATTTAAAGAATAAAAACAATAAAAAACAAACAACAAAAAACAAACAACAAGCAATATATATCACTGTTCGAAAAGGAGTAGGGAATTTTACGAAAGAAATATATAGAATAAATAAAATATTTTTGTCATATCAATATATCATAAGATTATGAAAGAAATATATAGAAAATATATATATTAATAAACAAATATACTAAAATAAATAAAATAAGATAAAATTATATGTTATGTATTGTTAATAATAATAAATTAATAATGAAATAAATAAAATAAAATTACATATGTATATTGTTAATGATAATAAATTAATAATAAAATAAAATGAAATTATATATGTATATTATTTTATTTATTTATTTTATGATTGTGTTTATTTATTTATTAATTTTTTTTTAATAGTTTTAGTGAACATGTACTTTTATTGTACTGATCAAACTCTGATTACGAAACAGCTCGCATGGCTGAGGCGATAACCTCCCCATAATTCGATTCCTTTCACAAAACAACTCCCACTGTCAAGGACATTTGTGAGGCGGGGTGGGAACTTGAAAACATGATTGATCGCCCCTTTCACCTGCATAGCCCGCCGCTCATCTCGTTTAGAACCAACACACAAACACAAGAGCGTGTCGCATCACCCCCGCTGGCCCTTTACATTTCCACCGAGATGATATCATCTCGAGTTGGAAGACGGAAGAATGGAGGGGAGCTTTCACAGCACCGTGGGAGACGTATCGCCAAAGCAGAGAGTCACGCTTGAGTGAAACTGTATGAAAGCTTTGGAGGAAAACGCCTTACCACCCACCAGTCACCCAAAACACCAGCCAGCTCAACTCAAGGGATAGCATTTCGTTGTCTTGTAATGATTTCTAAATTGGGCCTCTTTGCCTCGGGATACATTTAATTGCCACACACCGGCCGGTGACGCTAATACGCAGTGACAAAATGAGAACGAGAGGCAGAGCGAGCGAGACGAGGGGAGTCGTATTTGTTTTGAAGTAACTTTGACTTAGCAGGGACACCAGTCTGTCACAGAGCGGACGGCTTTGCGCAGTCATTGTCTACCGAGATTTGGTCATTAGTTGCAGTCTACTGCTTGATGTACATACACGTCTCCATTCCAGGCAATTATCTATTTTTTTTTTCTCCAGTAACAATTAGACGTCAGTGTCAATTATAGTTGGTGCTTATTTGCAGTGCCAGTTTGTAGTACCGTATTTTCCGGACTATACCACCAGACTCGCCAACAGCTTCTTTCTCCAGGCTGTTAGGGCCCTGAACTCGCTACCCCCTTCTGCGTGCGGCACTGTTGCGCTATTTTCGGGAATGTCTGCTGTACGCGCACTTGCTCCTTTTTTTTTTCTGCTCCTCTTATTTATTTATTTATTTATTGTTGTGTTATTTATTCATTATTTATTCAGCACGCTTTTGTTATACTTGTTTACTTGTTTGTCTGTTGTGAGCCATGTCTTGTCACCGTGGGATAGGGGGGAACGAAATTTCGGTTTCTTTGTGTGTCTTTGGCATGTGGAGAAATTGACAATAAAGCTGACTTTGACTTTGATTTTGACTTATAAGGCGCACCTACAAACCTAATATTTTCTCAAAAGCCGACAGTGCGCCTTATAGTCTGGTGCGCCTTATATATGGACCAAATTCCTAAATTTAAACCGTCCCGAAGCATTGTGTCATGAAATCAATCATAAGTTGCCCGCTGAAGACTATGAATCATCAATCAAAAAGTCTATGGATCATTTTTTTTGTGATTATAAAGTAATTTGTTGCGTCTGAAGTTGAAAACTAAAAGATGAAATGGAGAATGATTTGATTTAGATTAAAAATCTGCGCCTTATATAAGGACAAAGTTTTAAAATGGGACACTCATTGAAGGTGGGCCTTATAGTCCGGTGCACCTTATAGTCCGGAAAATACGCAATGTGCAATATGTGATGCGTAAATATTTGTATGGGAAATTTGCACTCGCTAGCAGTAAAACATAACGCGGTCATGCTTGGCGGCTGGCAGTTATTGAAAAATGTCTATGTGCAAGTATGTTTGTGAAGCGATCCCATTCCCCGTATTAGGATAAATAGCCCTTGTCTATCGCGCAAGGCTGTGTCTGGCAAATGGATTCCCAAAACGTCACGGCAGATTAACACAAATGAGCTCCTTGGGAAAACGTTTCATGGGTTCAAGTGTCACTTTAACGTCAAGGACGTATTTTGGTGGGTGCCAGATTTGAAGAATTGAATGCTTGCAAACGAACATTGTTTTTTTTATTCCATTGCAAATCTAAAATGGCTGCCAGTGTAAATTAGTATCTTGCGCAATCTTCTCGCATGTGGACTCAGGTGGTCAACTGATTACAAACATAAAATGGCCACCGAGTATCATACTTGTTTTATTGAATCTCTTTTGTTTTACCGCAAATGTAATCTTTTTCTCATCACGATGTAAAACAAACGAGTTAAACGAATTTACCGTGGAGTCTCGCAGTGACTATTTATCACTGGCTGATTTATTCACAGCTCCCAAGATTAAATAGGATAGAGGGGTGAATTAAACTTTAGGTATGGGATGAGCTCAGCTAAGCACTGTGAGCAAGATTGGCAACAGCGTAGATAAATGATGATTATAAAATCCTCCTTGCAGAGCTTTTTATTAATGGAGGACTTTTGGGCTCAGTGGAATTACTTTGGAAATAAAGTGACCTTATATCATGCTAATACATCATGATTATCATTATTCATGTTAGCAGCAATGGAATATTTTATTTGTAAATGTTGGAGAAAAATGATAATTTTGCTTGAATATTGTTGTTTATCAAAATCAGGGATTTTTTTTTATGGTATTTTTTTTAATTTGGATCAATGCATAAAAGTAATGAATATCAACTCATGAAGTCAAATATTTTATTTATAATTTTGTTTGAATATTGTTGTTTACGACAATTGGAGATTAATTTGGGCGGTTTATTTTTATTTAGATCAATCCATAAAAGTAATGAATATCACAATCAACTCAAAATATATATCGAAGTCAAATATTTATGAAGGTGCCCTGTCCTATTATCATCCAATAGGATTTGTGATTCAAAACTTGCTTCTGAATTTGACCCTGAATAGAAATTGTATGACGTACAAAGGTGAATACATAGATAAAATGGAAAGTAGAAGTCTGGAATTTGGAGTGACATGTCAGCAAAGAAAGAAGATGGCTGCTGAAGGCACCAGTGGGCCACATTAGCCAACCCCCCGAGACCTCACACGCTCGCTCGGCTCGGGTGTGCGTAAAGTGGATGACAGAATAACTTGGGAGCCGCAGTATATCTCACGAGGCTCGTGCCGCTCTTGAGAAGTTGTAGAGCAACTGGATGGCAATGAAATACGGAGATGTATGACCACGTTGCGTACTTTCTCTCTCAAACGCACACACTCACAGTCCGCATCAGTCTCTGGCTCGCTGACTCCTAGTCAAGCTCTAGTGCCTTCATGTGATCGATTAACTGTAGAAAATAGCCTCGCATCCCATAGTGCACCTGTGCCCATGATGTGATGCTATTCCCCAGGGTCCTGCGATTTACTGTTTACTGTGCGTGTGCGTGTGTGTGTGTGTGTGCGCGTGCATGTGTCCATCCGCTTGTTGAACTTCACTTTGCGTGACTGCATGAAAATATTCCGTCGTCAACTTCCAACCATTCAAATCCCAATGGCATGTCTGTCGTTTTGTATGAATATCAGTCTGAGTTGTTGTGAGTGTAAGTTTGAGATAAAACACCGTATTTTCCGCACTATAAGGCGCACCTAAAAACCTTCAATTTTCTCAAAAGCCGTTTTATAATCCGGTGCCCCTTATATATGGACCAATATGGATTTGTGGATGAGGACTAATTTATGAAAGTAACCTTTATGCGTTTATTTTGTGTGTTGTGTGATATTAACGTTTGAGCAACGTTGAGTTATTGATATATTGTTATTGTTTTCACTATTTCGAGTGTTGCTAAATTGTGATTGCATTAACGTTTGAGCAACGTTGAGTTATTTATTCTATGCGCCTTATAATCTGGTGCGCCTTATATATGGACAAAGTTTTAAAATGGGCCATTCATTGAAGGTGTGCCTTATAATCCGGTGTGCTTTATAGTGCGGAAAATACGGTATTTGATTTGGACAAAAACGTTGTGAGGGGGACGTGAGCCACCATTATTGTTCCTAACTTTAAGACCCAATTTGTATTCTGAGCCTAATCCTGCATCTCATTAGCCTGTGCATCACCAAAGAAGTTTTGTTGAGCCCTCAATTTTGACAGATTACATTCTAATTGCGTCAACAAGCTCACAAAATACAGCCAAGGTTGAACAATCCATTGTAGGACACGAACGTATCACACGCACAGATCAAGTTTCTTAGCACGCGTATGTGCGCAAGTAAGCGGAGAGTGTGGAAGGGCCTTTTCCCTGAGCATAAAGAGGCTCAGTGCTGATCCTGGTCAGAGAGAAAACCATCGCTCACGAGCAGAGAATACTAATCCCCACCCCTTGCCTCAGACAGCCTCTTTCACACATGCACTTTTCCCTCCATTTGTTTTAGTGGGAGAAGGATACGAGTGAGAAACCGTATTTTCCGCACTATAAGGCGTACCTAAAAACCTCCAATTTTCTCAAAAGCCGACAGTGCGCCTTATAATCCGGTGCGCCTTATATATGGACCAATATTCAACCACTACGACAGGCGTGTCCAAATATACGGACTTATATATGGACAAAGTTTTAAAATGGGCCATTCATTGAAGGTGCGCCTTATAATCCGGTGCGCCTTATAGTGAGGAAAATACGGTACTCGAGAAGCTAGCATTGACGAAGAACCATAAAGTGCATGTTGGGCGGATTTATTAGGAGATTAAAACACCTTTATGTATGTAGGCGTACATATTTGAGTCTATTTTGAAAACACATAGAAATATCCATGTCCATTCTTGTGTTCATTCTGATTCCGCTCCTCTTGTTTTATGCATTGATGGATGAACGACCATGTGTATGCGCATGGTTGTCAAATATCATCATGTCCTAAAAAAATCAGTTGGCCACGCATGTGCACACATGATAATGTGCAGAATCTAAAGCAATGTGCTCGGAATAACACTTCCTGGCCTGAAGGGAAGGGAGGT
The DNA here is from genome assembly GCF_059516105.1 of Syngnathus floridae. Lineage (NCBI taxonomy): Eukaryota > Metazoa > Chordata > Actinopteri > Syngnathiformes > Syngnathidae > Syngnathus > Syngnathus floridae. The sequence continues at coordinate 4,866,920 of NC_142433.1, forward strand.
GGGGTTTTAAAATATAGATCAGAAGGCTGAACTCTTGATTAGCAAATCTTTTTGATGAAGGGCTCGGAAGGTCCACTTTGAGCTGATTATCTTAATTAAAGGCCATCATACAAAATTCAAGCGCTGCGTTTAGAAAAAAAAAAATGGATGTGCCTGGGAGGAAATACAGCATCAGGACATTTTGAGCTTCTGGTCTTACCTTGTCGGACATCTCTGGGCGCGATGGCGATAGCGTCGTTGGAATGCAGCTCAGTGACGCAGCAGTCATCGGGAACGGCCGAGCCATTGCTGAAACTGTGAGGCGTCTCGGGTATCAGTGGGATAGAAGCCGGCATGATGTTGTGATTGGGACAGATGCAGCCCGTTTGCGTCAATCCGCAACCGTCCCGGGTCGGAACACCCTCTTCCTTGTGGTAACCCGTTCGTAAACATTCCTCAAACCATCGGCAGAGCACGCCGCAGGTGAACTGACTCGAGTTCTCGTTGTTGATGAGTAGCACCTCCACCAGCCTCATTTCCAGTAAATCCTTGGATACCTGAGGTTCGTCGGCGGCCGGATGTCTGCTGAGACATAATTGGACGAAGTTCTTATCAAACTGCAGGAAGGAGTAAGGAGCATCCTCGTTGGACTGGCTCCTACAGAGATCAATGACTTCCTGATCTCGGGCCAAGGCCGCCTCTAAGTGAAGCGGACAACTTTGATTGGCCAGATGGTGATCAAGGGAAAGCAGCATGGGGGAATGCGTCCGGCAGATGGATGGGTGGCGGTTGAAGCGGAGGTAGAGGGAATACTTGGTGGGGTCCGGGTTCTCCAGGGACCAGGAGCACCCCGGAGCCCTGGAGGGGAAAAGCTCCCTTAGGGAGAAAGAGCCATAGAGCACCCCGGCCACCAAGCTGGAGCACGAGATGGGCGACGGGGGTCCGGCTACCCCGGCGCTGGGGATGACATCGGAGGCCCCGTAGGCAACATGGGCCAGGGCGGACAGAGGAGCCAGAGCGAGGGCAGACACAGCAGCCAGGGCCCCGAGCACAGCCAGGAGAGAGGACAGCACAGACAGATACGCCCCGCCAGCAGTGTTCATCCTATGACATTCGTCCTACGAGAGAAAAGAGCGAGAAGGCGTTTGGAATTAGACACACGGGCAGAGATATTATGTTTCGAGAAATAATCATTTTGGGATTAGACATGCTTTTGTAAAATTGGCAGCGATTTCACTATATCAGCATGGAGGATTGCAGTCCAATATGGCTTGTGTTTCTGTTTAGGTTCTCCCGTCACTTGCTGTTTATGTAATCCCTGGGCGATGTACCATGCATGTCAGTCCATGTTCATGTCCATCATGACACGCAGCATTTTTTTTTTTTTTTATGAATTTACTGTAGCACATATTGTGCTGTTTTTTTTTTTTTTTTTTGGAAGGGAATTTGGTATCTCAATACTGCTTTGTAGAACAAAATATTTGGGCTAAAATTGTCATTTAATTTAATGTCAATTAGAAATATTACAAAATATCAATTATTTTAAATTCAATTATATTAAAAAATGTCAATTAGCACCTTGATTGCACCCTAAAAAAATTGAGTTGTTTTTGGTTCTGGAGTTGGAGGACCATATGAGGAAAATTCGGACAAGCATAAATATTTATACTCTTTTAGTGTTGAAATACTTCAGCATCCAGCGCATAATTTGCTATTTGGTGTACACACTGAGCCTTTCCCATCACCTGCAACTGTCAAGTGGGTCAAAAATAATGATAGTTTGAGGGAGGACATGGGGGAGAGCAAAGGTTTCGAGACTGCTGCACCTCTCGAGTTTGATAGCTTCAAAGCACTTTTCCTTGCTCTGTAATTACCGCAAAAACTTACAAACATGCACACCCCAGCAGCCGTAGCATCTTTTAAAAATTCAGGCTTACAGTCACATCACTCGACACTGTATAATCTGGTGGAAGCTTTTTTTTTCATCCCCCAAAATTGAGGCTGTTCTATTTAAAATAAGAAGCAACAGTCAGATATTTAATTTTTTTTTAACACGGTTTTTTATTAGTCTAGGAAATATTTTGGATCATCAATAAACATACACAAAGTGCATCTACATTTCCTCCGAGTGAAGCACGCTTGTGTCTTCAGCAAAAAGTACCCACACTCGCCTTAGGCAGATGTTAATAAAACACAACAGTATGCTACTTAACTGGATTTATGCAAATGTGTAAAAGCATTGCACCACAGAACACAAAGTCCACTGGGCTCGGGTAACGAGTAACTGTTCATTTTAACATGTCAAGAGATGACCCCACAGGGCTTGTATATCTTAAGACTATTGCGCAACAATCACAAATGGAAAGTTAAAGGCAGTAAATTTTTTTTTTCAGGTTCGCCTTCATTCTCCAATGTCAAACAAATAGCAATCAGAAGTTAGAAGCCAAACCATGCATAGGTAAAAAAAAAAGATTTTCCAGATGAAAAGAAGTCAAAAGCGTTAAGCAAATTGTTTTTGGGACAATGAACAATGAATATTCATACATGCAAGAACAGGGCCCTAAAGTGCTGTCTTCAGCTCCATTCTGTCCCACTTCACTCTAAAACAGCACTTTACTGTGGGCACAATAAATATTCATTAGCTTGGATGTCTTCTTCCCCCTTCTTCCACCTTGACATTAATGTTATCTCCGAGGAGGGCGAAATAAAGAATCTCCCTCTTGCCGTCTCGCTCTCATCTCCATCTCCTTTTAGGCTTGTCTTCATTCTTTAATACACTCAAGTGACAATATGACTCATCTGATGTTTGTCTTTGCTGTGAAAACCAGTGCAAGCACAAAATCAAGAGGAGGACACAAGATCAGCATATTTTAACATGATGGAGTGACTTTTGGATTTGAAAGAGAAGAAATGATTATTAAACTGGCGGTGTGGTGCCCTTTCCGTGTAGATTTGATGATAAAGTGTTTTAGCAGAACACAATTTTGCAAACATGTCGAGCTTGGCCTTGCGAACGCCACCAAACTCACGCAGGCATCTTCACACCCTTAACTTTTTCTTGTTAGGGGGCAAAATAGAAAAAGGTCACCATCTGTTGAGTGTTTGAACGGGATTCAATGTGACACACATGTGCACGCAGTCAGATCCCGCTGGACTAAAAGTGAATCTGGACAGCCCATCGCTATAATTTCATGCATGTGTAAACAATGGCGTGCGCAAGCTTGTAAACATTAGCATGAATCTAACTCGTAACATGTGGCACTGCTGTGATTATTTTGTAGTTGACTATTTTTAAAATATATATTTTTAAAATATAATATTTATATATTAGAGCTATAATATTTTTTATTTATATTAAATATTTTTTTAAATATATATTTTAATATGTAATTATTTATATATTAGATGTATAATATTTTTATTCAAATTATATGTATATATTTATTTTTAAAATATATATTTTTAAAATATAATATTCATATATTAGATCTATAATAATTTTTATTTATATTAAATATTTTTTTGAATATATATTTTTAATATGTAATTATTTATATATTAGCTGTATAATATTTCTATTTAAATTACATGTATATATTTATTTTTGAAATATATATTAATAATATAGAATTATTTATATGTTAGATCTGTAATATTTATTCACATATATTTATATATTTATTTACTGAATATGCCCACCTTCCAGAAAATAATTGCTAATTGTTGTCAGGGCGCATCACATTTGCATAAAATGCACCAGCATCCAGAAATTTAAAAAAAAAATCAAAAGCTAAGGAAAAAAATGACCCAAATAAAAAGTTTTATTTCAGGTGTGGTAAAGAGGCAATTATATCTTGCATCTCAGCTTTAAGAACAAAGAAGCCCTTGATCAAACAGAAATATAAGTGAGCAAAACTCGTTCCAGATTCTAAATTAGGCGTGTCAGGAATACCACTTAGAACACGTAAAAAGGAATCTGAAAGAAGTTGCTATTGAAGTGGCAGTAATGATGATGAGCAGTAATAAAAACAACGTAAAGCCAATTGTAGAGCTTTATGTCACTGCGAACTGCAAGTAAGGCAGAAAAATCGGAAGGCGGGGGTTTTGTGAGCTTCCCTGACAGTTTGACAGCTTCTTCGTACATTTGTCACTGCACTCGCATGTATACAGCGTGAACAGGAGGAAAAGACATCCATCAAACGTGTTTTCTCCTTGCCGTATGGATTAAATTGTGTGAGTTATGTCTCAGGTCGGTCGAAATCGCCCTTGCGGAGTGTGGTCAGTGTTTTAATGAGGTTGAGGGGACGTGGGGGGCATGCATGCAAATGAAATGGACACAACCTGGACGTATTACATGAATGCATGAATAATAAATCCATGAGCGGAAGCCCAGCTCGGTCAACGGAAATCAATGCGAATCATCATTTGTGCGGCCTTGACGGTTTTTATTTTCTGGCGCGGCACCAGCTAAAGTGGTGGAATAACTTGTTTATGTTTCCGCCAATCAGGAGCTAACAAGTTAATGTTTGCTCACTGATCCAAAATAACCAAACAGCAGGATATGATTTTTTTTTTTATCGGTCCAGCTGGGAAGCAATCAAACTTCATCTATCTCCCAATTGTTTTATTTTCTGGACCATCTCTGCCTCTCCAGCTGCAGTGGAACACTTTTTTTTTTGAGGTGTTGCCAGGCAAGGGTATTTATTTCATTATCTGGATTTTTGTTTTAGAGGAAAGCGAGGAAAGCTGACGCTGCAGGTATCTTCTCATCTTGATTAATATTTATGGGAGGCAAACAGCCAGGATGCGTGCTATCGAAGGATATCACAATCCGGTTTTGGTTGTGACGTTGGGAACTGCAATGTGAGATGTCCAATTTGAGTTTCCCCTACAGGGCTAATTAGCGGCCGCTAGTTATATGAGGGTAACATATTGAATCAATAAACAGATCCAGTGCGTATGTAACTCCAACCTGCTAGGATTTATCATGTCAGCAAAAACTGCAGAGACCTTGACATGATTTCAGCGGGCGTGTGTATGTATGATCGGTGTCAGGCAGTAGTTATCATTCCAGCGTCATTGGAGAGTGAGAGTACTGTAAAGTGTGCTCGCTCGGAGAAAGGTCGTTTTTTAATGGCCGCCGTACGTATAGATCGTTTCATCGTCAACGTTATTTTATCATTTTGCAATGTCACAAGTAGTTGGCTATAAAGTCTGGAAAGTTTCCACTTTTTCTCCAGTTCACCTTTTCGCTTACAATTTGACAGCAGCCTTGAGGTTGGAAAAAAAAATCTCCATTATGTTTCCCTTCAGACTTCTCATCTTTATCCCGACCTGTCTTGGAATGTATCTCATGTATTTTTATTGCAAGTAAGAAAATTCCGAATCTGTTATTTGAATGCTTCAATCAACCCCAAAAAGGCGAACATTCAAAAAATGAGCATTTTTATTAGTCGCTTGACCGATTGTGCTTGCTTAAAACGCTGCAGGCTCTGATCAGCACAAGTGCGCCATTAAAAATAGATGCAGCGCAAAGCCATCTCCAGCCAGTTAATGACGCTTATATACAATATATATCGTACGTCGTAATCCCAGCTAACAGCGAATATCAGCTTGCTAGTGTCTTTGAAGCAGATGAGTATGCGTGACAAGATTGCCAAGTGTCAAAATTGTGGAAGGCTAAGCGGAAATCCAGATAGTGTTTGTTTTTTTGCAGGAAGAGGATATTAAGATGGAGTGGCAACATACAGACTGAATAATTTAGAAGGATATATTATCAAAGAGATGCACGGATTGAAGTGTAAATTGTGCCAGAGGATTTTTCCGATATAAAATAATTTACGTTGATGACTGTGTGTGTATAGAATAATTTATAAAAATTAGACTTAGTTACCAAGGGATGAGTGTTAATAGTTGGTATGGCCTCAACCCACACGTCCACATTAGCACCATGCTAATCGGTAGTTTTCCTGTTTAAGAATAATTATAATAATTGGCCTGACCCTGAAAAACAAAAAAAATCTGTTGATGAAATTTCTTGTCCATAAAAAAATGAATCCCCAAGATTAATATTCCTCTAATCAGAATCGACAAATCCTTAACGATACTAATTGACTTTACCCACTTTTCCCAAACCGCTAATCACCATACAGGCTTTCCGTAAATCTTCCGGAACGCCGTCGCGGTTTTTACTTGACGTCGAAGCAACCGTGAGGGGGGAAAAAGTCATGAACGTAAAATCTAATCCAATTACAGACGTGGTGAAAAGGACGGAACGGGTTCCCTGTAGACGACAAGGTAGGAACAACAATCCTGATTGAAATGGCGGGCCTTCAAACAACATTCACTCCCGTTGGCGCAGAGCTAAACAAACCTCGCACCCGATGGGTTCCTCGTAATGGGCTCGGGCCAATGTTGCACAAACCAATGTAGTCAAAGTCATTTGGAAAAAAGTCTGAGTGAATTTAAACTTAAGCGATTCAATAATTATCACATATCTGGTATTTTCTAATATCTAATGCAGATTATTTTGGGAGAGCCAGTGCAAAGTCACCGGAGGTTGTGTGGAAAGCTTGCTGGCTTAATTTAATTGCCAATTATAATAGTTTGTCAGTTCCTCGGCGTACAAAAGAGCTACAAAGACAAAAATAATTATTGGTGCCTCAAACAAAATGTGTAAATACTCCCACAGGGATGTGACAGACTCACACATAGAGAGATGGAATTCAAACACAAACACCAGAGGCGGTCCAAGAAGAAGGGAGCTGCATTAATCAACGTTGCCACAGGTGGCGCCGGCCAATCCTGGAACTACTTTTTTACCTCTGGTGTGACTCTTTTGATGTCAGAGATGGTCAGAGCAAGATAAAAGAGCCAACCAGTAAGAACAAAAGAAATGGAAATAAAAGATGAATCCAGGCTTTTTTTTTTATGAATAACTCAAGAAGCGCTCGGAGCTCGCCGCGTACACACAGGTGGTTAAAGAATAAAAACGAATATAAGACGGCGAGTAAAAGGTGTATCGTTGAAGTTCACGAAACTGCGAAGGTCTGTCGGAGCACATACAAAAGCAGTCAGAGTAGCAACCACATGAAAGGTTAATACTGAGTTAAAAAAAATATATATCTTTCAGTACGCCTTTGGGATTGAAGAAAAACTGCGAGGGAAGCAAATACAAAAGCGTCACTATCAGTGCCGAGAGCGGCATCAAAAGAAATCATTAAATGTAAAAACCGTGAAAGCTTGATGTTAGATAAACATATTTGAAATAAACAGCTTTGTTTAAAACGTTGTTTCTTTCACGGGTAAAGTCCCGAAGAAGAAAACGCCTTTGAGGAGGAGGGGGGGGAGGTCACAAGCTTTCATGCCAATTTGGCTTTATTAGCGGAGGTGGCGGGAAAAAAAATAGAAAGACTGAGGCAGAAAGAAGAAAGTGTGGAGGAGAAAGTTCTCGGAATTAAAAGGAAGCTATTGATGTCTCTGGCTCGGAGGCCTTCTTTTTTCCCTCGTCTTCCAAGTTAGCATTTTGCACACAGCGCTCAGATCAAATAAATTAGGAGGTAAGGGAGACGTGAGAAAAAAAGCAGTACAATGCACTGAAAAAGCAAAAACAAGAATCACTCGGGAGAAGATTCAGTTGGTTCCTAATTTGGAGATGTTTTACAAAATCTTTCCACATTTTGAGTTTTTACTCATGAACAAAAATGTTCTCCACTACCGATACATTTTTGACTCTTATAGCTGTCAATGGGAATGTTTTTTTTGCCTGATTCATTTTATTCCATCCACAGTTCCTTTTTGTTCCTTCAGGAGCACCCACCTGCTCCGACAAAGCCGCGTTCCCGCCGGGGCCGCTTCGTTCGCATGCATATTCAATCCCATTCAAAGATTTATTATCATCCCGGGTCCCTCGCTGGAGCAGATAGCGGTCACCGCAGACACGGCTAGGCTAATTTCATCCTCTGTAGGATGAGGTACTCTCGTCCTACTTTCTCCTCGTTTTACCTCGGCCGCCGTGCCGTGCCACCTTCCCCCTCGTGTAAATGTTGGCGGAAAGTGCAATCCATCTAAACCAATATAAAGCGTTTGCTGGACCCGGGTGTCACTTAGTCTTGAATGCAAACACATTCACAGAGTAGTAGGTGAGATAAGCGAGGCCTCCTCAAACAAAAAAAATACAAAGGATGAAGATATAGGAGGAAGAAAGAAGACCAAACAAGGAATTGCATTTCTGTCTTTGCAGAAGATAAAGAATATATTACAACCAGCCGGGCAGTATCAATTCCTGCTAAATGAAATTTGGCAGCATGATCAAGTTATTATAATCTTCAAAATGATTTGCTTTTGTAAAAATGTGTTTATTTAGCGCAGTAGTGGAGAATCTCACTTTACAATCCTCCATAGAGCTTCTTCTTTTCATCTAAATTCCTTCCTTTGGCCCTTTCTGGGTGAGACGTGTTAGTGAAACCAAAAAAAAAAAAAAACCTGTCAAGTTCTCTCCTCTTTGTCTTCCTTTTGCTCAATCCGCATCTCGTGAAGCAAGAAGGAAACGCCTTATTAGACACTGAGAGAAGGGAATTATGTAATATACTGTCATTTTTTGACAGGAGATTCTTGAACCATTTCGGGTCGCTGACAAATCTTCGACAATAATTGTCATTTTTACGTCAATACAAACCGACTTAACAGGAAAATAATGTTTAATAAGTATCCTGTATCCTGCTTTTGTATCGAATCATGATAATTTCACACTCCAATGTAAATGAACGTGTCTCCTCTCACCATCCGGCAATAAAAATCAAAATGGGGCATTAGGGGGACCATCCTTGAGAGTATTCTTCCAAGGGCAACATTAAAGCTGGACCGTGTGATTATGCGCCAATGCTCTCCCGATTTCCATCAAGCCTTGGCTGTGCGATTGTCTATTGACATCATTACTTCTCAATTTATTACCCTGCAGATTGCAGCAATCACCATCTATGTAAAAATGTCTTTTCTGGCCAGCATCCTGCTTTTCCACTGAATAATAAGACCTTGACGTCCCTAGGTGGACAACATTGTACCCTCAAGGGCAGTTATATTTCGTCGCTATCATCTTTCACTCCAGTAATTCATTCGCTTTCCACACAAATCTCTGCATGCCCCGGGGATATTTTTGTATTTAAAACGATGAAGTATGCAAGTGTATTAAAAACGAAAGCAACCCATGAGGTATGAAATCTCACTTTACCGACCACACACACGCATATGTGCAAATATGAAAGCGTAAATGCACGCAGGCACATGGAAGTGCATCATACAGGAAATTGACCACAGTAATGCTCGCCTCGAGCTGTGAGATTAATAGCGATGTTAATGCAGCAAAAAAAATGTGCGATGGGAAATTTGCGCTCAAGATCATACACAAGTCAATAAAAATCTCACGTAGCATTTGGGATTATGGTTCGTGTGGTGTACATCATGCACACAAACACATAAAAGCATTATTTGTTTGTGTCTAATTCAATAAAATTTGATTTATTGTAGTACAATAAAAAAAAAAAAAGGATTGAAGTGGAGTTTCAGGTTATGGCTGACATGAATTACAAGTCAGGTTGGGGAAAGCTCAGCATAACCTTGCTTTTCCCAAATAGAGGTCAAGGCTGCTTAACAGTCCAACCTAAGCTTGCTTGTTTGAAAACTTGAAATGCATTCTCCAGAAAAACTTATTCCTTGTCCATTTCCGTCAAACATCTGCAAAAATCGAATAAGGTGAACTTTTCATCTTTGTGATGGACAGTAGTTAATATACAATGGCACTGAATCATTTGCGGCGGGAAAAAAAAAATGTCTGGAGTCTGATTATTGCAATCGCCCTGGAGATGAGTGTTGAGATTATTCTTGCGGAAGCCAGTGCTGCCAGACAGGATGTCCACAACCTTTGGACTGGAGTAACAGTGATGGCACCAGGATAACGAATGCATCTAATGATGCTGTCCCAGACTATGACAGTGGTTGGTGGGAACAGATGGAGTGAAGAAGGAGCACCATGGGAGCAGAGAACTCTGGGGGGAAGGTTGCTGACCTTGTCATTCAAAATGGTGTTGTGGAGGCTGGGTGGCAACTGAGGACGGCATTGGTGGCCTACTCACAAACCGGGCCACTGCATCATTGTGCAGCCTTGCAAATGACTGGACCATGACTGGATTTACCCACTTGGGGATTCCCTGCAGGGTTCAATATGTCTCAAATCAATTTCTCTGGACCACAGAGATGATCTATTTACAGGACACCATCTCAACCCAGGTAGTAACATTTTGAGTAGGATGGTCCATATGTGTCCCATCTTATGATGATCATCTTCGCCGTTGTCCCTTGAGTGATCGTCCATGATGGCAGGAAAGAGGATCTTGAAGGATGATATAAGGAACTCCTTGGAGAACTTAAGATAGAAGACTGATATCTTCTCTCGGATCGGAGATTGTTTCATTTGCCTTTTCAAAAGGCAAGTTAATTATGGAGAAACAGTAATAGTGCGATTATCCAAACGATCAATGACTCTCACGATTATTGATCTGTGCTGTTTTCAAGCGATTAGCGAGATGACTGGTAAAGTCATTTTCTATTTCGAGATATTCCAAAGGATGAAAGAATAGAAAAAAAAATCAAATACATACCACCTCAAGCTTATTGGCAACCAAACAAGCACTTCATCTCGCTCATTGTCGATTAATGAGCAAGAAAAATAAAAATCCATAAATGTTCAAATGTACGTTTTAATGCAGCGGGCTAATACGTCTAATTAGATTTGCAAGAGCGAGTGGGAGTAAAAGTGCAAGAGCGGCTGACATGCTATATGATCGTCTGAGCACATATTGTACTTTCTTGCATATGCCTACTTTGGCGCCGTTCCACAAATGGACACGTCTTGCCAATGATACATTAACGTCTCAGTTACTTTGATATGAAAGGAAAAAAAATATCTTACTCACTGCTTTACCTGATCAGCAAAAAAAAAAAAAAAAATCACTAATGGATAGCGATTGGATAAGATGTAATTACGCAAAATGGACAATAGTGATGTCATGATCTCCATTCTAATTTCCTTTTTAAAAGGAAAGCAAACCAGGCTAGGAACTCCCATTATAGTGCACTCTCATTTTCTTCCCTTCTTTTCTCAGTATTTCATTTTTTCCATTTGCGCTACTTTTCAAGATCCAATTAAATCTTTGAATCATTTGTTCCTGCAAGAATTGACTGGAAAAATATACAGGAAGACACATGAAATAATTTTCTGATGGAATAATTGTACATTGTGTGCTTTGATGGGTATTACAAATGGATGGTCGGTGCCACGCAATTTTGCAGTTTGGTTTTTTTCACCATAGCAACAATTCAGTAAAACTCAAGAGCACAGTGCAAGGTAGGCTGCAGCTTAGGTCTAAAAGTATTCGACCCAACGTTTTGTTTCGAATTATGGAAAAATCCACAAAATCAAAAAAAAAAAAACAGGTTGATTTGTCTAAACAACTTCAAATGCGATTCATTTTACCCAACATTTAAATAAATAAAATTTAAATGTAAATAAATAACATTTGAATATAAATAAATGAATCAATTGATAAATAGATAAATAAATGAGTTGGGTTGGCCTTTCTTTTCTACCCACATCAATGCACAAGGTTGGGTCCAATTGACCCAAGTCAATCGCAGTGATTTTGTTCACCGTTTTGCATAGCTTTGCTTACATTTACTTTATGACTCATGTTCATGTCTTATCATTTCCACCTGCTTTTGTGAGTATTGCATATTTAGAAAAACAATGCAGAGACACAGCGGGATGCAAATATATAGCATATGAAGAAAAAAAATTGACACTGCGGGATCCAAATAATGGACAGATGTAAAGAGGACAATGAATGAATACATAAAATGAAGGGTCCAAAGTGTATGCAATGGCTCCACATTAAAGACTTACAAGACTTTGTAGCCGTGGGCACTGAGCGTTCTCCAAGTGGAGAGGGGGATTAGTCAGAGGAGGGATTAAAGGCACATCCCTCACTTCAGAGGCTAATCAAATATACCCTCTCATCTGGCTCATCCCACCATCCAGTCTGCTGGTTTGTTTAGTCAGGACAAGCAGTTCAACGACATGGACCAACATCACTTAAAAATATTGAAGTCAAAATAGCATTTAGTAACCCAACATTATGACATAACCAAACAAGATGAAACTCTGTTTTCTCCTAAGGCAGTGCCGCAAAAAACTGTTGCAATAGCAGAGCAAAATTAGCTTCTGACAAGCCCGAAAACCTTTTGAAGGGCTGGCAATTTTCTTGTTAATTCTTTGTGATTCCGTGTTAAGTGCCAGTGATCAAACAAGTTATTCATGTTGGTTTTAGGCTTTGAGTTTCTTGAAAAACATTTTTTTTTTTCTCTTGCAAAAGCAGCTCTGTAGTGTGAAGATTACAGGAGCCGCTTTACGCATTAATCCCGTACTAGCCCTCCATTTGTATTTTTAATAGACGGCTAAATTGTTGTACATTGCTAGCGATAAGCTCGTCCTCATCATTGGACTATTAAAGGCTCATCTTACATGCGGCAAAGAAGGCCGTATATCATCTTTGTCCGACTCTGTGATTGAAGGCGGCGCGGGACGTACAGTGAGATTTGCTGGCATTTAGCTCTCTAGTGATGAACAAAAGTAATTAGATCATATAAAAATCCCCTGATAGAACCAGGGTGAGATATTGCTCAAGTATGGCGCCTAATGGCTCGACATGGAGAGTTCCGCATGGTAAATAATGGGAGCTTTCCAACTTCATCTCCGGTGCTGCTCGTTTCGCTGAAGATGGAGCACACAAATGGGATCACGTCCCGCTGGGGGAGACCCAACATTGAATCGCTATGGAGAACTTTAGTGTTTTCCTAAAGAGAGACGGGTTGAGACCTCATCCTATCATTACATATAAATGTAATTGCATTTCGTGTTTATAAAAAATAAGTGAAGGAAATTTAAAAAAAGACATTTATTAAAAAACTTGAACCAGACATATTTTATTTATTTTCATTTATTCATTTATTGTTTTTTCATTAATTTTATTAATGTTATCTATTTCATTAATTGTATGTATTTATTTATTATTTTTATATATTTTATTTTAAAAGTGAAGGAAATTTAAAAAAAATATGTATTAAAAAACTTGAACCAGATATATTTTATTTATTTATATTCATTTATTTATTATTTGTTTGATTAATTTACTAATGTTATCTATTTTATTAATTTTATCTATTTATTTTTATTTATTTATTTTTCATTTTTAGAATATTTATTTATTTCTATATTATTATATTAATTTAATCTATTTGGTGCCTCCCAATCCCCCTCTCCCCTTAGATCTTGAGTTGGACACTTGTGGTTTAGCTGATAAGCTTCCAAATTAATCAGCCAGCTCGATTCAACGAAACACCTCTGGGTAGATTTTTTTTTTTTTGTACGAATGTATCCTGCGCATACTAACGTATTAATCAAGGGGACAATTGTGATAATGGAATGAGAGCTCGACATGACGAAAAGAAGCTTTAGCCTTCTCTGAATAGCAGGAGAGGCCAAATGTGACCGAACGTACTAATGCCACCACGGTGATCCGCTCATCTGGCACCGTGTCGGGGTGGCTCGCTGTGATATTAAGTCGTCTCATATTCCGGAGGCGGGGAGTGACAGAGCTGAAACGGGAATTTGGCACTAAAACCGTCACTAATGCTAATTCCAGCCCGACTCATAAAAACGTTAATCTGTAATAATGGCATAAATTTATACAGGCAATGGGAGGAGTTACTTGCTTCCCACTTTAAGACCTTGACAGTTGGTCTAACTTTCTTTCTTCACTCAAATTGATATGTTCCCACTTGAGAAAACGTTTAAAGTAGTCATGCATAATGATTTTCAATCTACTCTGACTTCACACGAGACTTTGAATATCGCGTCAATTCCAAGCGCCTACTGTCGGGATGACCTTTGACTCGCAATTGAGCCCGCGTATTTCCGACAGCTGCCGAAAAAGAAGAGAGGCAAGCCCAGCACATATTTTATAAAGAATCCACCTACTTGCCAAGATGATTTGCTAGTAGCACGCTAGACTTTATGGCAACCATAAAGGATCAAAGTCAGTTAAAAAAAAAACGAAGCTTCCACCAGGTTGAGAATTTCGTCCGGGTTTCCGATACCGTCAAATGTCGCTGGGTGACTTAATGAGGGAAGACGGGCGCGAGCGACACATTTAGCACATTATCTGTCATTTCAAAACATGGCGACAACTTGATGAAATTCATCCTAACATGGCGAGATTGATGAGGTTACAATTTGGAAAGAGTAATAATCACCTGGCGGCAAAATGACATGAACATGACGGTGCGTTTTGTATCGGATTGTTCAAGTTAATGACGGAACAAGACGACGTTGATGACAGATCATTGCGGTTAAAAAGCAAATACGCACACAAAGTCAACCTGTTAGGACTATAACTAAACACACGCACACATTTTTGAAAAGTGTATAGAGATGAGATCTGGATGTCAGCCAGGAAAGATATTACAGCTATAATTTATTACCTGCTGGCCTCAACTGAACTTGAATTTTGCTGGCAGGAATGCTAAGTAGGAAAAAAAAAGAAAAAAAAAGCGAGGGCGGGGGGCTGATTTATGCACAGCAACTAAAGTCAACTTATTCAGAAAAATATGCAGTAACAGTCTGATTAAGGATAATTATTGCGGGGAAAATTTTTGATTTTATTTAGTGTTTGTCAACAGCTTTGGTAATGCAAGGCCACTTGCGTGTTTTGCTCCCATTTTTGTTAGCAACTCTGATTAATTTATTTTTTTAATTACAAAGCTTAATTTACCTGCAAAATCCTACCAAATAGCTTTTTTTTTTCTTTCTTCTTGACACATCACTACTGCTACCATCGCGAGTACCGATACCGGTACCTCGATACTCTCAATGGATACTATCAACCATATGTTTCTTAATCTTGACGTACATATAAAGGCATTTTTTAATTCAATGGGTCCCATTTCCCAGATTAATTGGATGCACAAGCATGCCTGGAGGGATCCACAAATGTGTGAAATTTCCTGACAACAGGAGGTAGAAAAAAAGGCTCCATCAATCCAATTCTGATCATAACCGTAACTGACGTTTCATGATTCATTAGGTGTGTTAGAGAGAGGAAAAACAGACCGTCAATGTGAACGAAGGCAGCCGAAGCGCTTGACGTCTTCAAAGCCGAAAAACGGAAATAGGCGGAGGTGAGCGTGGCAGTTCAGAGCAAAGAGGGCAGACAGTCGGCGGCATCAGAGTCTTGTTAAATCCGAACAACTATCGCATACTAGCTTCTGGTAATTAACCAAAAAAGTTGGCTCATGAATGACTTCGACACATTTTTCAAAAGACAGCCAGTCGCCATGGCAGCGGATCTGCTAAATGCAAAAAAAAATACAGACGTTGAGTTTATAATAAAACCTGAAAGGGATGGAAGTGACAGAGCAAATAAAATTCGGGGGATGTTTGTGATGGTGATAGTTGGCCCGGGTGACTGCACATGTTTTGTTGTTTGGAATGGCGTTCGCTCTACTAATAATATGTTGTTGCTCTGCGTCATATTTCTCAGAAATTAACGCAAGCGCGGCCAAAACGAGGAGGCAGCGAGCCGAAATTAACAAAAGCATCTGACATCCCGCAAACACATTCATGCTGCTTCACTCCAGTTTTGCTTCCAAATTTTAATGAATCGGATGCCGCCATGTTATCAACAAAAGCCTCTGCAAAAAAACTAAAAATAACAAACGTTTTTTTTTTTTTATTTTGCACACTTCAAACTGCGGTAACTCATATGGGACCCTTGCCAACGAGACAGACAAACCCAGTAGGGGGTTGTTTGTTCACGAATGCGACAAGACAGATCAATCTAGTTCCTCACAGATCCCAGAAGGAGTTAAAAACTGTAATAAAGAAGCAAGCGGGAGTTAGAAGTGTCACAAAAATATTTGGAAACCTCGACGCCACCATTGACATAAAATCCCGATGCATCCAAAGATTTGATTTTATGAATTGAGAAGAATTTTTCACATTCATTCAAGAAAAAATCTCCACTCGCTCACTTCTTGGACAGTTTGTGAGCAAGAGATTGACACTATCTAATTACACTCAGACGTGGTGTATTCCTCGAAGGTGCACGGCTGCTATTCCGCCATGTGCACTTCTCTTCGGGGTCCCTACCAAGCGTGCCAGATTTGGGATCAGCACCTAAATTGGTTTTGGGGGAGCGAGGTGCTGATGTCGTGCTGAGAGGAAATTGTCATTTTTAAGATTGCAGAACCGCAAGGGGAATCCGAATACCGTCACACCCCAAGGTATAAAAATCTCCATGTTGGAATTTGAGTTTTTTTTCAGACTAAATTGTTATCTGAATTGCTTATCAAGGAGCAACCATCTCGACTGAAATTGGGGGGAGAAAAATGGGGTACACGTAAGATGGACGTAAAATCAATGGCGGGACCGACACAAACAGACGACGGCTTTCGTTCACACCTACGGGTGAGCATCACCAATTAACCTTTCTCACTTTTTGCCACAACCCATAAACCTTCTCGCTTTCGGGAAATGACGCCATCGTGTCGCCTTACGTAAAATACCGCCATACAATTTAAAACCTCAGAATAAGTTTCCAAGCTGAGAAATGTATCCACCAATTGCATCTTGATAGTTTGCACCATGCAAATGGTCTCCATGGCAACCCCACAATGCCATACAGTCCCCACCTGTTATTCTGTGAGGCCACTCAGCAGGATAATATTCTATAATTCCGCCTTCTCACTATAAGTACACGCAGAGAAACGCTTTGAGCAGACAGCAAAAAAAAAAAATCCCCGCTTATGCAATCTCATGTACCGGTTCTTACAAACCACTCGCTGTCTCGATGCATAAAACATCTCGTCTGGAATTTTATCTTGAATTTCATTCATGGAGGCATGACCCGTAAATTCCATGTGGCAAATGTTGCGAGAGTCATAGGAGCTTTTGATTCCGATTTATTTCCCGCTTGGATGTTGACTAAAGTAGAATAAAGACGTCATATGTCATGTGCATGTGAGGGAACGAAGCAGCAAATGACTTTGGAATTGTCCTCAAGGGCCAGATGGTGTTACAAGGATTGGGATAAGATATTGGCTTCATTTTCAATTCAGAATAATTGGAACAGCCAACCCCTATGTTTTGTACCATTGGGATTATATTGAATGGAGTTAAAAAGAAAATAATGGAAAAAAAAATTTGGGCTTGTGTGGTTGGGTGTCTATGATTAGGGGGAAAAAAATCTATTCAAATAACATTTTAGATGATTTTTTTTTTTTCCCAGTCTGTGCTGCATTATCTCCCGGTATGATTTATTTAATATTATGCCTTCAAGTAAGATAAATGAGCTTACTAGATTTACCATTTACACGCCTCTTGTCAGATACGACTTTGCGCTTCTATTTAAAAACAGACAATTGAGGATTATAGCACCACCTGTTGCATCGGCATGGAATTATCAGCTTGTAAATCACTTGAGTGATATTCAAATTACAAATTAGATAAGAGTCACAATGCAGTGGCAGAGAAGAAAATAAAATAATGATGACAACTCCCCAAGAAACAGAACCTGCCCTCGCGAATTATACTACTCTATAAACTCAGTTTCAAACTTTTTGGATCAATAGATTCTGTCACCTCTTATTTTTCCCAATCCCTCAGGGCTTCTATGAAAAATATAGCTTGTAAGGCAAATATTTTTGGCTTGGGACACGCAACGATTTGACCAAACAATTACTGAGTACACAGACAAATTGCAGAGTCACTGTCTTGGAAAATTCCCTTACTTGGCTTAAAGCATTAAATAAAATAAAACAGTTTTTTGTTATTCCCCCTTTGCGTTTGATTAATTAAACAAGTAAATTACCGATGTGATTCTTGACAATTCATTTACTCGTGTCTTTGCCCTTCCGGCCAACTCTGCCCGACAACTTTCAATGAAAGCTATCTTTTTTTTTTTTGTGGTTGTTGCCAAAAGGCCCTCATTAATTACAGACAGCGGTTCCACATACCGGCTTTTTGTTTTTCTGTGACGTTTTTTAGCCTTAGCCTCACCCGAGCCCAGTCATGCTTAGAGACAAGCACGAACCCAAATAGCGCTCCCCTCGCAAATATTGACACAGGCACCCGAGGCCACGCCAAATGAGTGCCGCCCCAGTGACAGAGGCATCTGTGACTCCAAATGGAGCATGGCAAGCATACAAAGTAGGTGAGCGCAGAGGATAAAGAAGACACCTTCTCCAAGGTTGCAAACATGATGCGTATTTGATTGGAAGCAATAGCTAACCGTCAAAAGAGCCAAAAGAAACTTTAACATGACACACTACAAGATTTTACAATCTGTAATCGTATACGTTAGCTTCAACCATTTCCTGATTTACGTTTTCCTCGTTAACACAAAAAAAAATATTATTTTTTTTTCCCTAGGAGAGCTCAGGATCGCTTGACTATCCATTTTTTTAACCTCTCCACAAAATCACAAGTAAAGAAATGCTAGTGATGGGCAAATGAAGCTTCAAAATAGCTTCATGAACCAATTGTTGTATTCTTTGGCTCCTCTAGATGGCAATGTTGGTTTCAAGCCAGGGTTTTAAGTTGGTGTGCTTTAAGCTCTTTGTTGAATAGAGTGCCATCTAGAGGGCTCAGTAAACACAACAACGGGTTCATGAATCATCTTGAAGCTTCATTTGCCCATCAACCGCAACTTTGATAGTGCCGTTAACCGACAACTTGACTAACCATGTTTTGGACAATGCATATTTCACGGTTGCTTAGCTAACAGGCGATCAAGAGAGTAACCAGAGGTCAAAATAATTGAGAACTGAACAACCTGCTGGCCTGCTGAGATCAACATAGAGTTGTTGTTTTTTTTAAGAAGCACCAAATTGCCACAGATGTCCGGTAATTTCCAAATGATTCCACAAGCCGAGCTTCAGCGTCACAAGTGGCTCATTGAGAAGCTCATTAAAAAGTGTACGCAGCCGTCTTTGCTTGCTCACTGCACTGAGTTGCTTGCATGAGAAATAAGATGTGAAGCAGGCGGCGAAACGACGAGCACGGTTTGTATTCGGCTGCTTGCATTAGTGTGTGACATGTGGGCGGATATTGAAGACGCTATTAGTATCGCATTTCCAGGCCTTATAAAAGTGTCGACGAGTTGGATGCTTTTCATACATCTTGGTCTGATAGGCGTCACAGCGCCATTTGGGTCCCAAGCCTCGGCGTTATCATTCAATGATAGCAAGCTGTCGCTTTATCCTGTTTAACCTTGCACGTTGAATTACCGATTCAAGTTATGGAACGTTTCGCTTCCACTCTGAAAATAACGATCACATTTAACAACACAGGCTGATTTTTTATTTTTTTTTCCTTTGGCACTGCTAATGATATTTAAATGCTTTCTGTATGATTTTAGTCCAAAAAATGACATCTTTGAATTCATAAAATTGCTTCTAAAAGCATCACAAGTTTCCAACAACAGCAGAGTTACTAAATGTTGCATTTTCACAAGTCATGTCAATCATTCTGTCCCCATAGCTGACATGTGATGATTAAATTGTCACCAAAAAAATGGTGCCTGAGGACACTTTCATCAAACACCAATCACGTCACTTCACAGATGGGCAAATTGCGGGTTCAAATTCACCCAAGTGCTTCACCAAGTCGTTGTCCCCGACTGCTATTTGTCCTCTACTCAGCAGGGTTACAAATCAGCCCTCTCGCACATCCAACTCATCAGCCATCATCCCCGCGATGCTCATCACCGCTAAAAGGGGACACGGCCCTGCCGGCTCCATTAGTTCTCAACAGAAGCCCAAAGAAATAAAAACAAATGAGATCAGTCACTGCATCTGTAATAAAAGAAGCCAAAGTTTTCAGTGCTCCCAATTGGGGGGGTCGAGGGATTTTTTTTTATCCCCCTGCCCACTCCCACACAATTCCAACACAGATTTAAAAACATAAAGAAACCTAAAAATGAAAATCCAATCCAAGTGTGGTGACTCGGCCTTTCAGCCCTGACTTTCTGATTGGTTCATTTAGCGCTAACAGCACCACCTGTTGGTTGGGATGCACATGACAGCCCGCAACTCAGAATCCAATAGTACTTGTTGATGTGTGGACTGTAGATGACAAAAAAGTTGCCAATTTGGATCAGCTTTACATCAAATAGAGTTGGAAAAGTGGAGATCATCCACGGAGGCTTAGACATGGTTCCATCTTGTTTGTCACCTGCTTACCAGGAGAGCTCAGTATTTAAAAAAAAAAATTCTGCGGTCAAACGCTTTAGAACTTCAGTGATTTATTTATTTTCATTTACTGAAACAGTGCCGCAACAGCAACATTGCGGCATGACACCTGCAACAGATGCCTTAAGATGGAGTATGTGCACATGAAGTGATCACTTATCTCCTAAGGGGCCTTCCCGCGGCGTGGTTTAACCCACCTGTGACCTTATCGATCCACACGTGGAAATAGTAGTTGAACATTCTAGCCGGGGAGGATATTGGTTGACTCAAGCTGTGTTGATGATCCACTTTTTTTTTCTCCGTCATATTGACAGGAAAAACATGTTTTGGGACGTGACTCACATTTGTGTGTGCGTCTTCCAATGCGGGTACCGCTCAAAGTTGGTGGTGATAAAGCAACCAGGGTTTATTAATGGACACTTTATTAGGCACACTTGCACAATTCAATGCTGGAGATTTCAAACTGAGCAAAATCCTTTTTTTTTTTTACACTAGCACATAGCTATTGATTAGTATTTATTACGGATGCAGTGATGTTCAACTGCACTGCATCACGGTGGGAGGTGTTTTTAATATGTTGCTTTCTAATGTGACTAAAAAAGGAATTATAAGTATCACAAAACATCCTTGTGCAGTTCCACGCATCTCCAAACTAGAATTTGAAATGATGCCAAACGGCCTCCTCGTTGACGTGCATCAAATCTGAGCATAATCTTTGTTTTGATCTCATTAGACTGTGCAGGTGTGCCTAATAAAGTGGCCGATGAGTGTAGCTGTTTGTCACAGTGTGGCTGCGGCATTCAGTGGATCAACTCTGCTCACTGTGTCTTTACAAAATGCACCATAATGGTCGTCATCATCAGGCAAAGACGTCAAGGATAAAATCAATAGATTTGCTCAAAAGCAGCATGCTTTATTTTTATTTATTTTTATGGCGAGTACAACTACGGTTTACCTGATCGTTGTCAGAAGTAGTTATTTGATGTATCGAGTAATCCCCGAACGTTTCCGTGGATCCAAATTAAGTTTCTCATCCATGGCACGTCTCAGGTGCAGGCAGCGAGATAGACGATCACTCATTCATTCATTTAATCAGGATGCAGCTCCGGAATCTTCTCCACACAAATGTTCTTGGTGAGAATCCCATGAGTAGATTTGAAAAAATATATATATTAATAAGGAAATTAAAGCAAAACCAAAAAAACAAGGGTGACTATAGGGGCGTAAAATCATAAAGTAAGCATGAGTCGAAAGGAAAGCACAAAAAAGATCAACAGAAAAGGGGAAAGGAAAGAAAAACAAAAAGGGAGAAAGGGGCCACCTTGCTTGCGTTGATTGTTAGAAAATAAAAAACATAAATCCATGTCATATATTCTCCATGGTTTGGCGCATGTATATTCCAAAGCAAAGAGACAAGCTGCAGCAGCAGAGGCAGCGGAGTGGGGAGCTTTTTTCTTTTTTTTCTTTCGACCGATGCCCGGTATTCCAAGTCCAAGGGAGCTCTTGATTTGACGCAAAAAAAAAAGCCCAAAATATTCAAACTACCCCCACCTCATGGGTCCTCTTGGCTTCATCCGTGAAGTCATGGGGGAGGGTGAGGGGGACGATAACGTCTGCTGTGCTATTCGGGGAGAGTATCCACAGGCAGTGGCTCTCAGTCGGCATCTGCCTCCTCTGCAGTCGCTTGTCGAGCGGAGGAAGGGTGCGCGCTCCCGTCGCCTTCCACCGGGAGAATCGTCAAGCGCGCTCACAGAATCCCCCCCCCCTTCCTCCCACACCCCATTCGTATGCCACCCCCACTCCAGCTCTTCCCCGTTTGCTTCGTGACTGTGACGTCTGCACGCGCACTTTCCAAAAATACAGAATTACTTGCGTCTTTCCGCTTCGAAGAATAGTGGAGTGAATTAACTGGACACTTAATTAGGTACACATGCACTGTCGAATACAGGGATTGCTAGTTAATCAGCATTAAAATATGCATCTTTAATGATCTGAGCTGGTGTTGAATAGTGGCGGAACAAGTAAATGCGCTGCCAGAAAATGGAAGACGCAGTTTGAAAAGAGTGTGTGCGCCGTTGTGGGAGTGAACAAAATAAAAAGCTGGCATGCTGTGACAATACTAGCCAATAAAAATCTGTCCACCTATTTTCAATCTGTTTCTGTTAAAGAAGATGAACACTCAAATATGGTTCAGCGTGTTAGAGTTCTAATGGAAAATCACCCTATGCATAATGCTAACACATTTCCTCCTCCATGCCTAATATCAACCATAGAAACAAACATCCTTCAAAGCTGACACGCTCGCATCCTCATACATCAACCCGTCAGAATAACAGCGCCTCGGAAGAAGCGCGTCACCAGAAAGTGACATTTTTCATTAACCTCAACAGCCTCTTTGACAGAGAAATAATAATCACATTGTCATGGGTGTTAAAAGTCTCACTGCTCTGAACTGTGTCTGTGTGTGTCTGTACTTTGAAGAAACACTTGAAGAACGAGGTCAAGTGCACACCAGCAAAAAGGTCGCACTTGTCAGATTCACTCATTTGGGAAAGTCATCTAATTAAAATACACTTGAGATCATTATGATTAATGAATGTGTATTCAGTTCAAACTTGATGCGAAGTAGAATTTTTATTGGATTCACTTTGTATGGTACAATATAAGACTAAGAACTTGAATATAAAAGCGTTATTTCAGAACCACGAAGTTTCATTTTATTAGGGACTCTGGCAATAGATGAACTATGAACTCTGGATTTAAAAATAAGAATGTGTAATAGTGGTCATATCGAAAGTGTTTTTGCTATTTCAGCACCATGGACAGTTCTTGTGAATTTATTTTCTGTTAGGGACTATATGCCAATTAGGATTTTAGATGTTTGCATAATTTGAGAATAAGAATATGTAATAGTGATCATATAGAAAGTGTTTTTGCTATTTCAGCACCATGGACAGCTCTCGTGAACTTTAATTCTGTTAGGGGCTATGGCAATTAGGATTTTTAATGTTTGCGTAATTTGAGGATAAGAATGTGTAATAGTGATCATATGAAAAGTGTTTTTGCTATTTCAGCACCATGGATAGTTGCTGTGGACTTTAATTCTGATAGGGACTATTGCAATTGGGATTTTTTTTTACGCAGTTTTTCAAATCCCCTGCATTGTGCTCGGTGGGTTGCTTAATAAACCATCTCTCGTACAGCTAGACAATATCTTTATAAATACGATGCAGGGGCACTGCTGACCTGCATGCTTCAGAAAGCAGCTAGGTCGGCCGTTCTTATTGTCCATGCGCCGAGACGCGTGTACAGCACACGTCCAAGTAGCATGCATCAGCACAAGTCAGAGGAGCCCCTTGACCTGATTAGCCGACATCTGCTGTAGCCTGAGGGCCTCCTTCTGTACGGACGCTATAGGAAGAACGCCCAAAGTGTTTTCACGATGTGAAGATGCTAATCAGAAGAGTGTTCCGAATGTTCTTCCACAATAAACATGTTGGATTTGTTCGGAGTCCACCAAGGCAGACTTAAGCCGCTAACTTCAACTTCACTAGTTTTAAGCTAAATGGAACTTACATATGGCTGTGGCTGTGTGTAGTTGTGTACATGAGTGCCAAGTATAATTTATGGGTGTATAAGCTTATTTGTGCGAGCCTAATGTGCAGTCTAGCGGATCCTGGCTAGGGTGGGAGTTTTGTAAAAAGCAGTGGTCCATGAAGCTAACTATAGTTCCTCCCTGATCAAATGTGACAATTATGATGGTGCTCGTGGGTACAAAACTCCCTTCCGGCTCCCCAATCCATTCTATTGTGCTCTCTCTTACTGCCACCTTCTCTCTTCATCCGCCACGCTGCTGCCCTTTACGCTCACATGCAAGCAACTCTGCTACTTTCTACATTTGTTTTTACTCTGTGCTAGGAAGGGAATCTAACGGGAAATGTTTTGAAACCTACTTTTACTTATGAAGGAGTAAGCGAGACAAGTTGTCTGTCCATCTATCCCTTTGAACTTACCCCGTCTTTGCGACCACCTATCACCCGCCCCGACTCACCTCTCATATATCTTCCTCTCTCCATTTGCTCATTCCATCCCCTCCACACATTCAAGATCTGAAACCAAGTGTAGACCGGAGTGTGTAGCACCATCCATCACTGCTCGTTAGGGGCCACACGAGTTCACACAAAGAAAACGATCATTTGACTTTGGCCGGGCGAGTTCATTTCAACAGCAACCGTGACTTTATTTATTGGGCTATAGTCACAGATAACGACGGGATCTGGTTAAGCTATCATTCAATTTAGTGAATATCGAAAGGTACAAAAGGAAAATAATTTTGGAATTCCCTGAAGGCACGATCGATAATTTTTTACGGTGGATCATCGGAGTATTGATCAAATCACTGCTGCAGATGAACAACAATTAACGCTTGAACACAAATAATCCCTTTTACACAAAAAAAAAAAGACAGCGTTATAAAAAAATCAACTAAAAATTTCGGGTCCGAGACCCTAATTGAACTTCATCGCCAGTTGACTTGAGAAACCTTGTTGCACTCCATCACCGCAAGGTGGGCCGAGGGAGACGATGAATTAAATCCACCTTGACAGTTGTGATGACGTTTGATCTTGCCCTCAAGGAGATGAGTTAGCAATTTCATGCCAGCAGAAAACACCCATCACGCTTTGGAAGGGCAGAAGAAATGTTGCTATAGTTCCATCATTTTCAGAATATAACAATCCAATCCAGATGAGATTGCTTAGCATAGCGCCACTTTCCCAAAAATAAAAAAATGGCGGAACTCTTAGCTAATAAATGAAGCAACACTCAGGCAGTAGTTTGGCGCATGTAAAAAAAATCCAATTAAATTAAATTAATAAAGCACGGCAGAATTTATTTAATGTGTACACGGCCCAAGATAAAGTTTTTAAGAGTCGTCTGGTTGAGTTTTACCTGCTCGTTCTAAAAGCCATCCATCACTCACACACAACCAATTACCTTCCACCGTCCTCCATTTTAAGCCCCTTGATGACTCTCCCACTACTGTCCATTTTTTTTTTGCCGCTTTGTCTTTTAGCCCCAAGACAGGTCTTGTATAGGCTCTTAACTAAATGGAATCTTTGCTTTGGGAGCTGCGTCATAGCATAGACGCCATGCTCCAATAAGCACTGCAAACAGTAAAAGGCAAAGGCCAGCGCTGTATTCCCCAGTCGCTTTGTGACCGCATACGAGTACACAAAAGGAGACAGATATGTGGCAAAAATCACCACTGATGTGTTTTCATTTTTTTTTCCAAAAGTGTTTTGTTGCACAAATGCGATGACACAACCCCTGTGCCCCTCACTTGCCTGTAATAAAAAAAAAAACATAAAAAAATGGCATGCTGTGGGAATTACGATGTACAAGCGTGAAGTTAAACAAGTGCAGCATGCGTGCACGACTCCCATTTTAGCCTCTGTTCATAATTTACACACTTGGCGTCTTTTAATAGTCACGCTCCAAAGAATCATGACACCGAGGAAGGAAAAAAAAAAATTGCACTTCGGTGAAACAAATGATGAAATATTCACAGTGATCAAATTGGTTGTTGTTAGATGAAATCTATGAGGCTCTTTTGGAACAGAAGTCAAACTCTCAGAAGCTCTCATGGACAAGGAAAAGAAAGCAAGCAAGCAAGTCTAAACATGGCTTCATGTTGTGGTCGACTGCAGCGAAGATGAAATATTTACAATCTCTTTTCTGCTGCTTTGAAAAAGCACTTTTAATCAGATAAAGCAGGGGAGGCTACATACTTACTTTTCCTTTTGGATTAAAAAGCACAGACTGCTTTTTTTTTTCTTGATGTTCAATTCTTGAGTTGCATATTAATGACCTTCAATGGTACTTTTGTCTTGGTAGTATATTTTTTTTAAATAAGAGTCTCTGAAAATCAAAAGATGAAGTTGATTCATCTCAATTCTATGGATTCAATTGATGAAATGCTTCCAAAAAATCTTTTCTCACTTGGCCTAGATATAACAAACAGAGTTGGCTCGTTATGCTCATATTTTATTATGATTTTCACACCCGCCACTGTTTTCTTCTCACCTTCTATTTGCTAGCTTACTCAGGTGGCTCTGCTACGAAGCTAATGTATGATTGATCGTTTGAATAAGCGACACTCGACTGCCCGCGACTTTTCTGTCTCTTGTCTACATGTTTAATGGACCAGCCAACAGGACGAGTGTGTGTGTGTGTGTGGGGGGGTCTTGCAGCAATAAGCCCCCGCATGTCGTAATGTCACATGACAGCAACGACTATTCCTTCCACGGCTGCGTTAATGTGCTACATCGGCATAAATTTGAAAACACATTTGGCCGTGAGTGAGAGCGATGCATTTGACATTGGATGCAAATGAATCAAACGGCCCACTTATCACATCACCTCGCTTCCACTTCTGACCCCATCGACTCCAAATCATAACTTTCCGACTATCGGCATCCATCGGCCATGTTCCTTTGAATCTCCCATCCCGGTTCAGTCTTTTAAATTAACACTAAGTGCCGTCTGGAAATGACTGAAGTCCTTCATGAACAGTCTTATCAACTCGCCTTGTCATTTAATCCCTCTTTAAGAGCATAATGACTGATTCCAAAGGATTACATGTGCAAAGTATGAACGAGTTACTCTCTGCATTTATGCTTCACTCCAGGGCACTTATGTAACGCTGCAAGGAAGGCGCTTCACCCCGACTGAGGAAAGAAGGTGGGAGGGGGGAAGAGAGAGAGGATGAGTGGAATCTCAATGAAGCATCCTCGGTGACTGACTGGAGTAATGTTATGCGAACATCACCATTCTCTCTCGAGGTGGTCCATTAATCCAAAGTAATGTATTTGAATACCCGTGTTTGGCAAGGATGGAATCTTCCGGCCTTATGAGGCATTTTTGGATGATATTCTAACTTATCCTTCATGCTATAAAAAACACTCGCGACATAATTAATCACTCATAAAAGTTAAGCTCGCTTCCCGCGGTTGACTATTTAGTTTTCTTGAATCGGAGTCAATAAAGATTTTTTGGAATGGGAACGGATTGACAACGAATTTTATGTTCGATTCGCTTGGGCTCTTCACGGGCCAAGCGGCGACCCCCCCCCTCAGGATTAAATGTTAATACTTCAAGTAGATTTATGAGGCTCCATTAGCTCTTTATTACTGTAAGTAACAATGAATTATTGTTTGTAATCAGGACATTGGGTTGCTGAGAACAGTATTAGGTTCACCTCGTACATCATCGGACAAAGCAGGAGGGACGATGAAGTATGGCGACGATCGTAGTTTTGTTTGTAATTGTTTAAACCCCGAGAGAATGGGATCATGTAAAATGCTGTGTTTACTGGCACACATACAAGTGCTCAGAAATGCTTAAGTCATCAGTTTATGTCGGGATTACCGTTTGGTTAATTAATCAAACAGTCGTGGTGGTCAATGAGAGAAATCAAAAGCGGCACTTCGAACATGCTCGACAAAACATTCGGCAGGCGGGCCGGGAAACTGACAGTTCCCTCCCACCAGGCTGACAAGATAGGCAACGCACATAAATAGCATTTACTGTTGCGTGCTTCCTTTTTTTGTCTATCTGCGTCTGATCTTGACATTTTGTATTCAACAAAGCCCAAATGTCCTCTCAGCTATGTTGTGTTGTGTTATGGGACACTTTTCAATTCCATTTCACAACCGCATCACTGGCCAATCCATCACTTTTCCGAGGAATAACAATGATATTTACTACGCACAATAAAAAGTGCAATTCCCCATGCCAGACGGTCTCTGAGGGACGCTCGCTGGCTCGCAAGTTGTATGAAGGCTGGTAAAACTACACTTCCCAAGGGGGCAGAGCTTCATTGCTGCTGCTCCTTGCGGGGGTAATAAACTTGCATTGATCCGGTGACAGGTCTGATTAAAATCAATCTGGAGCTAGTGTCCCGGTGTGGTGGATAGGGGAGAGGGGGGGGATCAAACACACAAGGTGTTGGAAAACAAAGCACCTGAAATATGGAATGCCCTTGGGACAGTTCCACCCACATTTGATAAATATAAATCATGCCATGTTCTCTCAATGTCAGTTTGGGAATGTCTGACGATATTTTTTAGTTTTGGTGTATTGCTAATATGGGTTAGCTAAATGTAGGAGCTGCAAAAAAAAACTGGGAATTAAATTTTTGCGACTGTTCAAAGATATTTGATTCAAAATATTTTGCTCATAATTTTATTGATTAGTCCATATGCAAGAAAAAAAAATCATATTTGGGTGACACAGTGGCAAAATTGCTTCACCGTAGCTAACAATGCAATCAAATCCATGCAAATTGTGAGATTCTCCATTTTGTTTCTCTCCATAATTAAAAAGCAGAACGTTTCTAAATCTACAAGCGCGGCTTCATTACAACATGATTGTACCAAGATATTGATCGGGAATTCCAGCTGTGGGAACAGATTCCTAGCACGCCTTTGCATAAACCATAAATCAATATCAGTCACTGTCTGATGTAACGAAAATGAAAACAAATGCACCAAGCAGACGTAAAATCTCACACTGTATATGTTAACTATTTTTCTATTTTTGTCAATTTGGGTAATTTGATCCCATTTAGCCTCTCTCCTTAATTTTATGCATCATTATAATATACAAACGGACGATGACATCATCACGTTTAAGCACATGTTGCGAAACAGTTATCTTCGTGTAGGTGCGTGTGTTCTCTTGACAAGCTCTTGTATTTTCATCTCATGTGATGAATAACAGGATTACAATGCTGACCCAAGGCGTTTGTTGCGTTCATGTGCATTTGTGTTAACACATCCACTATATAATATAGAGCCAGCACTCGGTGAAGTGGCAATGCTGAAAATCTAGAGACAGCTATAAAACCAAAATATTCACAATAGCGTCACGACCCTGAACACCAAGCCTGCCTTGGACGGATATTTAATGAAGATGACTCTCACTGGCCCGCTGTCAAAATCCCATCGTTGCTTTGACACCTCTTACGGTGCACGTCAATCAAGACAAACAGGAAAATGCCAGGAGGGCCTATCAGCAGCCACTTACCTGGACTTCGTACAGGGACAGAAAAAAAACAATTGCAAAGATGTGTTGCTGTAGCTCATACACACACACATTGTTGCTGATATTTTTAAAGCACTAATGGGGCAAACTGGTATCAAAGTGGATCAGCGGGCCGCAGAATGATCGAAGAGAGCCCCTACTGACATTTTGTTCAAGGAAAACCCAATATCCATGTCATCTTGATTTTGGCCTTCATGTGTCCGCAGTCGATCAATGCGCCATTATTTTGCTATTGAATGAAGCAAATGACTCAAGTTGTTGCTGGCAAACCAATCCGAAATAAAAAAAAGATGTTACACGGGCTGATTTGTCAGTCTGTATTGAAGCGATTAGTTTCAGTTTCAAGTTTCAGCAATGGGATTGAATTTAGGAATTAATTAATTAAAATATAACTACCGTATTTTCCGGACGATAAGGCGCACCGGACTATAAGGCGCACCATTAAAGCATCATGTCAGATTTTTAATCCAAATCAAATCATTCTCCATTTTATCTTTTTTATTTCAACTTCAGACGCAACAAATTACTTTATAATCATAAAATAATGATGATAGTCTTTTTGATTCATAATTCATAGTCTTCAGCGGGCCACTTATGACTGATTTCATGACACAATGCTTCGGGCCAATTTAAATTTAGGAATTAGGTCCATATATAAGGCGCACCGGACTATAAGGCGCACTGTTGGCTTTTGAGAACATTTTAGGTTTTTAGGTGCGCCTTATAGTCCAAAAAATACGGTAGATATGACATCATTTCCTGCTCCAAATATGATAATAATGCCTTTTTTTTTTTAACATAGACTGTTGGGGCATCAGTCCTGATCAGGGTTTTGTGTTTGAAACCAAAAACATTGCCCCCTGCTCTGACACAATAGTTACACTGATGTATTGAATTGAAAATTACCTTCCCATTACACTCAATTTGTCAACGACATTGTTCAAAGCATCCATCATCCTCCGCCTGTCTTGTCCTTTTTTTTTTTCTTCTTCATAGCAGTCTTCCTTTTCTCCCGCTCTCCTTGGCTATGCAGCGTGGCTATTGAAAACACTTTCCCCCATTTTCAAATCAAATTCTCGAGTCAACATCATTACAGTAAAGAGGGCTTGATTTTTTTTTTCTCTCTCTCTCAGCTCTTTACAGCACAAACATGCGGTTTTGATCCAAATGCATACGTTTGTCGCTCCCAACATTC
Organism: Syngnathus floridae; assembly: GCF_059516105.1. Classification (NCBI taxonomy): domain Eukaryota; kingdom Metazoa; phylum Chordata; class Actinopteri; order Syngnathiformes; family Syngnathidae; genus Syngnathus; species Syngnathus floridae. The sequence goes on from NC_142433.1 coordinate 4,897,557, forward strand.
ACTACTGTTTTCAAAGGAGAGTAAATATACCCACAAACATACGTAAGACATAAAAACATAGTGTCAATATTTAGAACAGCTTTGACTGGCAAACACACTGAGAGCAGCTTTTTTCTTTTTTTTTTTTTCTCCTTTTAGTTGTTTACCAGCATGCACGGAGTGTTTTGATCGGCCATTTGTTCACCATTCCATCTCAACCTCTCATTTTCCATGTCATTAATTTTGATTAAATTAGTCTCACAGGGAATCATTAGAAGTTATCCGCCTAGAGTTTCTGTGTGTCGAAAACAGGTCCCATTTTTATCGGGAGAACGTTCACATCCCGTTTTTGTGTGTTTGCGACAGTAATTGATACCTCGGCATGGAAATTGATTTTTCTTCACATACAAATCCCACCTTACATTTTCTTCATCCTCGAAATGTTTCGTGGGTGAGCCGGCTTCGGTTCCAGTTGACTTTAGGCAAGAGAATGATTGGCAGTCAATCGGAGAGAACATCTTTGCACCCTCACGCTCGTACCTTTTCACATCTCAGTCAGTTCAATTAACCTTACATGCATGGAAAAGTGAGAGGAAGCCGCAGTAGCTGGAAAAAAGGACGACATGAAGTGCAAGACACGTCGGCTGAATAATGACATGATTTATGACACTGAATTTTTCAGCTTCCGAGATAGCGAGACGATAGAATCCATAAGGGAAATCCAAAGAAGACAGATTGTGTGGCAAAAGTGGGCGTGGCTTATTGACTATTGTTGATTGATTCAGTCAGCAGTCAATAAAGTATAATTTGTGTTGCCCCTTTTAAATATTCAGATGTCGTTCGTCATTGAACAAAAGAGGCAAAACTGCTATTTGCACTTGATTTATGATCAGCATTTCCCGTTAATCACTTGTATCAACTCGAGTGATTAAAATTGGAGAGTCGGCACTAAAGTCAGGTTCAATCGGCCATAATGCCAATGGCAGTGACTTTTTTTGCCGTTAATTGGTGATCAATGGAATGACTCAGCGCTTTTATCGTCGTACACCTGCAGTGAAACGGGTTATTGCCTCATACTGCAGCTACGCTATTGAACTTTTTTCCCTCTTGACTTCCCTTGGCAATTACCAAAGACTTTAATGAGCTTAAAATAATTTTAACCTTCAATTTTACCTTTTTGTGTCATTCTATTCATTTCATCATTTTGGTTGGGCTGATCGGTTTTTTTCAATTTTGTATTTTTTTTAGTGGCTCTGGTAATTTAACCAACAGATGCACATTCTCTATAAATGTCTTTTTTCCCCCGTCTTATTATAGTTTATTCTTTATCCCATGCTTGATTCCTCCACCAAATTTGGTTAAAACAAATTGCAATAGTTGTTTTCGAATCCTCCAAACCAGATGGGCTTGACAGATGGAAAAACAAATAAGCCAAAAGCGGAAAAGACGTACTTTCGCTTCCACCATGGCCAACTCTGTGTTCTATGTTTACACATCCGAAACATAGTATCTACTTTTCCCCTTCACTTTTTAAAGCGTTCTAAAAAAATGGCGAGTATTTCTTTCACCGTACTGACCCTTCGTCATGGTTCAACAACTCTCATTTGACATTTCTATCCAACGGTATTGAAATGTGCTCATTTTGATCCACTGCTAAGAAAAACCGTTCTATTCATTCTGTTTATACTCTTGTGGTGCATCGAAAGGCGGCGTAGAGAAAAGCGAGATTCTGATTGACTGTCTGACAAAGTGGCTTGCTGCATAATTATATCGTGAATAATAGATGTTCATTCGTACACTCGCGCAGAAATACCGGCCCGGCCAATTGAGCCTCTTCATCAGGCCAGCAAAGCTCGTAAAATGTACCTTAGTTATCGCCAAGCATCTCCCACATTCACAGATTGCACATATTTCAGAGTTGGAAATGCATCGGCGCCATGTGTTGCAAACAATAGCTGCTCCGATTATTTCGGAGTGAGTGTTGCGACCGTGCCAACTGATGTGTGTCAATCAGCCCCCGAGCAAAAAACTCATTCTCTGTCGAGGCGGCCCTAATTGCTGCAGCTCGCGGTGTCAGCCCGAGCTTGACGAGCGGCTCCGATTTGATTAGCCGGCGCCACAAGCCGCGGCTGGACCGATTTGCAGCAGTCCCGTTGTTCCTTCGACGGGCCCTCGAGCTTCTTTGTCGTATTCTTGTCATGAGTTGTCCTCGTATTGTTTAGCGTGTTCTCTAACAAGACGCATTCACAGGTCGGCGTTTATCGTTAGAATTTCTCAATATGCAACTTACCGTATTTTCCGGACTGTAAGGCGCACCGGACTATAAGGCGCACTTTCAATGAATGGCCCATTTTAAAATGTTGTCCTTATATAAGGCACACCGGACTATAAGGCGCACCATTAATGCATCATGTCAGATTTTTAATCCAAATCAAATCATTCTCCATTTTAACTTTTTTGTTTCAACAAATTACTTTATGATCACAAAATAATGATCCATAGTCTTTTTGATTCATGATTCATAGTCTTCAGCGGGCCACTTATGATTGATTTCATGACACAATGCTTCGGGCCAGTTTCAATTTAGGAATTTGGTCCAAATATGTCGCACCTATAAGGCGCACTGTCAGCTTTTGAGAAAATTGTAGGTTTTTAGGTGCGCCTTATAGTCCGGAAAATACGGTAATTGAATATTTCAAGATAATTACTCAGCAAGAAGCTTCAAAATGAGTTTGTATGCCCCTCCCACCTGTGATTGCAGTTGAGGTTTTTGTATCACCTGCTGGTCCAACACACATCGGCTTGAACAAAAAGCTTTCCATACAGTCAGAAATGTCTTTATTCTCGCACTTCCACCCTATTTCACTGCACTCGGTTGCTGCATAGCAATTTTTAGAGAGCCCAAGTGAGAAAGAAGCTTGTTACCGCCACTTTGAAGAGAATGAATTGGCTCGTCACGTCTGTGTATTTTTCTTTTCAAAAGTTTTTTTTTTTTCTCTTTGATGGGCAAGAAGTGACTCCAAGGGTTTGTTTATCCTGGCGTGTTTGGCAACTCATGGGTGACTAAATGCCAGATGTGAGTGTAATTAGGACTGCAGACAGACTTGATTACTCACAATTACTTGTTTCTCCGTGCGCCTCCACTTGCTGCTTTGTGAAAATAAAAGAATCAGTGTGTGTGGCGCTTTAGAGTAGGGGGGACATGTATTTTATTTAGTCGCTTAAGCGTGATTATACATCAAACTGGGGCAGTGTGAGGATGAGAGAGTTAGTGGGACAAATTAAATTGAAAGACAAATAAAATATAAAGTTTGTTGTTGCATACGGAATGCGCCTCATCTGCATGAGGCCCACACGGCACATTCGTAATAATTTGGGTGATGAGAAGACAGAAAAAACAAAATAATGCATTGCATTTGCGTAATGGATTTTTGGGATTTGTAGCTGGAGGCTGCAAACCCCCTCAAAAAAAATTTCCAAGCCCGATGAAAGCACACTGGGTCAGAACATTGTGATAAATCGTGAACTTCAACAATTTTTTTTTTTAATAGCAAACTTGCTCACACCAGAAGGTATTTCAAAGAAAGTCCCCACAGAGATAAGGCATTAGAAATCCAGTTGCCATGGTTACAATGCAAAATAATTAACTTTTCCTCATAATTTGCATAATATTTTGAAAATGAACTAAATTATTCAGATTCTTGATACACACACATTATGCAAGGGGGAGTTTAGGGGCAATATGTTTAATCAATTTGAAGGCGTCATGATCTCGTGTGCATGCAAACGCACAAGCGGTCGAGATTATTCACAACGGCCAAAAAAAAATTGACACAGTAGGTGGAAATGTGCAAAAGAATAATTTATCTGTGCTGTTTGTAAAATTCTGTCACAAAATCAACATTTTTCCCAAATTAATATTTATCAATAATTATTAGCTTCATTATAAATTAAATTACAATATTGCTGGAAGAAATCACGCAAGACCAATGCAATTAAAAAAACTAATATTAAATGTAAGCCTAAAAGTTTATTTTGTATTTTTGCCATGACCGAGTCCTGCTAAATATACTCTCTTCCACGAAATGTGCTAAATTATAGCAAAACTGATCATTAGCATAATTAGGGGATCAGCCAGATGCAAATTGCCTGGAGAAAATTTCAATGTTGTCACTTGACGATTTTTAGACTGACATCTCCCTCGCTCTCGTGTGACAGTTCAACCTACAGCTCAGCGTGTATAAATAGACTTTCAAAAGAGTCAGGAACCATATTTACTCTCACGACAAAACATGTTTTCTCTCACGGGGATGCCGCTGAGTTCAAGTTTTTTCTGGGTGCGTGTGCACTTTTTTTTTTTATTTTCATTCCTTTGAGGGAACCTTTGCCTTCTGGGCGCTTTATCACAAATGCGACTTTGTGTGCCGTGGGAAGGATGTGTACTTGGATTCAAAGCTAGCAGAGTTGGTGCTGGGTAATATTTGGACCTGAGAGGTGAAAAGGTGACCCGTTACATGTAAATGTACCACTTGGGTAGAATGCAGAAGCAAGGTAGTGCATTTGGTAAACAAGAAAGAACTCACAAAGTGTTTTCTTTTTATTCCCTCAGCTAGCCAGCAGCTCTACAAATGAGTGTAAGTGGAGATACGGCGAAGTGTGTGGGCTCTGATTAGGCGTGTGTGTGCATGCGTGTGTGTGTATGCCTTTCCAAGAACAGGAGATTATTGTAGCCTTTTTGACACCTTCATTTTTTTTAGGTAACCAATTGAATATCTGGTTCATTGTACAAAGGATATTTCAAAGAGTGGGAATAAAATGACAAAAATAAATTTCCAAGAATGAAGTGCTCAAAAACTAGCTGCTCTCGCCTTTGATGATTCAAATCCCGTAATGTGCAGACCGATGCAAAAATCGATACAAAAATCGATGTCTTCCATACCAAGTAATAGGTAATTCAAGTTATTTCAGCACCACGGAGAGCTCGGACACAGTTTGTGATGTTTGTGCTATGAAACGCTGCAGGTCGAACCACAGTACAGAATCCATTTGTAATGAGCCAGGGAACAGTGTCATTTATTCAGTGCTGCAGGCAGGCACCGTCAGGTACATATGGAAAAAAAATGAGGAGTTTTAAGCAGGGCTAGCTTTTGGCGTTGCAATATGATGACATCATGATACAAGTAAGTACGGGTTTGAAGAAATTGCTTTATTCATCATCAGAGTTAGCGTATCTCGTCGGCGAGGAAGGAGGTGTCAGATGTGCTATTCTCCTCCTCCGCATAACCAATCCGGGAAGTCACTTTCTCTCCCCCTTCTCTTTCCGCCGCGTCTTTTGAGATTGTTTTGCATCTCCACGTGGGCCTTTTGATGTCGGCGAGAGCGTAAAAAATGTGACCCGGTGATTAGAACGTATGTCACCGTGGAGAGGAATCGGAAACGACGGCGCGGGGATGTTTGAATGGAAAGCGAAGCTTTCATCTGAGGTCGTTGCTTCCGATTATGACGCAAAGTCTTTGAAATGTGCATTCAAGCAGCCATTTTTTTTTTCAAGGAAGGTTGAGGGCTGTCATATGTCATCAAAAAGTGGCGATTTGTGTTCATTTGTGAAAAAGGGGCAAAACAAGGACCAGGCTATTAAAATGAAATGAAATGAATGACAATTTTCTTTTTGACTCATTTTTAATGATTTATTGCAAAACAGTATCGGCTGTTGTTGCGAGTAACGATACTTTGATCCATCTCTTTTGAAATATACTCCATATAGGTTTTGATATGAATTATTGGGATGATCATGCTCGATTTGCATGTCGCTGATGAACACATTCATTGAAATTCACTCGAGTGACTCCTATGCAAATGCAATCAGAAACACAAAGAGCCCAATTCCTTTCTATCAATCTCCTTGACTGACACGCCAAGTTGTCGTGTTGTGCGCGCCACCTCTCTCACGCTATTTACCTCTCCCTATAAATCCCATTGTTGCTTTTTTTTTATTATCAAGCCATTAGACGTTCGAAATTTGACTCAAGTCCCATCTGACTTCAAATGTAAGTTACAGCGTTGGCATTAGGATGAAGTTAATCAAAACCTTCCTCGTGCTTTCAGTACCTGAGCACAAAAAAAATAGTTGACATCACTCTCATCGAGCCCCTTGATTCCAATTTTAGTATTTGACCCGTTTCGCATGCCAACCCATGGATAAGCATGCTAAGGGGATACCCCATGAGAGGAAATAAAAGTCATGGCAAATTAAGGCTTGCTGGGTGGAAATCGAGCCGGAAAAGGTCAGACTGGAACAAAAGAATTTGCGACCAGTGCGGTTATCGAAAGGCGATGTGAATTCACGAATGGCAACATTTCTATTTTTGTTTTATATTCTTATAAAAATATACTGCAATGATATTTTCATTCTATTTATTTTCATACTACCAGCATTATTGTTGTTGTTAAACATAGAATTATAACCATGTCTACAAGCACTGACAGTTGTAAAAGGAGGTTACTTTATCTGAAAAATACATGTTGACCCGTACAAAGAATTTCTCGGCTTACTAAAATAAACGCACACACACAGAGACACACTCGCTTACACCTATTGTGATTGCTGTCTTGGTCTCCCCACTAATTGGCAATTAAAGTGCAACCGCAAAGCAATCAGGGCAAGACTCGGACAGATGTGAAGCGGAGAAAAGGAAGCTTGTTTATGATTTTTTCCCCGGCGTTAACTTTCCGGACACTAGAGGTGAGCTTGAACTTGAATCTCCAAACATTCACACAAACAGAATAATTGCAGACATAAAAACTTCCGATTATATATTTAAAGTCATTGTGAATAACGGCCTCGTAAAAACATCCTAATTATATTGGAGCGTTGGAGCTGTATAGGATAAGTTCTTTAAATTGTTAGTTAAAAGTTTGAATTGTTTTATTCTGGAAAAGCCTTTCATTGTTTGCCGCAATACGTTTGACAGCGAATGTTCAAAGCAAAATTTCCATCCCTTAATTTTATTTTATTTTTTTCTGCTTTGTGCTTCTTTCTTATCCACTCTTACATTGAATGCAACAAACCATGATCAAACCTGAGCTACAAACAATCAAGCCCGCCATACAATGTTATTTTCCTTTTTCTGGACATTGGTGGCGACATCCGAGATAACTCGCTTGTTATTAACAACACGTGTTGAAGGCTAGTGGGGGGGAAAACAACAACCTCCGGCAAAATAAATGCAAAGTACTCTGTCAAACCAAAACAGGGTTGTTGGGTTATTGGAATGGCTGCTAAGGTTCAGTTGAGGATGTGAGGATAGGCTTGTTCATTTAATAGAAGCTGATGAGGCCAAAACGAGTTCATGCACTGATGAACAGCTAAAAGTGTCCAATTAAATGCGGACGGCAGAAGAGTAACAATCAGTGAAGAAAATGGTGGCGAGCTGGGCTTGATTGGGGAGGTCACGAAGAATCCGCAGTTGGACTGAAGCTTTTCGATATATGACAAATGCACTCTCCCGCTACAACCCTCGGCATGTCCTTTCCATGTCGTTTCCGATATTAAGCTGAGAAATCGTGTTACAGGACAAAATCATTGGTTAGGCTACCTTTGCTACAGTCTTTTACTTAACTTGACATTATCGAAAGGGCAAAAGAAAATGAGGAGGCGGCAGTCGACTGTAATCTCACAGCCTTCTTCCTCACTTAGTCACGTTTTCTTTCATTGCGGATGAGGCTTTGTTCTGTAAGTAGTTGGTGAGAAAATGAAAAAAATCGAAATACAAGTTCGGGCAAGTAAGTTACTTTTGAGTCAACTGAGATGTGACATGAAATTAATAAAACAAATGTGGTTTGTGGAGATAGAGCACTTTAGCGGGAGGTAAGAGGATGGACAAATCCTCATTTGCTTGCCGTCTTTTTCATGTCTTTGCGAGAATGTGTAATTTGCGTGTGTAGGATTGTGCCTTTTGAGCGTGTCACCTTCAGAGAGTTTAAATCCAGCTTTGTCGGATGATGACTTGCGCGGTGGTAGGGAGGTGAGCCGTACACACGCAAAGTGACTTCTGGATATTTTTGCTGGGGAATTAAATATCAAGCTTTGTTGCATCAATCTTTTTTTTCTGTGCGTATTTGCAGTACGCAGACACATGTTGCCCTTTACGTCCACTCATTAAAGTCATCAACCACCCGCTGATCAGGGAGATGAAACCTTAAACCTCGGCCCTCCGTGAAGGGGGGGCGGCGCGGGAACAATCAGCCTCCCACGTCTTTCTCATCTATCATACCTGAGCGGCACACAGAGACCGTGGCACCCCATTGCCGTGTGAGCCATATTTATCTGTGCTTCGGGGAATTGTCCACTTTTGTTTAAATTCTCTAAATATTATATCTAATATAAATATAAACATAATAAAATACTATATAAATAATATATAAAAAATACAATATAAATATTATATATATAATAAAATACTATATGAAATAAATAAAAATATAATACAATAATATAATATTTAATATATACATAATATAATAAAAAAACCCACCAAGTTTTAATGAAGCACACATCCAATATAAATATTATATATATAATGAAATACGATATAAATTAAATATAAAAATATAATATATTTAATATAATATATAATATATGCATAATATAATTGAAAAACACCAAGTTTTAATGAAGCACACATCCATGCATGTTGAATATTTCATCCAAAATACAGATTACATATTCATTTCCTGTTTACCTGGCAACTTAATTATACAATTTGCATAAGTAATCCTATCCACCTCACGTGCATCCACTTTTATTTCCATCCAAGTTAAAGTGACTGAAGTGCTCGCCGCTGCTCTACTTCATATTGATCCATTAATTGTGCCACTTTGGTGTAAACACAAATCTGCCGTGGTGTTAAAAACAAACAAACACACCGACTCTTAATTATCTGCACCCTCCAAAAATAACAAGCAGGGCTCCCCGGTGACGGGAACAAACAGAAGAATCAGTTCAAAGTTACAATTGTGAATTCAGATGGGATGTTTTAGAGCGAAAAATTTCCGTTGATTGAATTCCATCCAGATAAGCGTCACCTGAGTTACACTCACATACTCCAAATATGGTCGTATCTGGATATAAAAGAAAGTCTTGTTTCCATGGCAACCTTACTGGACAAGTATGTGGCTTTAAGTCAGAAGTCTCCAAATGTTTTCATTTTTATAGGCACATATGTTCCAGCTATGGTGTCAGATTCATGTCATGTGACTTTCTCTCCGCCGATTAAAGATGTTTACTTGCCCCTTATTGGTTCCCAAAGTCATCCTGTTATGTTATTACATTAGAAGATGTATTACTTTAATGGATTCAATTTCATGATTACACAGATTAATATTAGATTACCTTGCAAGCGCTGGAGGAGTAGTTGTTGTCATTTGGGATCTATAATGCATACATTTTCCAGTTTAGGTTCGAACTCCACGGATCGTTGCTGTGGAAGCAAAACGTGATTCTCGCATGCCATTAAAATGACACTCCAGCATGCTTGGTCCAAAGGGATTAAATTTATTTCTAGAAATTACTCTGAGCTCAAATGTGGGAATATCTGAAATGAGAATGAAACCGCGGCTTGGGGGTTAATCAATTTACTTGATTGTTTATTATCCACAAAACAGAGCGCTGGCCACTGTGAGGAATGCTTATTAAGTGCTTTGGGGTGTCTAATCAAATTCAAATTATTTTAATCAAACCTAGTTTAATTTCACGAGCCCCGATTGCACTGGTTATCGAAATTCCGAGCACCTGTAGGAGTCCCGCGGATGGGATACGTACTTCCGCTTGGATGGAAATATGATGTTGAAGAGAACAGAGGGTCGCTGATTGAAAAAAGGTGTATACCCTACAAAGATGAGAGTGCTTCTTGTACAAACAAACATGGACACACACAGCAGCAGCTAAGTGCTCAGCAGAGTAGTAGAGTGTAAGCAGGTGTCCTTTGGGAGCGAGTGTACCATTAGCAGATCATTTCCCTCCCTGCTCCAGCAGGCTCTCCTCTATCATACCTCTGCTGTCAGCACTGCCTCCAAGGATTATGGAGAAACAGAGAAAGAGGAGGGAGCGAGCCAAAAAAAAAAAAAAAAGACAAGCAAGCAGGGCAATCTGGGTGGGAGAACAAAGTGTAAAATTGAAACTTGAATGGTCCTTCTGCCCACAAAATTGTGATTATAACCGTGGTGGGCTTTTTCCACAAACGCTTGGGCGATCATTAAGACAGCAAAACATGTATTTTGTTTGGGCACCGTTTCCAAAAAATCAGGTTGAGAGAAGATGTTGAAAAAGATAAGATACAGCTGGTGACTAGTTTAGAGTGAAGATCAAATAGCAGTCCACATCTGAGCAGCTGGCCATTCTGACTGAAAAGTCTTTCTGACCTGTCAGTGTGTGACGCTTTCCTTGATCCCTGACCCCCTGAGGGTTGCTCTACCTGGAGGCAGAGTGGCGGGTCGACTAGGCTAGACTCGAAAAAAAAAACCTGACAGTCATCAGAGAGAATGATGTGTCACCAAAGACAGGGTTAGACAGCTGAAGGTGGATGAAAAAAGTTTTTTAAAAAACTCACTTAATGGACTATTATGGAAATGTGTTGTTTATACAGAAAAATCAAAATGATAGGACATGGATGTCAAACATAAGGCTTGAGGACCAGATGTGGCCCGTCATATCATTTTACGGGGCCCGCAAAGACAAATGGACTTCATGTATCAATACTAAAATTGCAAATTATCTTCTCTTTTAAAAATTACAGATATTGCTAGCAATTTTTATTAACATTCATTCAATATTTGAATATAAGCTAGTTATTCATCAGTTTGTTTTGAAGCTTTTATTGAATATAATACAAGGCCTTGACAGTCATACTGGTACTCCGAAGGAAACAATGAGTACAGTGTGGCGAGCGACAAAAATGAGTTTGACACGCCGGAATGAATACCATGAATACCGTGACCCCCGTAATCAATTTTAATCATTAGAAGAAAAGACACGATTGTGTACTTTCCGAATTGTAGCCTAGTGCTCAGTTTACAACAAAGCCCGTGTCGCAACTTCATTGATATGATTTAATGATTTGTGGCTTGTCAAACACAAACGCCGCTGTAACCGCCAACTATTGATGAGCCAACCCGCGGTGAAGGCAAACAAAGATAAGAGGCAGAGAATTTGTTGTCTGGACTCAGCTGCAAATAAATCACATCAAAGTGAAAGCAATCCATTTTTCATCTGAGTGATGTTTTGTAAATGTACCAAAGGAAGATTTCTTTATCTTGGCTCCCGTGTTCAAAAAAAAAGAAAATAACTTTGCTATTTCAGACCATGAATGCAAATTATTCGCAATACAATAATTAATGACTGTGGTGCAATGAAATTGAAATGTCATTAAGATCTGAGTTTCCAACGGCAACCGTGTGCAATACAGCAATGAAAGAGCTGTCTGTCACCTTTTTGAAAATAGCTGCTATTCTGGGAATTCTGGGAATTTTTCCTCTCAACTCAGAAGTGAGCCTAAGGCCTTGCTCAGAGCCGCCGTTAACTATTGCAGGCTGTTTGCATCCTGGCACTCAGCATCATTAAAAATCATAAATATATCGCAGGGGAACTTTGTGTACTTTCACATACTTGTAGCCTTCTGTAACTCTGTTACAGTAGTTCAGATTTTTTTTTTTTTTGTTCAGGTTGGAATGCCATGTCAGGTCGCCATGACTTGGAGTGACCTGACAGAGCAGCTGTCCGTTCGGAGGATGCAGAAATAAAAAGCCTCGCCCCGGATCAGTGAAGCGTCAGACACAGTCGCTAGGGCTTTTTGGATCTCCCAGGCAGAGCTTGACTATCTGTCACTCACTCCGTGAACACGCAAACCAAATGGGTAAAAACAAAAAAAGATTTTAGCTAGCAGAACATGGATGGATGCATTTTTGTTAAAAAAAAACAAAAATCTTTGGTTCTAGCTCGACCTGGGGGGATACAAAATATTATATTTGTCTGTTAGGTTAGTCCAGTTTGTGGAGTCCACTTCCTGAACTTGTCCACCAATGTTATCGAGTACTAAAAAAGGCGAGTCAAGGCTGCTGTAGCATTCACGGAGATTAACAGCTTTGTGTATTACAAGCTGCTCAGCAGGTTGCTATTTAAATGTCAACTTGTTTTAAACCTAGCACTTTTCTTTCTTGAATGTCTTCAAGTTGACCCTAGATGCAACAAAGAACTTTTCTTGGCTCTAATTATGGGATTGTAGCCAATCATAGCTCAGCGTTTGAATAAGAGGTACAAGTCTCTTTAAAAGCATTTTCAACATTTCCACCTATACTTTGTTTTGAACCCGCTTTGGTGGAATGAATCATTGTTCTTTTTTTTGTTTGTTTCAGAATTCTAGTCTGCTCCCCCATTTTTCTCTTTTCCACTCTTCCCTTGGCTGCCAGTGTCATAGTGTTGATATGATTTTTTGGATTTGATAGGAAGACCCTGGGCAATCTCTTACACATCATCCTCTGGCTCATACATCAAGCAGCCCCTTGCTTTGTGGTTGCAGGCTATTCTTTCAGCAAATTTGAGGTTGCGGGAAACCAAACAGACCTCAGAAAAGTCTTTTGCTGTTTTTTTTTTTTTTTCCCCCTCTCCCATTGTTGTCATCTTTGCAATGGACATAAAATGGAGACACGTTGATTGTTGAGTAGCGGAAGGTTGCAAAGGTTGATAATCAGCTAACGAAAGTTGCAAATGTTTTGAGTGTTGGCTGTGATTAGAAGGTGTAGGATGGAAAATAGCGGAGGGACATTGTGACTAACAAGCAGTGGCACGCTTAATCAAGGCTTTGCATACTCGACGGTGGCAGTAAAAGGTCACCTATGATTGATTCCAATGACGGGATTTAACAAGGTAATTCTTTAAATAGCTTTCAAATTTAAATGTTTAAAAAGTCCAAGCGTAGAGCTCAATTTTGTCTTTCAACCTGTCCACAAAATCAAAATAAAATCAAAAAGATCAATCATGGTTTTGATATGTGGTTTTTTTGGGCCTGTCAAATTCAGCATTTGATCATCCCACCATTGTCAGCGGCTTGAATATTTAAAAATAGTTTATTTACTCCAATTGGATTAATTACCTTGTTTTCGAAAGCCGTGTTTGTATCGAAGTACAGCAGCGCTAATGAAGCGAAGGAAAGCTCACTGTAGCAGCTGATGTTGCCATGCTCACCAAGAGCAATTAGCTTGTGATGGCCTTGAACATGTCCAACCCCTTTTAAGCGCTCAAACTCAGCTCACATCGATGTGGTTGGACTTTATATCACCACCTTTCACTGAATCGGAGTTGTTTGATTTTAGTGTCCGTGGTTGCACAATTATATGTCAGGAGTTCGAGAAGAGACCAAACTTGACCTTGAAATTAGACACCATCTGAGTAAAATCTCCTTTGTTAATCACGGTTATTTATTTGGCTACTTGGGTTTTGGAACATGAGGTTAAGGAAATGTCAAGGGTTTTAGAGCTCTCTTTCATGCCAGGTAGCTGTCTTCTACCCTCCTTTGGTCCCAAATGAAGTGCTCATTAAGGCTGTAATCATCAGTCTCTGTATTACTTTCATTTATATCGTATTTTCCGCACTATAAGGCGCACCTAAAAACCTCAAATTTTCTCAAAAGCCGACAGTGCGCCTTATAATCAGGTGCGCCTTATATATGGATCAATATTGAGCCACTACAGCAGGCGTGTCCAAAGTCCGGCCCGCGAGCCAAATGTATATAGCTTATAAATGGTAAAAGTTTCGTTGAAGGTGCGCCTTATAATCCGGTGCACCTTATATATGGACAAAGTTTTAAAATGGGCCATTCATTGAAGGTGCGCCTTATAATCCGGTGTGCCTTATAGTGCGGAAAATACGGTACTCCAAATATGCAACGCAATGGCTACACGGCGAGCTATCTACGTCCGTCAGTAGAGCTTTCCCAGGTCAGATTTCTTTCATCTCAAGAGTTTTCTCTTGTTCCTCCCAACCATCCCCCCAAGCTGGGAAGTCTGCTCAGATGAAAGAGGCAGACAGAGATGGGTTCAAGCATATCACAGTGGGCGAACGTCATGTGGGGCATAGCTGGATGCCTGTGAGTTAGTAATAGTTTCCCCGGCGCTCATCCATTTGCTCATGGAATTAGTCAAATGTTTGGGTTTTGTCCCCACGTCGAGATATGGAAGCACCTGGGAGCTTGTGGGACTCAAGTGAGGTCAATTGAAGCGAAAAAGTTGTCTTAAGGGCTGAGAGTCCATCGGGGTTGGGGGGGCAGGAGACGTGAGAGATAAATTAGAGCAAGACAAAGTCATCTGGTCTCAATCAGGCTGGTAAACAGTTGAGTGCGATACCGTCTTCTAAATTGAACTCTAATAGGAATCACTTGAGTGCAGCAGTCAGGAGAGTAGCCTAATGGAAAGAGGATTGCTTTTTTTTTCCACCACCTGAGGCCCAAGGCGTTGTCTTTTTTTTTTTTTGCTACCAAATTAACAATTTACATGTCTGCATTCCTTCTGCTGGGCTCGGTTGGGAAAAGGGGGAACCCATACAAATTGAATCATGAGGAGAAGGGTAACCTTGAAACAATCTGGCCAAACCTGCAAAATGATGTTGAGGAATTTTTGGAAGCGTTGATCAGCGCTGATCTATTTCTCGTGTTTGGCTATTCATCCTCTCACTCCACTGCAGCCATACATCTTGAAACATTTAATTAGCTGGACAGGTAATAAATTCCATGTCTTATTTTGGTCCGAGTAGGTTCATCAATTTATCAATGGGGGATTTCACAGCAGCATTGCCGAAGGTCAGGTGCATCTTGCGTCACCAAATGTAACGATTACATGGGTTGTTTACAAAGAGTTAGCGAACATGAATACTAGCCTTACTTGAAAGCCATTCTAGACTGGATTTAATGATTGTGATCTTCTTAGTGAAGGACACCTGCCTGCATGTGTCAATTCTGAATACTAATTTGAAATTTTGTCCAAAAAAATGATGATGGTTTGCTGATCATGTGTGCTAAGCCTCCTGATTCTTTGATGAAGGGCCATTACATTCTCATTAGTTCAGCTTCAACGCTCGGCGTGTGGAGCACAGCTGCCCTTGATCCCCGAACACGGGCACAATCGGTCCCCAAGGGCCCGTCTCCATTTCCCTAAATATGGCTCCCTTGTCATCGCTGACTTTCATTTGCATTCAACCCGAGAGTCTTCATTCAGCCCATCGACACTCTGCGAACTTATTTCTCACCTACGCATGATATTTGCAATCACGCCACAAATTAATAATGAGGTTTGAAATAGAACGCTTGGGTGATTATTCATATGCAAAAAAAAAAAAATCTTCATTCTCTGCTCAGCCATGCCACATAATAATAGTACGAATGCACCGCATAGTTCACAAATTGTCATTGAAATGATGTTGCAAGAAACTTCTTCATAAAAGAAATCTGAATCAACTTGGAATACATTTAACTATTGAAGAAGTTTTTTTTTTTTTATCTTAATGAAATCTTTCACCACAACTGATCTCTCTGACATAAAACTGAGTCAGCGTCGAAAAGCAGCCTCATCTCCGACGCTTGTAAATTTGGTGTCTGCATCTTTCCGATTAAAAAAAAAAAAAAAAAAGACAGCTACATAACACGCTTAAATCGCATATTAAAAGTCAGGTTGTTTTAATAGGTGATGAATTAAAAGTGCTCCATATGATAATGTTTGTAGAGGTTGGCAGGTGAGCTAATTTTTTCTTAATTTTTCTAATTAAAGTGGGCACCAATGGTACGGCGAGGGAGAACATTAATAAAAACGGGGGGCGGGAACAGATGTTGCGCTTTGATGAGCGCCAAGGTGAGCCCATCATGTGGCGGCAACAATCATCAGGAGAGCTAGATCGGCTAAAATAGAAGTTTTAAAAAGATTAACTTGCAGCCTGTTGATGTATTCATAAGGATTTGCATAGTCTCCAACAGCTCAAGACTATTCCAATTAATCTGACCTCAATAATCAACAATGTGCACATTTAAAATGAATTAATTAGATTTGAACAATTTGAATTTTAATCGGCGAGAGAATTGTTTGCAATGGGCCGCGAGTATTTCACGTGACCTTTAATAACATGTGCCTCTATCGCTTCACCCTTCTCCATCCCATCACTTATCCGGAGGCTCCACAATTAGCAAGTGCGGCTCAAACAGAGTCACCACCCCTGGCGAAAGGGAGGCCGAGTGAACCAGCCACAGGACGTTCCCGGAGATTTCATTAAACCTCCATTTAAGGTCCCGTGAGCCTCAGGAGACACGAGGATGGAGGGCTGAATTTGTGTCAGTGGAAGAGAGGAGTCACTTGGATTCAGAAAAATAAGGACGGGGTGGGAATTTGTTTCCTTGGCGACCACAGGTGTGTGTGCAGGCGGTGTGTGGGCAGACTTGAACACAGATGCTACAAGTACTGAGGCATGATTTTTTTGTGTGTGTGTGTGTGCACTGATCTAATTCAACTGCAATTTTTTATAATCTCCCACAACACGTGTCCTCTCTTTTTTTTTTACTTTCCTGTAGTAAGAATTAAATTGCATGTTATTTCTCCCTCTAAATACTTTACATGGATCACTGCTTGCTAAGCTTATAAACAAACACGTTTTTTTTATTATTATTATATAAAGTGAAGTGTGTACTCGGAGGCCTCGCCGTACTGGTCGCTAAGCTACCGCTAGCTGCCTGGTCCATTCTTGCATTATTTCGGGAGGTCAGCGATTTAGCATTCAAAGCAACGGTTTGACCCCGGGGGCTTTTACATATTTTACTGCATTTGAATTTAATATTCATTGTAAAACAGCATATCCGTGTCAGATATTATTTATAGGGCATTATTATTTTCATTATTATTGGAATCATTTAAAACTACTTTGCAATTCACTATTTTAAAGCTATCTTTCTGTCTTCCGAAGGGAATTCCTTATTCTATGTCCATGCAAGAGGTTGATTCCCTTGAAAACCATCTCATTCACTCTGTGTAACTTAAACTGCTCAAAACGGGGTGACACGAGCGGTGGACAGATAGCCGAGCAGTCAGACATCAATAATAGAGAGCTCCATCCCGTTCGCTTTGAAAAATACATGAGGATGAACCACAGGCTGGGCAGGTATGCGTTTCCTGAGGTAAGACGCAAACCTTTCATTCACATTAACACATGTCGCAAAATCATCAGACCCGACCTTAGGCATTGATTCGTATTTGGGCTGGAATGTATTTTGAAAGTTGAATAGAATTAAAAGGAATTAGCCGTAGGATAAGTCATATATACAGAAATGCTTTACTGAAGACTCAGCTCCTCCCTCTTCTCAGTACGGCAGTAATATTTCTATAGTCATAGTAAAAAATAAAAATAAAAAATTGGGGCCAGGTCACTTGCATCTCAATGCACCATTGTAAGTGATAAAAATGTTTTTGTATTTTCATTCGTGAGAATATATGACAATTCTACTGCATCATAAATGACAAAAAATGACAACAAAGTAGCATCAAGAAGTCAGCTAACATGAAACATTTCAACTGTCACTCTACTTATGTGCTATTTCAAAAGACTTTAAATATATGACTGCGTTCTTCTGATCTGGGATGAAAGCAAAGTGAGCAAAAAAAAAAGCTGCATAGGGAGTTTAAAAGCCAGAGACGGAATGAGTGAAAAAGAGAAAACAGTCTGTAACAGACATGCCACTAATGATGCCACATTCAGCATTGCGGCTTTACAGAGAGAAAAAAAAATAAAACAATGCACACAGAAAAACAAAGCACTGAAGTTCAAAACAACTTAATTGGAAGTTGCGGATGCTACAAGTGCGTAGGAGCTGAGGTTTACTCGTTCGTATGATCCGCCCTGAGCTCACTAGTGCTTGTTTGTTTTGGATTCATCTTGACATATTCTAGTTCATCTTGAATAACCCATTTTCTTGCCTTTTTTCCTCCCTTGTGAAAAAAAAAAAATGAAAATTTCATTTGACACACTTGTAAATTACATTCAGGATCACGTTTCATCTTTGTTGGAATCAAATTGTCAGACAAATCAGATTATACAACAGATGATTGGATTGTAAAATAATCCAGTCAAACTATTTCCTGGATTATTTGAAAAGTGTGGATGGCGAGAAATTGCCAATGGCAAATACTTGTTATTGTGTGATTCAGCTTTTACGACTACCAGTCTAATTGTAATGGAAATAAAATTAAATAAAATTAAATTAAACAGGGAACCACCATATTTTTGTTTTGGCTTTTTATCTATTAAGTTTCTCTCATCTCATAGCAAAGCGCCCACACCTGAAGGAAAATGCACAAAACAGAAATAGCGATTTGGCTAAAGGATGGTTTACGCTCTGGCAAGAAAATGATTACAGTGAAACGAGACAAGGACAGGGAGATACTCACAATATGGAAAAAGCGCCTCACTTTTCAAAGAGATAAGCAAGAATGAATAGAATATGTATTTTTTTTAGAACAGATCAAATACAGTTAGTGTTATACAAGACAAGGGTGTGTGTGCTATAAAAGTACACTTTATACCACACAGCAGAAACACAGAATACGAATGAGTCGCTAATCCGCAATGAAGAAAAAAAAAAAAACAACAACCATTCTGATAAGATTTATCTCCTCTGAGGATAAGAAGCTTTGGTGAAACCTTAAACCGGTACAAAATCAATTTGAACAGGTTGTAACATTCCGAATCTTTTCATTCAAGGACAAAACCTTGTGGAATGAGCAAATATTTTTAATTAGTGCAATTACTTCACATTTTAGACTTGAGGTGTCAAAAAGTACTTTGGTGGATTTAAAAAAAATTTGATGTCGCTTTTATGTCCTCAAAAAAAAATGTGTGTAAAGCTTGAGGGAGCTCCAAGGGAAGCCCATTAATGATAATAATAAATGAAAATAATAAGGCAGGCTAACATGACCCTGGAGTAACAAGCCCGGAATGTTCTTCAACGCTTCCTCTAATCACAACAAAGGTCAAATTTAATTGAGTCCCCGCTTGAAAACAATTTGATTGGTTTGTTGTTAGCTCTTAATCGGCCCGGTACGGCTGCATCCCGTCGTCAATAAGAACTCATTTTTGCTCATCAATCCCAAAGTGACTTGATGTTCAGGTTGCATTTACACTGGACCAATGCTGGGAGTGTGAACTCAACCGTGCTGAGAAGGCAAAGCGTATCACAAAGTCCCGAGATAGCGAGCAGCTAAAAGTCATCATTGCAGAGACACAACACACTCCGACACATTTGCACATGCAAATTTGGTTATGCATGTACACGAGTTCAAGCGGAACTATCACACGACGCACACACATGCTATTAAAAAGACGAAGTGAAGAAATGTACTTTGGAACCAAATTGGATTAAGGGCGTCATGTAATGTGGTCCACGCGTGAGGGGAGCATTCCCTTGAAACTTTGCACGAAAGGGAGAGCAGCTTTTGAAAAATGAGCTGCCTGCATTTTGGTTTGGAGACAATTCACATTCCGCATGGATGAACGAGCACGGGGAGGAGAAGAAGGCTTCACATCCAGAGAGATGATCCTGATCATGATCAGAGGCCATGCTTCGATACATGCGGATAGCCTCACAATATTAAAGCCGCTGATGCATAGGACCCGTCTGACTCTATTCTTTTTCTTCGTTCTCTTTCATTCACATATTTGAAATGACTTTGCGGCGCGATTTGTATTTTCTCCATATTTCTGACACTTGGTCATATTGTAAATATTTGATGCATGCTATTTTTGTGTGAGGCAGAAAGGAAGGATCAGCGGCAAGGCCATTAGGCTTTTCAGTGACACACTGCAATGTAGATAACATCCAGTAGGGCCTTGAAATACGAGATTATTTTGTTCCGTTCACTGTACTTTTTGTGTTTATAAGGCCCAAATCAAACTTTCTTCAACTTCGTTTTGACATCCTTACAGAATACCTTGTATCTCAAATCATCTTCCCCCATTGAAAGGAATAGAAATGGAATTAATCGGTTCCACATTGTCTGCTCAAATACAGAATTAATCGTACAGCATGAGCTAAATTTTCTTCCTAGTTTTTCTCCTTTGGCCTTGTATTTGTATGGATTTTATATATAAAAAAATCAGGTCACAAAGTACCCAGTACTTCAATTCATTGAATAAAGACACACACACAGAGATGTTAAATTTTAGACCATTTACTGCAAGTAAAATCATATAACGCCACATTTAATGATCTCTCATGGCACACCAGCCTTTCATGTAACTCCTTGTTAAACACTGAACAAATATTAGAATACATCCACTAAAGTGACACTCCTACACGTACTTGAAGACGTTGTATTTATCCTGATTATAATCCCCCACGGGGGAAATCCAATTCACTCACATTTCCCCTTGAGGAAAATGTAAGTCTGAGTAGAATTTTCTCTTGAGGGATTATTATAATGTTATATGGTTGTGTCATCTGGTGAGAAGTAGTTTACAGCTTTGCATTGTTATTGCATTGGAAAGAATCATTGATATGCAAAAAGCAAATACCTGTGGGTGATGGAGCAATTATTTATTCCGAGTCGGTTTGGTGCTATTTACGCTTTTTAACACACTTCTTCAGTCAGTGTCATTGTAGTAGGCACGAAAAGTAATACAAACATTATTAGGAAGTGTTAAGTCCTAATTCAGTTTTTATTGGGTTGCAGGAATCAACGTGTTGTAATCTTGTTTTTAGTTAAAGTTGTCGGCAAACGGTTTGGGTGTGGAGTTGCAAATGAGATTTGGAAAAAAAAAATTGTCTTCACAGTCCTTAATATCAGTTAACCACTAAACTCATTTTCATTTCAAATTTTTCAAAGCTCCTCTCAGCATGCGCTTCAATTTATTACTTAGCGCATGTTATCCAATTGAACAACGATTCATATTTAAAGAGACACTCAAAAATTGGAAAGGGGGGGTTATCAGTTGCTTGTTTTTTTTATGAAGCGGGATTTTCATCTTATTGCCGAGACCTTCGCTCCGCTTGTAAAAGCATCGGTATGCAACTTTAAACTCCATTGAGGTGCGGATTGCCCTTCCGAACTTATTTAAAAAAAATCCCCATTATATGTCCATGCTGGATCTCCTCTCTAGTTTTGGTTAACCTTGTTTAAACCCACCAATCCATCCCCACGCTACTTTGAGATATTCCGGACAATTAAATACTCTAGCATGACCTCAAATTGCCCCTATTTATTGATCAGGGACAAGCTTACTGTTATTGATTTTCCTGCCTTTTAATTGGGCTAAGTGGGTCCTCTCTGTGGTAATTCCTCGTTTGACCACAAATGGCATCCGTCGCAGGCTTAATTAAGCAGCTAATCGAGGGAAATTCGATTGATCCCACTGCGCCTGGTGTTTTTGAGTATTTCTGTTCAGCGATATGTCTGGATGTCATATTGTCATTTATGATACAAAGACTCAAATTTGAACATACTGGCTGATTTGCATGCTCATTAGTACATCATTAAGCAGATAGGCCTTTTTTTTGTTTTAATTATTCTTCTGTATTGGATGAATTGCCCCCAAATAAGCAAGATCATTATGGAGACATGCAGCGGTAATAAATCTCTTCTTCTTCTTGGCAAATGACAAGTTCATAAATATCTTGCGGTCAGATAAATCAGGAAAATGTGTCATTGATTTACTTTGCAGTGATAAAATATTACAGAATGAACCAATAGAGTCTCAAATGACCCCATTTCAGATGAATGTACACAAAAAAGCAATAACGGAGTGTTAATCAGTTTTTTTGGATATCCTAAATTTATGTCGTCATCCTCCACGAACATACTTAAGGGCTTATTCGTTTGCCAGGGGGAAAACAAACAAGATTGGATATTGTCTCACAGTATGATGTCCCAAATCCGATTGCGACACACAAAACACTGCCATCGATTTGATTTGCTGGAATTAATTAAATAGCAGTGCGGCAAGCAGCACCGCCTGGCAGCACATGCACAAATGGCTCAGGCATGTAATTATTGTTTTCTGTGGCGATGCTGCTCCGAAGCCTTTTCGTCGACAAGCTTCCCCCGTATCTCCCCGTCTTGGCAATTTATCGCCGTCTTTTGGATACACTCATTAATATAACTGACATACACACGTCTATCAATGTCAGGATAATCGTACAATTTATGTGGAGGAATTCATGAGCTCAACATGTCTCTGTGTTGTCTTTGGTGTCAGTCGCTGCGGAAATTGTTCATGCTTCACTGTTTAGCTCGCTGGTTCATGGATGTCATTTATTTTGCGGAATAATCCCTGTCAACTGGTTTGGGTGTTTTATAGAATAAAAATAGAGTTGTTGTTGTAGTACCACAAGGATTTGTTAGCCACTCTAAATAATAATAATAAAATAATATAATAATAAATAAAAATTCAGAATAATAATGATAAAATAATATATAAAAATAATAAAAATAATTAAATAAAATTAAAATGTAAAAATAATAAATGAATAAAAATCATTTCGACCTCGTTCCGTATGTGCAGGCGTTACAGATAAGCCAATGTGAGCTTTCTGAAATCCATTCTGCGGATATTAATACACATAGTTTTCCTCTGGGTAGCGAGACAGAACTGAGTAATCTCTCATCCTTGCTTTATTACAGATGATGTGACACCCGGTGTGGATCGCCGTGCCAAATTTGTCCTCGCGCTATTGCATATGTCGCATCCAAACATGTTCACCTCAGCGTGAATGCTACGTACATACAAGGGACGCCCCCCCCACCCCCACCTGCCTCACTCTCACCCTGTCGTCGTGTTATGCACGCTCTTCAAAAACTCAGTCACCCTTTTGGAAAAGGCCAAACACACACTGGCTAATGCATGACCGGCCCGACGTATTTTAGGACTGATCCCTTTACCAAAGCTCCCATGCTTTTAATAACACACATTGCCACCCATGGCGGGTGACACAAATGCTTTCGGATACAAGCAAGAGAGGGCGGCTAAAATGTGCAAAGAGAAGGTCATATGACCACCACCCACTCCTCATTTTAAAAATACATACACCAGTTGAAAGGGAATTTGTCATTAATATTGAATGCATGTGTGATGATGCCCACGAGGGCCTGTAAAGCGCCTTTAGTATGTCTGGGTCAAAGGTTAAAGTCATACAACCAGATAAGTAGAATCTAGCCACTCTGCTGGAAATGTGTAGTGATTATGGCTCATCAACAGATGGAAAGGACACTTGTGCTGGAAAAATGTGCCCAAGTGGCCAAAAGACTATTGATTATTTAGCAAACTGTTGAAGTGATGCTTAAAATTGGAAGTATTAAGTGTTGCATGAGAGTTAAAGGTTAATTTGAAAAAAAAGGAGCTAGGGAGAAAATTTGTTTTTTTTCCTGAAAATATTTTTTTCTTGTCTTCCTTTGAAGAAGACTCACAGAAGAAAAATCAATTTTCTGCTATGCCATTAAGTTATTTATTTGCCCTTTTAATTTTGTAACTCTGCTATTGGAATCCTCTTGACTATGTTTGGGTGAAGAAGTTTTCATCTCAAAGCTGGCAGAGGCCAATCGACAAATGAGAAGTTCAATATTTCTGAATCATTATCTCAGGGGAATTTAAATGAATTTAATTCCAGCTCTGCTTTGTAGATTTTTTTAATATTCTTTACGATCCTAAAAAAAAATAAGAGGTTGGTTGTTTTCCATATTTTTCATTCGAAAAAGTGTTTCAATTCGTTCATGCACTGACTCACAAAATTCAATATTTATTCAAATTTTATACTTGTTTTTTTTTTTGTTTACATGCTAATTTGTCTCCATCTGTTCTTTTTGACGACACCCTGTCGTTCTATCGTTTTTTTCTCCGTCACCCAGATGTTTAATTCAAAAGTTTACATTCTCTTACAATCCCCAAAGAAAGGGCATCCTCGTAAAAGCGACAATATCAAAATGTCATTTCACAATGGCACTTTATAACAGAAGTCCACTTTACGACTCGCACGTCCCGTTTTCTTTGCAAATAAATCACAAAGGCGTTTTCGTCTTTCATCGTGATTAAGATGTCATCTAATATTATTACCCACTTACACGAGACAGCCCAAAAGTGCTTTTCCTGCATATAAGTTGTCAGTCCTGACTTTTAATGGAAATTTGTATGTTTCCTTTCCTTTTTGACATTTTGAGATTCGTACAAAGGCTGGATTTAATCGAATAAAACATGAAAGATCGACAGACAGATGTAGAAATGAATCAAGAGGTGCCAAAGGAGTAGTTATGAAGAGCAGCAGGCCAAGTAATGATTCAGAGGTGATGATGAAGAGACTGCTGAGAAGAACATGGAGTGTTGAATCTGTTTTTTGGTACGGCAGAATGAATTTTTGATAAGTTCTCCCTTTAAAATGTTCTCAAACCCAAAAAGTCAATTCCTATATAAGACTTATTTGATACTCATGACAAGAAAACGTGTTGTTTTGTATTTTTGGGTGGCTGGCACGAATCAATGCCGTTTCAATTTATTTCAATGGGGACAACTGATTTAATATATCGTACGTAGAAATTGAATTACCAGTACCGCTGTATGCATCCTGCAATGCAAAATTCAGTTTTTCTTCCATATTCTGGACACTCTTAGAGGAGTTTGTATGGGGGAAAATTTGCCGTCTACACTGGCAAAGTGAGCTTGTCTCTGGGGTGCTGAATTACTGCAGCTCGCTGACTTGACACGGCTGGGAATGAAAAGTAGAAGAAGAAGCACACACACAAAAAAAGGTGGAGGGAAACTGAGTGGCGGTCGAGAGCAGAGGTCGATGTGCTCATTTCATTCCTCGTGCATGATCCAGGTGACAGGTAGTGGTGCAGAAAATGGCAGCTCTCACAGGTCTCTTCCCAGAGGGAGGGTTCGACGTCGCTTAGTATCACACAGGTGTGTCTGTGTGTCGCGAGGGAGCCTTCTGCCATCATTCATCAATGTTTGTTTGTGCACCATCGCTATTGTGTGTACCGTGTTTTATGACCGGCGCCGACTCGCCCAATATAGTGTAGGCAAATACAAAAGACATCCTGGCCTCCAGGGGGTGCTACAAATTGGTTGCCCTGCTAAAGTTAAATTTAACTCGACGAGAACTTACTTGAAACTTGCTAAAGATTTTTTTTTCTGCAGTCTGTGACATGGCAACACAAAGCCGCAGTGTCCAGCTGCGAGTTGCTCTTGTTCTGACACATAATCAATGTGGCTTTTACAACTATAATTATAACCCCATTTGTTGCTGTTTAATGAGCTGGGGAATGTCTTGAGCCGACAAGTCGAGGTCTTTGGCATCTGCTAAAGCCTTTCATTATTTCTCTTGCATTGCTCGTTGAAAGCTCGGATATTTGCTTTTGAAGTTTCACAGACAACTTTTGGTCACGGAATACAACACGGAGGATCGTTCGCCATGAAATCACTCGTCCCTTGACCCTTCTTACCTTCATTCCGATGCTCCTAAAATGCTGCCCAGTTAACCAACACACGGCTCATAAAGTATCTCCACCTGCAAAAAATCCATTTCCAGTCAATTACTTCCTCTAAATCACGACCACCGATAAAGAAAGAGACGATGCTCTCGTCAGTGCGGCGTTGTACGCGTGTGCCGCGGCTGACTAACCCTGCCGCCATAAATCGAGCTTCTCCTGTGCGAAGCCAAGCATGCAAGGCATTATTATAGAATATAAACGGTGGACAGAACAAAAAGTTCTCGTCCTTGACTTCTTGCCTGATAAGATTTGAGAGACGACTCGCTGCATTTAGCACACGAGGCCCTGAAAAGTGTGAGATGGTTGACAAAGTGCGATGGAAAGAGAAAGGGAAAGATGATCACTCACGTTGCACTTCTAATGTAATTGCCTGCTCTACTTTATCATAAATGAAGCACTCATGTGCAACGCTGGCTTATCTGCCTCTACAAGCACTCCATCATCAAGCCTTGCCGTCAAGGCGACATTATCGCAAAGCGGCTTAACGATGGCCTTCCAGCAACATCAATAAATACCGGCCGGCGCAGATCATCGGTGTCTCAGGTTTTTCTGAAGCTGAGCCGTGATTGGTTGTGACCTGTGATGTCATTTTCATTCGACAAAAAGTGACAAAATTCTTGCCTAACTCCTCAAATTCAATATTAATCATAATGTTGTGTTTAGACTAATGGGTGTACATCCAACTTATTATTGATGTATAATTTTGGATTTGACTTCCTCTTTAAAGAGTCTGTTCATGATTTCAAGTCAGTCATCACACACAGTGGGTGGTAGATTGGCTAGCTGGTGTTTTGAAAATGAGGACGCCTTTTGAATTCAAATTACACTGACTCGAAGGGGGAAAAAGGATTAATGGAGGCATCTTTGCACTGAGGTCATAGGGGGTGTAAATGCATTTAATCCTTTTAATATCCGCGCAATGAGCAAGTTAAGGTCTTTTGCTAACCTTTTGATCTTAAATCTTAGGGTGAGCGGATGCTTTGATGAGACAAAAATAACCCACCGGCTATATAAAAAAAAGCTCTGTGGTATATTTGACTTTACATAATATTCAATTTTCAGCAGGAAGAGAAATTACATTATTCCAAATGTGCCTTTTTCAATGCATTAGTGTGAAAATTATTCTTTAAAGGTTACTGAGTGGTGCAAATTAAGAATACTTTTTTTAGACAGAATGTCGGATTAGCCGTTTTCTGTTCCATGAATATATTTACTTAAGTGCAATTTTTTTTTTTTTTTTTTTGGTCACCAAAGCCAGTAGGGAGCGGGATGTTTACGTTTCAAGAATGCAGCCTTACCCCCAATTGGTCGAGAATAGTCATCATCATCCTTAGTGGACTGGGAATTAAAAGCCCCCTAGAAAAAAAAAAATGGAAAGAAATGCTACCAGGGAAAGTAAACTTAAAAGTAGGAAACATTAGGGACAGCTGATTTATCCATCCAAACATGACTGCGGGATTATCGTAAACGGTAGACATGAAGAACAAGACTCACGGGATTAACAAAGGATCTAACGAACAAACAATGAAACAAAACAAAGCAAAGTATGAAAACAAACACACATTGAGATGCAGGTGGCAGAGCATGAGGGGACTCAGTGAAACAATTGGCTTGCTGGAAGCATAGCCATGCCACAGAAAAAAAAAATTAAAATACGTTTATTAATATAAAATACTTTAATAATAATAAAAAAGTAATTTTAAAAAAATTGATTTTTTTTTTTTTTCTTTTTTCAAGTGGCAATAGGACCAAATTTAGGCGATTCAAGTCATCCAAGAGCAGCCACAGTGATGACAGTTTGAATTATGCAAGTCGTCACTCTCTGCCAGTTTGTCTTTTGCACTTGCCAACGTTTTTCCAGACAGCAGAGGTCTGGGACATCCAGATGTTTGCTGACCTGGAAGCTTGGATTGGCAGCAGCTGCCATCCCATCCTTGAGGAGCACAGGCAAGAGAAGTTTGACTATTTAAATCTTCTCTTGTGTGTTTAGTCTCCTCTCAGCAAACAGACACAGATGCACGCTGACCACAAATGGGCTGTGGCTTGTGAAGTCCTCCCAAATACTGGTCCCTACTCTGCCAAATTCGAAAAAAAAAAAAAATACGCTTCATTTCTCATTCCCTATTTTTACCACCATGAATTGCACCAGCGAGTGAATTTCAATTTTTTTGGATTTATCAACTGCGCTTCCTGAGCTCTATTCAATTATTAATCTCGGTAAAAGCATTGTCTACCAGCCAAATTTAATTTGAAAACACGTAAAATGTGAGCATGGTACTCAAAGGGAGAGAACCAGCGAGCCTCGGGTAAACGTAGGTAAACAAAAAGGCAACCTGGCAGGAGGTATAGCGTCTAACCTATTTAATGCACTTAGTCAGCTAAGCTTCTCGAACAATAAAATTGCGAGAAAGGGAAAATAACTAGGAGGCAGCGGGCGGTATGCTGTCCGATTTCATAACAACCAATTTGGACTGAAAATAACAATTCTCAGCACACTTACTTAATGGAAAAGTTTTTATTATTATTATTGAAACAATATGACAGCTAAAGCTCTTAAAAAAAAAAATTGAAAAAAGTGTTTTTGCCCCATATGTTATGGGGAACGTAGCATTTAGTTTCCAGGCAGCAGCCCAAACAAACTATGTTCTGAGCAACACGGGGATGTTGGGAGACAGATGTCTTTGCTCCTCAGCTGCTGTTTGGCTTATCTGGTTGGCTGAAGCCCAACATCAGTGACATGTTTGAACATCCAAACAGGGAGTCGAGGGTGTCCACAGATGGCGGACTAGCCAGTCATCCTTACCAGCAAGCCGTAACCCAATCATAAATAGATTACCAAAACCTGGATCGGGGCCTCAATCAGCAAATCGCTAGATGGTATAATGATGTCATCATTCCAAATTGCTACTTTTTCCTTTGGATTAGCGAATCCTACAAATTGCCTAGTCTTGGTACAACAAGATGATTTTTGTGTTGGCGAGCCTTGGCCGTAACCGATTAAAGATGATGTGTGAGGTCATTCCGAAGCAAGCTTAAGCTATCACTTCCTCTGCCACTGTTTTCTCTCTGCTCCCTCGCTAAATGCAGAGAAATGAGGCCAAATGTCAGCCCCAGAATTAATGTCAGCACAACACATTTGTGTGGCAAAAACAAGCAGACAGATGTTCCATCATTTTGTCCTTTTTCTCCCCCGGAATCCTGGCAACAAGTCAACACGCTGTTTCATTCCATTTCATTTACAATTTGTTGGTAATTAACATCATTTTGCCGCTACCTGATGATCAAAACAAAACACATTGATGAGGTGGCTTCTGTTTATCAACTCTATTAAACACTAATCTGACTGGTGACGAACGTGCATTCCAAATAAATGCCGCAATCACGTTGGAAGCATCAGTGGGAATGAGAATAAATCATTTCGAGGAGTAATGAATTGATTCATTAATACCAAAAATGCTTCTTCCTGCTTGTATTCTCCAATCATCCTGATCTTTGTTTTCCACGTTCAACTTAATTGGCTTGTAACTTGAAACGATCATAAAGCAAAATAATGTTTCCCATTGAAATGAATGGAGATGAAAGTAATGTGTTCCAGACCAAAAACTAAATTGCACTTACCATTTTATTTACTAGTGTGTGGTTAAAAATAAATACAGAATAACTAACATAGAGCTGCGCATTAAACACACTCGGCCCCAAAAGTGTAGAATTAGACAAATAGCCTCGTTGTAAATGGCTCCCAAGGTAGAGGCAGGATAAAGAAATGTTTGCATATTTTTCATACCTTAAGTGATTATTTAAAACATTTTCTAAGGTTAAATGCACATCAGCACAAAATCCAGGACATTGTCCCCAAGGTAAAGTGATTGCTTGTGTTAGAATCTGCTTGTAAGAGCTTTAGAAATATGAGCGTGCTTGAAGGCGTGACATATTTTGGCCAAACAAAATGGCCACAAGCAAAATTCATGTTATTCCACTCGCTCACACTTTTCTTTGTCATCCACAACGACAAAGAAAAGCGGGAGCAATGACTCATTGCGAGCTCTTGTTGGTAGTTTCTCATGCAGCGCCGCTGCGACCAAGGTGCATTTTTGAGATGGTGATCTGTGTAAATGTCAAAATAGAACATTTTACCTCGGGCTGAGGCGGCGTACTACAGTGGCACCTGTTGCCAGTGACACGGAATAAAAACCAAATGGATAAGCTGGGGGTACATTATTCTGCAATGCAAACGGGGCTAATTCGGCGTTAAGGGCAAAGGCGCTAAGTCAGCAATAATTCATAAATTGTAGTTGGGGTGAATTTCTATTTGGTTGAGTGGGATCTTAGAGAATCTCAACGTTTGAGCTGACCTTCCCAGTCATTCTTCATTCTCCAAGCTGCTAAATAACACGTGTAGGTTAGCATGCAGATCAGTTCATGTGGCGCATGCAGCTGACACATTGCAACACATAAATGAATAAAAATAAATTAAATCAATTTTATGCAAGGTTTTATACAAATATAGTATGTGATTATTTAAAAAAAAATTAAAACTTTTTATTTTATTGTATTCCATTGATTTATTTTACATAAATTTATAAAAATAAATCAATTATATGCAAGGTTTTAAATAAATATAGAATGTGATTATTTGAAAAATATATTTAAAACTTTTTATTTTATATATTCATTTTTAAGACTATATTTAGCATGCAGCTGACACATTGCAACACATAAATGAATAAAAATAAATTAAATCAATTATATGCAAGGTTTTATACAAATATAGTATGTGATTATTTAAAAAATATTTAAAACGTTTTATTTTATTTTATTCCATTGATTTATTTTACATAAATTCATAAAAATAAATCAATTATATGCAAGGTTTTAAATAAATATAGAATGTGATTATTTGAAAAATATATTTAAAACGTTTTATTTTATTTATTCATTTTTAAAACTATATTTAAAACAAATTGACTAATGGAGCAACTGAGGTGAAGCGAATCTTAAGGAGTCCGATCACAGCTGTGGCTATTTTCAATGCTTTCTTTCTTGTGGTTGACTGGGCTGCATCATTTCAAATAGTGAAAAGAAAGGCCAGGGTGGTTAACAGGTTCCGGGATGGCCCTTCCGATCCCGCCAGTGCTGCAGGTCAAAGGTGAAAGTGACAGCCACGCTTTCATCTTTGGTGGAGGACTTGTTATCTCCCAGGATTGACACTGCGGGTGCTACTCGTTTTTATGGTTCCATTTCTTTTGCTCCTGCAAGTTGGAATCAGCATCTGTCAATTGAATATTACATCCTAATTCTCCATTTTTTTTCCCAATATCCTTCAGTGATGTCGATCCGGAGATCATTAAGGAATTCTCACAGTAACCTTCTTCTCTATTGGAGATGAATTTGTGACCATGAAGTGAGGTCATGGAGGCAGAGCATTGATTGAGAAATCCAGGTGGATAACGGTCGCTATTGATACTCCGCCTTATGGTTATATCAATATTGTCATGTTTAATTGGTGTTATCTGATGAACCGCGTGTCACATTGAAGGTTTGCAAGACCTCCATTAGCTGTTAGTTAAAGGCTGCTAATGATTTGCGATTAGTATTCACTCAATTGCAGTCCACTATCTAAATATTGTATCATTTTCCCCTTACCATTCTTATTTTTATTTATTAATGGTTGTTCGCTCTTGCCACAAGGGACATCGACTTGGAAATGCATGCATTTTAATAAAAAGCAATTTCAAACGGTATGGTAATTTTGCTTTTTGAATACTGAAGAGCTTTGCGTTCATCCTGATGCAAAACAATGGAAAAAAGAATTGGAGGGCAGGCACTGAAAAAAAATTTTGAACTGAATGTTCTTTTTAACAAGCGAGAACATTTTAAATCCATACAGCTGACTTCAGGGTGTTACTTATAATGCCTGTCATGCCAACAACAGGCAAGGGGTCCTGAAGGGTCCTAATTATCTCTATATATTAATTAGAGGTTTTGTAATACAGTAGATTTTTTTTTCTCCAATCCCATTGGTAGCACTGTTGCATACTGCAATGAATAGCATTTATCCGAGCTGGAAGTCTCTCCGGATTTTTTTTTTTTTTCCCAGTGTGTCTTCTATTTATTGTAATGACTGAAACGTTGTTGGGCGACAAGTCGGTTTTTGAGTTGACATTTCCCTATTTTAATGATGCTGCCTGCATTTTTTTACAAATGGTAAATAAAATGGTGGCAGGAAAATCTAGTCATGCACAGAGTGAGGAATCCAAACAAATATACACAGCGAACTCTCTGGATCAAACTATTTCATTTTTTTTTTTGGCTGTTATATCTTGAGGGCAAGGGGAGAAGCAAGAAGAAACTGGAGTGCAGATCAATCATCTGTTGGAGAGCGGTGTATCTGAGGTGGAGTGGGCCCTCGGAGATGAAGTCAGTCAGATACAGAGAGAGGATCTTTGATTGGAACCAAGGCTTAATGGTAGTGAGAGTGGAAGAGCCTCGCGACAGCCTCGGGCATGGTAGTCAGGTGCTCTGCTACTCCATCTGTGTACACTCCCCTGTGTGCTTTTTGGAAAGCAACAGAGAGATCATCATCTCACTTCCAAAACACAAATGTATTCATCACATGCACTGACACAACTCACCCGTGGCTTTTGTTACTTGTAGTGTGACAACAGTTGGAGATGGCGGAAATGGGATTATAGTGGGAGATGAGTTTGTTGTCCTCCAAGGACCAAATATGCATTGGTCTACTTGTTTGAGTGGCGTTTTTATTCTTTGGGTATTTTGAAATGGGCGTTTGCGCCGTTGTGGGAGCGAACACAGATAACTAGAAGCTGGCAAAATGCAGACACAAATTGGTGAAAAAAAGAATATTCTTTTTTAGGTACATTTGGTTTTCATATTTTCAAATGCTCTGCTTTGAAAACAGTTGGCAGTTAATCTAACACATATGTTGTTTTTAAATGTGGGAGGAAGCCGGATTGCCTAGGGACAACCCACACGAGCGCGAGGAGAACATGCTTTTCCCACACAAAGTCCAGAGTCAAGGTTGAACAGGCTAACCTAATAAGCTAACCTTGCAGTTCTGCTTATTGTCACTAAGGTCAAGGGTCAAATGGAGAGTATCCCAGCTGACGTGGGGCTCAATAGGCCATCATTCACGCTTATATTTACACCAAAGGAGGCTTTAATGAAGCTAAGATGCATGTTTTGGAATGTGGGAGGAAACTGAAGTACCTGGGGAGATCCCACACAAGCATATTTGTTTGTGCTTTCTGCATATGCACCCGTCGTAATATTGCGACCATACTCGGTTACATCGAGCACTCGACATATTTTTTTTAATAAGCAGAAATGAAACACACACAAATCCACAAATTGAAACATGCACGTCCAAGTAGAAAAACAAGCATAGGGATTACACTCGGTATTAAAACCTCGTTCGGTTGCCTGTGTGGCTGCCATTGATTAAATGCCCTCGTTAGCATGTACAGCCACTCATATGTTCCTGCACTGCCATTGATAAGAGCATTGTGGCGGCACTCGCTGAAGGGAGTCAACTAATTAAAAGCCAGTGACAAGCAGATTCAAACAACAAAGCCCTCGTTTGCATTTTTGAATGAATTGTTGTTATACTTTTCCATCTGTGAGTTTGAACACAAACGGAAAAACTTTCACAACAGCCCAAGTATTTCCTATATGTTTTTTTTAAAGACAAAAGAAAGACAAAACAAAAATTTTTAGATTACTGTATTTTCCGCACTATAAGGCGCACCTAAAAACCTCCAATTTTCTCAAAAGCTGCTTTATAATCCGGTGCACCTTATATATGGACCAATATTGATTCGTGGATGAAGACTAATTTATTAAAGTAAGCTTTACGTGTTTATTTTGTGTGTTGTGTGATATTAACGTTTGAGCAACGTTGAGTTATTGATATGTTGTTATTGTTTTCACTATTTCAAGTGTTACTGTATTGTGGTTGATAAACGTTTGAGCAAGTTATTTATTCTATGCGCTTTATAATCCGGTGCACCTTATATATGAACAAAGTTTTAAAATGGGCCATTCATTGAAGGTGCGCCTTATAGTGCGGAAAATACGATACTAACATTCCTCTCGATCCACTGAGGAGTCGCAAATGGAAGGTGTGCCCAATCAGCTCACAGCATAATCTTTCCAGAGCGCCATGAAAATGGATTGCGGACCTATGGCGCCGAGAATTTAGGACTTACTGAAGGTGTTTGCTAGAGGACACAGTATGTGTTTGTGTGACAGAAATAAGCGACACCACACGCGCCACAAAAACGATCGATAGAACATCACAACGATTGCAGACGGAGAAAACATACTGCAGCAATGGAAGTGGTTATGGCAAAATAAAATCCATTGGGGGGATGCCTGTTGTTCCACAAATAATCCAATCAGATCAGCTTCAATATTGTAGCACTTCAAGCTCCATACAGCAGAAGGTAATGACATAAATGATGGTGTTTTCTTCCCTTTACAGATTTTTTTTTTTACATAATGTAGCTCGTAAAGAAAAGCCAATATAATTTTCAAACATAGAAAACCAACATGATGTTATAGTTTGGCTAAAGATGATGATGATAGTGAAGAAGAGGATCTGCTGCCTAGTAACAGGCTTCGGCCATTATAACATCCTGCACTGCCATTATGTATGCAAAATTGTAGCCGACCAACATAAGCATCATGCTGAGAGCGACATATAGCAATTAAGTCTCTACAGTCAACATTGTCTCTCTTATTCATGGGGTTTGAAGAAAAACATGGCTGAATTGTTTATAAATGCAGCCATTCATGCCTGGTGACAAAAACTGCTATCTGGAGTCAAGTACATTTTTTTTTGTCCCTGACAAGCTTTTTGATTGGATTTGATTTTTAAAAAAAAACACACAGAGGCTCAATAGCACATCTGTGGTCAAGGATGACATTTTCTGTCTTTTTGGAAAAAAAAATAAAAAAATAGATGAACATTAGGTTGTGTAAATCACAGACACATTCTACTTACACGAATTACACACACACACAAAAATCCATATGTTGTCATGTTCCTTTATTGTGCAACATTCTCGGAAAAGTAAGTGTGTACAAAGAACTTGCGGCTAAACTGTGATTCAGCCAGCCTGGAATTCAATCAATGGGATGACCTTGGAGGTGTTGAGTCAAGTTGGACCAAAAAAAAAAAAAAACTGCTGGGCTAAAGACCCTGACCCCCAAATATTTGTCAGAACTTTCTGAAGAATTTTTTTAATTGATTTAAAATAAAAAATGTCCACCCCACGTTACCACCACAGAAAAGAAATCCTAGCGCCGCCACTGGCTGGACAACAAATCGAATAGCATCTATTTTTTGAATATTCCAAACCAGGGCAAACAATGTTGCCTGCAGCCACTTTCCAAAAACATCAAGGGAATTTATTTCCTCGTGTGTGTAAACAAATTCAAGCTGTGAACAAGAACAGCAACAAAAATCAATGTTTGGCGAGCTGTTGAATTTTGATTCGCTATCACAAGGAGCGAGGTCATGATATCCCATGCGAAGGGGAGGGGCAGGGGAGTTATAGTCACGGAAGACTAACAACATAGCGATGATGCGAGGTGCTCGTGATCGATGGCCTCAGTGGCAAAACCAACGGATTGTGTTGCGTGGCAAAGCCGACACCCGCCTCGGCCCCGCTCTCATTTGTGCCGTTTATTCTCTCAGCATGACTAGCATACTGAATTTTTTTTTTTTTGCTTCCTCAGTTACCTGTGCAGCCAGCTGTGGCTTTGTTGTTAACTTGATATGCGACTTTGGGGAAATTGTTGAAAAATGTGCACGGGTACACTTGTGTATTGCCGCATTTGGACACACACGTGCAAACAAAGTATGGCGTCTTTGTGAAAAGTGATTGGCTTCTTGGAGAACTGTTGTGTGTGTGCGGTGGGCAGACTGTCGTAAATCAACGATACCTTTATCAAATCCCATTCCGAAGGGAACCTAATACAGGTGCATGTCGCGCCAGGCTTGTCTGAACTACACACACACTCAATTCAGTTCACGCTTCTTTCTCAAGATTGCATGCCAAATCTTCATTCCTACTTTCCGAACCTATGCATAATACACCAGGATAGAGAGTAAAAATTTGAAGAGAAAATGAGATTTTGTTTCACTTTGCACTTTGATGGAGGCTGTGAAAGCCGAGACTGGCTATCAAACAAACTAGTACCGTATTTTCCGGACTATAAGGCGCACCTAAAAACCTACAATTTTCTCAAAATGCGACAGTGCGCTTTATAGTCCGGTGCGCCTTATATATGGACCAAATTCGTAAATTTAAACCGGCCCAAAGCATTGTGTCATGAAATCAGTCATAAGTGGCCCGCTGAAGACTATGACTCATGAATCAAAAAGACTATTTTGTGATTATACAGTAATTTGTTGCGTCTGAAGTTGAAATAAAAAAGATAAAATGGAGAATGATTTGATTTGGATTAAAAATCTGACATGATGTATTAATGGTGCGCCTTATATAAGGACAAAGTTTTCAAATGGGCCATTCACTGAAGGTGCGCCTTATAGTCCGGTGCGCCTTATAGTCCGGAACATACAGTACAACAAATATGTCCGACTTTAGTCAACTTCATTTTAACTTCACTGTCGATTTGAGAAAATGAAAGAATTTTAAGTGTGTCTGGAAAATATGGTACAGATCACAGGCTTGATATTAACCCAGCTTAGTGGCAATAACATCTTTCTCATAGCTTGGCAATTAGATGTAGCGTTGGCTCACTCCTGCCAATGTGTTATTTCTTGCTGGCTTTTGGTGACAGTAAAGCTGCTGATCCCCCCCCCTCTTCTTGGATCGCCTGCCGTGCGTGATTTCAATCATTACAAATTGGACCGGATTCACATGGCAGCTACCTAATGGTGTGGGGAGCGAGTCGCCTATGACTGAACTAAAGCATCATCAACTTTGAAATTAGAACAATGGCTGTAGTGAAAGTGTACATATATCTTTTGTTTGTGGTGTTTACTGTTTTAAATGACTGCCCGAGGCATTATTGGAAAGTCTATTAGCTGGTAGTCAGGCCTCACCTGTCAATTGATGCTAACGGTTTAGAACGTTCCCGCCGCCGCCGCCTTCACTCAAGACCTACTTGGCAGCCAAAAATATGCATCGGAGACATTCAGCAGCGGGAGACGATCATTTTATATGCCAGCACAAACACGCTGAGAGGAACAAACTCTTGGGCTTTGTTGTATTCCAAAAACACACATACATAAGCGCTGTTTAATTATGTAAAAGACGACAGGATCTACGGGGAATTGCAGTCCTAGTTGCCGATGAGTGAAGCAGCACGGGGCTTCCAATGAATGCAAAGTTATTTATTTTTTTTTTTTTAGGATGATATAGATCACATTTTTATTCAATCGCTTAGCATGTCCACCTCTCTCCCACTCATCTACTAAATTGAATTCAATGCGAGTCAAGTTGATCCACCTCTGATCATTCATTGAGAATATTTTGATTTTAATTTGTTGGATATTTTGTAGTGCAGTGAAAATAAATGAGGCAACTGAAAGAAATCAAGCATTTGGGAATATTCAATTAGCATTCTAACTGCTTTGTTTTCACAAATTTCCAACAAATACCTCCGAGGTCCCAAGAAGCAAAGTTCAGCAGATGGAGACTCAAGCCTGCAGCAATTTTGCGTACTTTATTCGGGGATGCATTTATTTTACGAATAAATAGTTTAAATGCCACCTGCCCTAAAATCTGAATATCAGCAAATGGAAATTTGGGGCTTTAATACATTTTATCCTGGGAGTAAGCGCGAAAGGAAGTAAAATAAAAATAATACTGATTGGAAATAAAGTGAGGACAAATATAGTCTATATTTGGTTTATTTTTATGAGCTTGTTAAACACATCTGTTAGTTCTTCATGGAATGACTTTTTTGTCATAATGTTAACAACTCCTCCAACCAGCCTACCACTGATGTTGCGATACCTCGGGCAAATTGGCGTCAAGAAAAGCTTTACAACACTATTAAATTCGAAAGTGTGATTTAAAAATAATCTTTATGGGATATAAAAAGTTAAAGAACGGTTCGAAATGCATTCAAGACAATTTGGAACGTTTGTAAAAGTCTGGATTAAATCAGTGACGGAAAAAATAGATGGAGTTTAGAATTTTTTTTATACCATGAACCAAAGAAGTGACTCCCCTATTTTTTTTTTTATTGGTTCATTCCATAATGTGATTTTTGCTCCAAGAGGAGCTCATTAATTCACAAATGTCCACTTGTGCCTTTTTATGGCTCGTGAGTTCTACTGGGTGAAGTACATTAAAGGATTTAATCCAGTATAGATTTCCATAATTAACATGACTGTTATGAGCTATGTCAAACAAATTCAAGGACCGAGAACTAGGAATTCATGAAGAGGAAAAGATTGCTATTCAATGAAAGCTACTTTTTTACATCCTCTGCATTTTTTTAATCAAAATTTCCAATGTTTTGATTTTGTAGCAAAATTAATCATATTGAAAAAAAAAATGCAGGATTGTGCCATAACGTATGGACGCACTCTAAACCCCCCCGCATACATCCCCAATGGCACGCCCCATCCCTCACTATGATTTGGCATCTCATAAATAAAGAATTGAGGGAGGAGATGGTAGCAAAAAGATGAGGAGGATCCAAAGAGCCAAAGAGACAGGTAAAGGCTGAGCAAGAGAGAAAGAAAGAGAAAGGGGGAGTGGTGGACTATGATAACCTAATTTGTTAGTGCTGAAGAAATAGCGTTCTCTAAGGTAAATCACTATGAGAAAAGCAAATGAAATAAGGATGGGAGGGGAAGGCAATGGCAAGGATAAACAACCTGGACTCATGTAAATAATAGCAAGCAGGCTATCGCCCGTATGAAAAGGCAAGGGAGATGAATTCCAATTTCTTCAGAGTGAACTAAGAAGTCATAAATCACTGTTGCGACTTTTTTTTTCTTTCTGTAAGCCCCACGCAATTATATTCTAAATTGAATCAGTTTTTTTTATAAAACTTTCTTATGTTGACTATTGATAAGGTGTTTATTCCGAATAATATAACGACATCTAATCTCGACCTTTTTCTTAATTGGAGGTTAAAATCAACAGCTGCGGGTTAATTTACTCATTTACATTCACACTTAACACGCATCAGTAAGAAAGCGGTCGCATCTAGACGGAGTCAATCATTTTGCTTTGTCACCACGTGTTTCCCATTTGGCTGCCAAAAGGCCTCGCTCAGCATTTTTGCTCGCCAGAATTCTTAAGCGCCTATTCTGTTGTGTCAAATGTGCAACAAAATAATGACCCGACAGGATGCGCGGCTGAATTAAAAAG
Organism: Syngnathus floridae; assembly: GCF_059516105.1. Taxonomy (NCBI): domain Eukaryota; kingdom Metazoa; phylum Chordata; class Actinopteri; order Syngnathiformes; family Syngnathidae; genus Syngnathus; species Syngnathus floridae. The sequence goes on from NC_142433.1 coordinate 4,936,469, forward strand.
GACGATAAATTACATACTCATGGCTAATCTACCTCTGCGGAAAATTGACTCCGGAGCTTCTTTTTTAAACAACTCGTGCGTGATGGGAATAGACAAACTGCCTGGAGACAAAGGAGCTTGTATTTTTGAGAGCGCGGGAATATGCCATATATAGATGCCGCAGAGAACTTATATGACAATATTGACCCTATCGGGCACTCATACTTGTGTGAACATGGGAAACACATTAGCAGGAAAGGAATATAGAAGTCCATGACCACTGACCTTGTGTACTTTTGCTCAAGTTGAGACTTCAGAAGTTAGCAAGTTCATCCCGCCTTGACTCGTATGCAAGGCATGGTCTGAAAATGTGCTTTGTTTGGTCAAATTTGGACTGGCGGTACTAAAATGTGTGTGTGCACGCTTGCCGATTCCCTGTGGAGATTTGAAGTGAGCACCCAAGGTCGTGTTTAAGCCACTTCTTGGCTTACAGGGTGGTTTTCTTGCCTTTCAAGCCTGTTAGACACCACACTGAGAGAAATTATTTTTCAATCGTCGCTATGTTTGGATGTCGCGTGGCTGGATTTACTCGACACGTCTCACCTCGTGATAACCCAAAGACGCCGTACATTTGAGTTATTCCAGATCAAACGGTCACGGTACGCTGGATGATCGAAAAAGCACATTCGGTGGAATTTAGAAAACAAGCCAGAAGCAACTTGCGAATCTTAAAACGCTCCAGGCTGCTATTTACATCATGTATGGAACCGCTTGCTTGAATGAGCACAGCAATGAAAGAAAGTGATAAATAAGATGGAGAATTTTAAAAGACATTTGTGGAAAAGCTCCACCAAAGATGCCACAATGGAGAAAAAAAATTCATCCTGCGACAGACTGGCATTCTTGTGACACAAGACAAATGATTTCATTTCCTTTAAAGGTCAGGTGTACGCTATATTTATGATACATTTAGCATGAAGTTGAGCAAATGCATAACTCTCCGAGGAGACAGCAAGGAGTCAAACACATTTCAAGGTAAAAGCTCTCGCATGTTAAGTAGCTGCCGTATCGCTCATCCCACCAGGTGGAAAACAGCTGTTAGGAACATTATGAGAGCTTCAAGGAAGTCTTACTCACACGCCAGCAGGCAAACCATAACGCTCGGACAAAAGCATTCATCATACCCTGGCGCCGACCCCCATATGCTGGAGAGAGGAGCCTGTGCAGAAACGTCAGGTATCATTGCTGATAAGTGTTTGCCATGTGCACCTGGACCACTCAGCCAGCATCCTGGAGGAGGATGGAAGGATGAATCCAGGAAATGACACATAATAGAAGCTGAGAGGGAGAAGAAAATAGACCTTTTATATTTCATTTCAACAGAATTTACCGTATTTTCACCAAGGGTTCACCCATTTAAAAGGAAAATAGCATTAATCCATACCAGGCTGTTTAATGAGAAAATATAATTAATGAAATGTACAAATAAAATAATTCAAATGACTCAGAAAACTGCAGTAATTGTCAATTTTATGAAATCTACCTATCAGTATCTGTCTACATGTGTTGCTGCACCGTTTTTGTTCAAATCGCAAAACAGCCACATCGATGCTATTCATTAGCCACTCTATGGCATTTCCCATTGTCTGTTAGCATTAAGCTACCGAAACTTTGTGAAATGCAATCCAAGTGAGCGAATTCCTCAGTCTTCCCTGCATCGCCTTCTTCCTGAGGCCCAGCACGTTCCACTCCTTTTCACCGTTGACATTACCATACCTTTGATTGCACACATCCTACCTTCTATCCACTTCGTGCATACTGTACGTATCTCCCTATTTTTTTGGTGTGTGTGTGTTGAAATCTTTTTCCTAGTCAGCAGTTAGGAATGTTCACTTAACACTTGCCCTAGATGGAATTACAAGAGTAAAAGGAGACGTCTTTGAAATGGAAATGGCATGCACGGGAGGGCCTGGGTGAGTACCCCCACGGTCTCCTGGATCCCGCTGATGAACACTCGGGTTTCATTCTACCTGACATTCGAGGAAGAGGCAGGGACGTAGAGAACAAACGTGCAGCAGAGATGGAGGAGACAGACAGAGTTGACAAACAGCTGCATCACCGCCCTCGCGGCTTTCATGTGCACCCGAGTTTTGACTTTCATCTGGCTGGCGGTTTGAAGGGATGCTATTATTTACTCGTCATTAGATGCAGAGGAAATTGGGCCTGTCATTTTCTTGATGACACCCCATCCAGATTAGAAGACGAGCAACTGGCACCGGGTGGCTTGATTATAGGCAAAATGAATCCAAAATATTTTTGTGATGCGATCATACATTTAAAAGTGGACAAAATAGAAGAGGACAAAATTGAGGCATTTTTTTATTATTTTATTCCTGGTATAGAACTTTTCTTGGTAATGTGTTTCAGAAGTTAATTTAATTGACATGGTTTGAATTAATTTTTAATGTTCCATGGGTATTTTTTATTGTTTTTATTTCTAGTATGGAACTTTTCTTGGAAATGTGTTTGTGATGTTAATTTAATTGATATAGTTTGAATTTTTAATTTCATGTTCCATGGGCTCATACATAGAAGCACCATTTGCGTGCCCCCCCCCCCTCCCCCCACCCCCGTTCATCCATTTCTGTGTAATTAGTGCAAGCTTGTTAATTAAACCTCTGGGCTCTCTATTACAGTTCTCCTTTTAGAAGCTGAAGCAAACCTGAGGGAAAACATGTTGCGCATCTTAGATGGAAAAACCCGATGATCTTTGAGTAATTATCAATTACCATACTAATTCTCCACGACCACATTAAAGCCACACTCGAGAAACAAAGTGCAGCCTTACAAATGTGTCGTAGTAATTCAATATTGAAAAAAAAAATCTTTCTAGGATTGTGGCATGTTGAGGTAATACTGAATGTTAAAAACAATAAAAAAATTCTATATGGCTTTTCAACAGCAACAAAATGTTTTATTCTGTCGTCAAATAAAGGAGAATGTTCCTCATAAAAATATCCAAAGTCAAAAGCTTATTTGAGTTTATTGCTTTGGAAAAGACCGTTTCGTTTTTTTTGCAGGCTATCAACAACAACTTTTATGATCCTCATGAATAATAAAAAAGAAGTAATTTAGTAAATGAGCAATGTTTGATGTTTAACTGGATTAGGAGTTTTGAAAGGAATATGGAGCCTACAAGTGTAATAACACTTAACTGTTTAATTAAACTGAATAGCAGCACTCACATTTTTACTCACGGTGACGTTTGTAGATAAATCAAAGCAAAAGTGCAACTTTTGTTCGAGTATGTGGCCGTCATCAGCGCCTTTCAACGTCTATTGTACAATTTCATTTAATGCCGTGTACTTCCAAAGAAATATGATCATTACCGATATCCAAGCTGATGACCTTTACTGTGATTTGTTGGCAGAGACTTAGCACAGCTACTTCACCATTAAGCCCTTAAAGTTGACAAGTGAGAACGATCAATTTTCCACCCAAAGCCACCGCTTGTTTCATGATGAACTAAGTAAATTTATAGATTCGGAATTTGATGTGATGTCATAAAACTGGTTAATTGAAGCATGTAAAAGCCAGAGGGGATTTCTTTAACAAGAAGCTGTCCACTCTGTCGGAGGACCTTTCTTGATATCTCACACTCATGTTGGCAAGTGTGGATATAGAAATAGATAGAAAGTAGCAAATCCTTTGCAATTTATGTTTTGGAGACCAAAAATGAAGAAATATCTGACAGTCAGGTCGATAAAACCAAAAGGCAGCAGATACAATTTAAACAGTAGAGGCCCCGGAATTGAACCCTGTGGAACACCATATGAAAGTGGAGCAGTGCACGACTCAGAAATTTCTGTCAGCCAAATATGATCAAAACCACTCAAGGGTGCTGCCATGAATGCCCACCTGGTGCTGCTAATGAGCAAATAGAATATTGCGATCCATCGTCTCAAACACTCGTTAAATCCAATAAAAGCAGACACACAGTCTCCAGTGTCAGTTTGGCTAAGTGTTGATTGTTTTAAGTACAGATGTATCCAAGCACCATGGCGCTCTTTTCTATACGTGTGCTTTATAATCCTCAGCTCCAACAGTTCCTTAGAGTAGGATGAGGCGAGATGCAATCAACTCTTTCAATTACTTTGATTAATATGAGGCACGGAGTCCCGAGAGAGAGCAGTGACAGCTCTATGAGGAGCGATTTACGAAGAAAGGGCTATTTCATTTTTAGTGTGTAGTGTATATGTGAGACAGCTTTGAAGAGTAGGCCGCATGATAAAACCGGGTTAAAATTATTGCTTCCATGACGACAGCAGTGTCTATATAACACCCGCTTGATGAAAGCACAGTTGTGAAACTTGTTTTTTTTGAAGGAAAAGGGTATTTTTGTGACTGGGTCAAGACTGTTTTTTATTTTTGCTCCCTCAATTATCATTATAGATGATTTCATTTGATGCATGATTTATCTGCCGTTTTTAAAAAATCAACGACGTCTTGTAAAGGCTGATTTGTGCCACTTGTTCAGACATTGCTTTGATTTTGAGAAGAAAATAACCAAGATTAAATCACTAATCAAAGTGTTTGTGGCTGATTGGGGGGATTATGATGAATAGTGAATCACAGCCACACAGAAAAAAAATTAAAGCATTAATTGGAAAAACCAGATTTTATAATTCCATGTAAATCATTTATGACAACCAGTCCTAATACTTTGCACACGTTAGTCAAACAGGATAACGACTATTGACAGACTTATCATCACAAGCTTCGGTTGTGCGCCGTACTCGCTAAAATTGTGTGTCCAAGGTAGATAAACACTCATCTCACCGCCGTTCTTATCATGGCGGCTTTGTAGAATCCGGTTTATTCCGCTCTCTGACAGGTAGCCTTAGAGCTAACTAATAGCTCTGCCAGCCACCTTTAATTGGAAATCTATGAATGCATTTATTTTCTACCACAGCTGACAAGTGCAAGTCTATGTAATATCAAAGCACAAATCATCAATCACCGCTGGCTGAGAGAAGATATCAGGAGTAATATTGTTATCACGCTAAGACGATAACATTGAAGAAAAGAGAGTGGAGGGATGACGGAAGAGTAAATTTTGGTTATAGCGCCTAAAACTGATGTTATAGTCACCAATAAATATGATTTAAAATATCAAAGTTGGGTTCCAGAATTCAATGAATGCATTTATTTTCTACCACAGCTGACAAGTGCAAGTCTATGTAATATCAAAGCACAAATCATCAATCACCGCTGGCTGAGAGAAGATATCAGGAGTAATATTGTTATCACGCTAAGACGATAACATTGAAGAAAAGAGAGTGGAGGGATGACGGAAGAGTAAATTTTGGTTATAGCGCCTAAAACTGATGTTATAGTCACCAATAAATATGATTTAAAATATCAAAGTTGGGTTCCAGAATTCAAAATGAACCAGTAGCCGTGGAATTTGAAATAAATGTTTGCCTTCAGGCTGCACTCAGTTGACAGCTTTGGTTCATTCAAACGAAATCGATATAAAACTAGGTGTAGCATTCCAAACTTTGCTTTGGCTGGGTTCTGAATACCAAAAGTGTAACCGTCAATATTAGACTTGAAAAATATTACCGTATTTTCTGGACTATAAGCCGCACTGGACTATAAGGCGCACCTTCACTGAATGGCCCATTTTTAAACATTGTCCTTATATAAGGTGCACCGGACTATAAGGCGCACCATTAATGCATCATGTCAGATTTTTAATCTAAATCAAATCATTCTCCATTTTATCTATTTTATTTCAACTTCAGACGCAACAAATTACTTTATAATCACAAAATAATGATCCATAGTCTTTTTGATTCATGATTCATAGTCTTCAGCGAGCCACTTATGATTGATTTCATGACACAATGCTTCGGGCCAGTTTAAATTTAGGAATTTGGTCCATATATAAGGCGCACCGGACTATGAGGCGCACTGTTGGCTTTTGAGAAAATTTTAGGTTTTTAGGTGCGCCTTATAGTCCGGAAAATACGGTATAAAGAATGTAGAATATTCTCACTTTAACTGTCGTTAACGATTAAACGATTCACAAATCCGATACTTGGAGAATGCCAGCAGTTACCTTTTTAGCAGGTGCTGAAAATGAATATACACGGTCTCATTACATCGGGACAGCGGCAATTGATATGGAGAGAGCGGATCGTGTCAGCCACCTGTTTTCGGGAGGGGTTGCTATTTTTCATCTCGCTGCCGTTCCAAGCAAGAATGAGATATTAAACTCTAATGAAAATCAGGAAGGTGGCATCACGTCAAAATGAATTTTATCACGCCGTGTCGTCATTTTCCATCATATCAGCATAAAAGCCGATGTCACTTGACCTTTCTAGCGATGCTTTAGTAGTTTGGCACCGGTGCTAGAGCAGCATGAGTGAGCGGACTGTTAAATGGTCAAAAAGACTTGATTGCACATGACCGAGACTAAAAATTCATATCAGATAAAAAGTGCACATTGTGATTATGCAGAAATATCTTGAAGGTCAATCTCTTTTTATGACTGAATATTTTCTCCGCCCAAAAAATAATAAGATGACTTGATTAAGAGGAATGACGCAAGCAAACTGTCATTAATTTATTACATTATTTCACCGTAGCTGATTAAAATAACCGTTCTGATTGCTTGGTGTTCTGTTCATGTAGGAGAGAAATATTAAACTGTCACACCATTAAGATGAAATCACTCAAAGCATACATTTTATGAATATTAATGACAGCTTGGAGTTTCCTGAATAATAATAATACAAGTAATAATAATAATAATAATAATAAATAAACAATAAATAATAAATAATAAACAATAAATAAAAAATAAATAAATAATAATAAAATATCGTAAAAGTGGCGGATTCTCCATTATGGTCAGTTTCCAAAATACTTTGGATGCTTCCTAATTGTTATGATACGGCCAGATGGATATCGCAATTACCGCTAAATTTTTAATGAAGGATGCACTGTGATAAGATTTTTGTAGCGGCTTGCCCAGCAAACATTCCTGTCAGCTGACGACTTCACCTTAACTGCACCGAGCCTTCATCGTGTGGTTTGAATAAAACTTTCTTACTGTGAAGTGACGGCAAGGTTGGTGGAAAATTTTAATCAAATGCACAGAGTCCACGTAGAAACTTCTCCATATTCTTTGATTATGTTTCAAGAGTGAAAGCATTTCCACCGTGACTTGATTCCTGATCATCTCCCATTTCAATCTTTTTTGTTTCCTTCAATTCTCTCGTTGTGTAAGTTGCCTTGGTAACTGTATTTACTTTTGTTCAACCTCATTTCTATTTCTGTCTGCTGGCCTCTGAGTGTTTTCATTCGGCTTCACCTGCAGCCACTCCACTCAGAATCCACTTCGGTTTCACTAATTGCACCAATAATAATTACGCCCCCATCCTCAAGTGTGTTTAATGCATCAATACAAAGGTTGCAAATGAATTGTATTCATACAGCAGTTCAGTTTGTGTTAGGGCCGACCTTCGTTGCCCTGGAAACGTACTATATGTGTATAGAAATGACATTGTAGTCATGCAACTGTGTTTTGTGTTTAGGAAATAAATAGCTGATAGAGTGATGGTTGACTTCTTTCAACAAGAATGATAAGGGAGTTCATATATTGGTAAGATTTTAGAATTTTAGTTTTTTTATTAGCCTGACCTGAATAAGAGGTCAAACAAAGTGTGATGTAATGTTTGGTTTGTGCAGGATTAAAAAAGAAAATTGTAAAGTGAGCTAGTGTGGTAACAAGCTCACTTTATCTTGACTTGAACTCCATGAAGCTCTCTTTCACTTGCATATTCAGCAATATTCAAAGTGAGGTCAACTTGCTCATCCCGAGTTTCACACTCGACGCCCCGATGAATAAAGATGCACTTCGTGTGTTCGTTGAAGTTAACACAGTGCAAACAGCGATGAATGTGCTGGAGACCACATTTGGAGGTTTTTAGAAATCCTAAACTGTGCCTATTTTCTATTTTCTTGGAAAAATATTGGGCTTGGTTTCTGTTAAAATGTCATGAGTGGCCTGAATGTTCTCGTGAAGAACAACATGAGTTCAAGTCTGAGGCGTCAAAGTACACAGGAAAGGCTTTTTACACCTGCTGTGTGTCCTTTCGCAAAAATTCCACAAGTGTGAAACATAGATGACTGCACTATTGCAATTTTACATGCGGATTTTTAGATCTAGTCCACAAAAATAATTCCCAACCTTGCACCATGTTACCTTGATGACATTTTTTGTATTTCATCAGCAACTTGTCGCAATCATATTTCAGCTGTGTCTGTACATCATCTTCCAAAGCACTTTTCAAACATACAAAGCCCATCCGCAATCTCTTTTGATCAGAGACACTCCAGATTAATTTTCCTCTAATTTACATTAAATGGCTTCTATTAGCACACTAATGATCTTTTTCTCCCCCAGAAATAAGAAATCATATTTTATACTAGGAACATGGTTTGCATACGAATGAACGCCGTGGATTTCCACAATGTGACATTGGAATACTTTTGTTTAATTTTGTTTATATATACCGTATTTTCCGGACTATAAGGCGCACCTTCAATGAATGGCCCATTTTAAAAATGTGTCCATATATAAGGCGCACAGGACTATAAGGTGCACCATGAATGCATCATGTCAGATTTTTAATCCAAATCAAATCATTCTCCATTTTATCTTTTTTATTTCAATTTCAGATGCAACAAATTACTTTATAATCACAAAATAATGATCCATAGTCTTTTTGATTCATGATTCATAGTCTTCAGCAGGCCACTGATGATTGATTTCATGACACAATGCTTCGGGCCAGTTTAAATTTAGGAATTTGGTCCATATATAAGGCGCACCGGACTATAAGGCACACTGGACTATAAGGCGCACTGTCAGCTTTTGAGGAAATTTTAGGTGCGCCTTATAGTCCGGAAAAAAAATATATATATATATATATTTATAATATATATATTTTTTACATAAATGATCACCTTGATCAATACAATCAGCAATGTAATTACAACCAAGATCCAGGTTTGTGAGTTTATACTACATCTCGGGTGTGCTGTAAAAATTCTGTACGAGTGAACTACAGACGTGGATGATCGAATATGTTTTCCCAAAAGTCAATACAGCTGAATAAATGAAGCAAGCGCTCAAGCTATATTTTATTTCAAGCAGGCAGGGCAATGAATGTCTAAGGGCTCAGATTGCGGCCTCTTGTTAATTGCATAGCAGGAAGTGAGTTCTGGATTGGTCTTGACTTTTTGCGTTTATACAAAAGTGACCCACGATTGATAAAATGCTCTTTGGTATGAGGAGTGTAAAAGTTTCTCAAAGTTGAGTGCAAGTGAGTCGCTGGAGATGAAGCACCTCTTATTAACAGCGTTGACGGCCGGGAGAAAAATGGCTGATCATTTGTCTTCACTTTGCACTACAGTGTGCAAGTCAGTGGGGGATATAATGAAGACTCCACGAGGTTGGACAGTCTCTCTCGTCGCTGGTGACTTGCAGTAATGAGATTTTTTTGGGGGGGTTCTGTCATTTGGCGGCAGTATTGACATTTGTCGGTCTTCGCTAAAGACCGTGATTAAGACATCATAGTAGCAGCAGGGCGGGCGCTCGCCAACGTTTTACAGCGTGAAGCTCCGTCATTATTGTACTAAACTTCACTCGACAAGGGAGAACATAAAGCTCAGCCCGCCTCTGCTTATGTGAAAAAAGATCACATTTACAAAAATGACAGCAGAAATCGCCGCGTGAGAACATAACGCCGACAATTTGCTAGACTCGTGAAGAGGAACGAGCGATGAGACGGAGGAGCATAAACGATGCAATGCCTGAGAAAAAAAAATGACTTTGATAAATGACGGAGCTCAGTCAGTGATAAAAGCACTGGCTTACTTTTTAAAGTCCTTAAATAAGAATAATTTGGAGTTGAAATGATCCATTAATACAATAAATGAGGAGCAATTAGAGCACCGCATTCAAATGATAATCCAAAAAAATACATGAATAATATAAGTACAATATATTAAAATTAATCTTTTAACATGTCTGTGTTGATTATCCAGGCCATACTCAGCTACACACTTATCTGAAGAGGCTTTGGGATTTTTTTTTTTTTTTTTTACCTGTCAGGGTAGTAATAATTTATGCCCAAATCCACGCCACTAAGCACCTCATCACATTTTTTCCTAAATATCTGTGGACATGCGGTAATGGTGCTGTGGAGCTTCGCTGTCAGGTGTGCTTTGACTTGCAGCCATGCCAATGCACTGTTGGCCATGATATCCTGTGGCAGGTAGTCTGGCTCCCTCCAAACACGACTCTTCTCTCCACTCAGCTGGAAAACCAACGTTGTCACCCAGGGAAATCAGAAACATCCTAATTCGGCCAGATTTCATATCCAAATGAGTAAGTTTTTAAATAGTGCAGTCGGGTGGGAGCTTGAGCAAATGTGACCGTGCTAGTTAGAATTTGCTGAGTCGATGATTTCAAATGAGTAAGTCACTTTTATTATCTTTATAAACATTCATAACGAAAGTGCCCTGTAAAAAAAAAAAAAAAAAAATAGCTAACTCAAGATAGACATAAAAGCCACTTATTGATTTTCATACAAGAATTTTATTGAGTTTGAATCAATAGATGTCAAGTTTAATATCGCAGCGTCCGAGCTCGGTTTCTTGTCGAGACAAAAATGCGGCCCAGGATTTTTAAATTCACATCCTTTGAATGGCAAATAATTCAGTTATTCATGTTTCATTTCGTCTGCTACCCGATGCTAATCCAAGATTCTGTCAGGGGGGATGAGGCTAATGACGCATCCATCCAAAGGTCAAAGGTCATCCTCCGCATTCGTAATGACTCATTTGGACTCGGGGAGGGGAAAGAAAAATCCAGCAAATGTTCTATTTGGTTCTGACAGCACATTTTGGTCTGGAGGCGAAACTCCCAAATCTATTCAGCAGTCAATTTGCCTCTCCGACTCTGATTATGAGCATCGCTGTTGCGGTAGTGTTTGATAGCGCCTGTAATTCTGCCAGACAGTCCAATTTTTCCCCTCACTTGGTCTCCAAACACACACACAATGACGCACGCAGTCCGGCTATCTATACATAACCCCGAAAGGAGCTGCTATGATAAACCATCGAGACTTTAACAAACCCAGAAATCACTTTGCAGACTTTCTGAATAGAATATCACAAGGAATCTAAACACAATTCCGACACTCGGATGACAAACAAAGACTCTCAAACGTAGTCGGCCATGACAGTTTGAGCAAATTAAAAAGTTCTCAATGGCAGAGAGCAACATTTCTGATAGCATCTCCTCGCCTTTCCTTTCTTAGGCTCCCGGCTTTCGTCTCTCGCATCTATCAGTAATTTGCCCGCATTGGCAGCCTTGCGCTGATTGTAATAACACTTTGGTGAATAGTGCAATCAGCCAGGCGGTCTTGCATGATTTTTTTTTTTTTTTTTTCCTGAGGGATCACTCACAATGTCATGACAAAGAAAAAAAGTAGAGCAGAAGGAGATTTGTAGCAGATGTGGCTGTGCTGTCTTATTAGAATCTATTTTACGATACAATCGGAAAAACTCAGCGGTCGATCAGCGGCTCTTTTGTCTTGTTGCTAACACCGATTGTTTCTTTATATGGATGACACGTAGTGAACATTTTCAACTAGTTGCAAGTCCAATCGTGTTTTTTGCTTTATATGAATAATGCATTAATACAGACATAACATTCGATTAAAAGTAAAGATTTTGTATCAGCTTCTAACTTGTAATGAGTTGAGATGATTTTCAACTCCACTTGCAGGATAAAAATTGCTTCTAAGAAAAATCTGAAAGGTGCCTTCAGACTTTAGTAGAAATCCACGCTTGCATTCGCAAATCAAATCCAACATGTAACTACAAGCAGCAGAGATCTTTGCTTCCCCTTTTTGCTCCAGTGTTAGACGAGGGTAGGAAAGCTTCTGAATGTTTTATTCATTAGAACTTGGCTTAAGTTCCAAGGCCTTTGAAAAATAGTGACTCTAAAAAGCAATGCAACACAATGCTAAAACGCTAGCATTGAGAACTTGTATCACAAACATTTGTATCGTAGTAGCGTCACATTTTTTATATGTTGACAAACTGTTAACAATAAATAAATCCAATGGAATACAGTAAAATCTACAAAGCTCATTTTTCAAGACACTTTTTCTGCAGTCTTTATAAATGTGCATCCAAATATTGTGTTGCTATTTTATAATTATACGTATCACTTCACTGACAATACATTTATGGGACTTTTTTTATGGATTGTGTGTGTGTGCGTGCAAGAGAGTCTGACGTGGTGAGCATGTCATTCTGCAGCAGGGCGACCTCATTCTGTCATGGTGCCAGAGCGCCCGCTTCACAAGCAACACTGTCACAACTCATTCATGCGTGTACAAAACACACAAACACACACACCGTATACAATTCCTCGCTGTTCCCAGTCAAATATACCGCGAGCAGACAATAGCGACGTTGCTTTCGACACAACTTGCACAGGGCGGAATTTGAACTTGCGGACTCAACTCAACGGGGTAAATTTTCAGTTTATAGGCGGAATGAGTTTATGATTAAAAATGCAGAAACACACTGGCAGTCCTTCATCCCAATAGATGAAGTTATTCTCAGTTGCTTTCACAAAGGCGTGTTTGATACCGTATTTTCCGCACTATAAGGCGCACCTAAAAACCGCCTTATAATTCAGTGCGCCTTATATATGGACCAATATGGATTCGTGGATGAGGACTAATTTATTAAAGTAAGTTTTACGTGTTTATTTTGTGTGTTGTGTGATATTAACGTTTGAGCAACATTGAGTTATTGATATATTATTGTTTTCACTATTTCGAGTGTTACTATATTGTGATTGCATTAACGTTTGAGCAACGTTGAGTTATTTATTCTATGCGCCTTATAATCCGGTGCGCCGAACAAAGTTTTAAAATGGGCCATTCATTGAAGGTGCGCCTTATAATCCAGTGCGCTTTATGGTGCGGAAAATACGGTAATCTTCCAAAGTGGCAATAAGAGCTGAGGTTAATTTAATATGAAATCACACGATATGTGTTTTAGTTTTATTCCAACTGAAAAAATAAAATTCAAAGTCCACTTTCATATTTCTGTTTCCTTTATATTGAATATGATAATCCGCATTCCGGGTAATATTGCAATGTGCTTCTTCTTTGCTGCTGATAACATAATAACGCCAACACGTGCTGTCCAGCGTTCGCACCATTCCCCACCCAGGAGACCGAGGCCAGGGCCTTTTGAACATGAAGCAGTGACTAACGTAATGGCTGTGACACCGCGACGAACCAAAGCGCTCCATGTATCACCTCGGGGTGTCTTCAACCTCACATCTTCTCACAGCGCAGACAGTTAAGAGGCGTTGTCCGAGATGCTCGGCTGTCACTGCACCTCGGGGTGTCCGCTCCCAACAAGATGGCAGTTATATATTTTCACCAGGGTTATTAATCTTTCCTGGGGCCCTTTGCCTTGATGTCTCCTTCTCTCTCGGAGTTACACAGAGGAAGAAATGTGTTAGCCACCAGCCACTGCCGCCGTCTTTAGTTGTTGCTCACTACGCTGTGCTCAAGGGTCACCTCGACACCAGTCAACAGCAACTATATATATAAATATATATGTCGAGATGGAAAAAATATATATACAGTGATCCCTCGCTACTTCGCGTTTCGTTTATCGCGGCTTCACTACATTACGGATTTTTTTTCCAAATTGAAAAAACATTTAAAAGTCAAAACAAAACTTCTAAATTGAGGAAATATGTGTCTAACCTTTAGGAAGATGTAGTATTGCTCCAAATGTTTACATTCCTTTAGAAGTTTGTTTTCGCGTTAGCACGATCACGAATTAGCATCTTTCCACTAACTCGTTAGCCTGCCCAGGACTTCTTGTTGGTGACCGTACTTCGTGGATTTCTTCGCCGAGTGGTTTTTGGAACCAATTATCCGCGATAAACGAGGGATTACTGTATATTCATTATTATTATTTCTTTATTTATTTATCTGAGATTTTTTTTCTTTTTTCTCTCACTTAGAAATAAGAAATTCATCACCTTCAGGGCTTCCTTTTCTTTGAATGCAAGATGAGAACGCACAGCTGAACACTGTCGGAACGCCCTGCAGCGCTCGTATGGTCTTTAACATATAAATTGTGTCGGATGTAAGGAAGCTGTACGGATATAAAATATTTGGAGCCGGCATGTGGAGAGGAAATGTGTGTTTTCCCGTCAGGGGCTCAGGTAGTTGAATTTATTTGTTATGTAAGCTCTATAAAGTACAGTGTGAAACATGGCAAGCTCCATTTAAAAGGCACCTGAAATACTTCTGAATCTTGATAGTGTTCCTCTTCCTTTCCCATCTTTTGAAAAAAAAAAATCTATTTGGAGAGTAAAGTGTTTGCACAGGCGATTAACTCCAGCTAATGATAATAAATTAGCGTTGCATCGCTCCACCTGCTCAACAAATGCACGTCTCCAGTGTCTCTGTATAACTCTAGCTAAATCTTTCACTCCATCCCCATTACTTTTTTATTTTTTTTTTTTAGCAAAGATAATGTGTTTGTTTAAGAGGGTGGAAAGTAGATAGGTTAATAGGGTGGAAAGTGTTAGAGATGCTTCAAACTTATTTAGACTCACTTGTAAATGTTCATTAAAAGTGAAGAGGAAAAAAAAATGGTGGGTAAATATTTGGGTGTGCTAAGAGTCAAATGCAGGGAAATAAATGATGGGAATTTTATCTGTTTATCACTTTTGAAATGAAATATTTTAAATGTAAGGGAGATTTAATGCAAAATAAAAATTGAACTTTATGGGAAAGAAAAAACACCCTTTAGCGTCGACTGACACAACTCATTAGAGGAGATTTGGGGGTCCTCCCTCCAGACTCAAAATCATAATTTTGGCAATGCTAAAAATGGCTTGAGAGAAGACATTGCAGTAAACACTCGCCAAGAAAACTCCTTGGCTTTTTTGGAAGCAGCCATCAAGGTCTGCTTTTATTATTACGACTGATTGCTTGTTGATTAAATCTTAGAAGACTCTAACTTGTAGTGTCCGACCTCAACATCCTTGTAACTTTGAATAGCGCAAACAGGTGGCCCTCTTTTAGCGAGACGTAATCACAGCTCATATTATTGTTGGACTCTATCTGATTTATTTCTCCTTCCATTCGGTTTTTTTTTCTCCCCAGAGATGACATAATAAAAACACTTGCGAGTGAAATGGTGTGAGAAAGGAAGGCTGAGAGCAGTAGCAAGGTTCACAGAGAAAACGGCATTTCTCTAGGGAGGGGAGGAGGGGGGGGGTCTTGCATTTATTTGATGAGACACAGAAGAAGCAGCGGGGAGATATAGGCAGTAAGACGGAGGATGGAAAGGTCAGAGGGAATACGGCGCAGGCGGTGACTGGGCCAAGAGGCAGGCAGAAACTTCCATCGCTCACTTTCACTTATCTTCCTTTTTTTTTTTTTTTTTTAAAACCTTGCCTGTTTTGAGTCTTCATGTCCCTGCAACATAATTACTTGTTTACATTTCTTGACCGTGGTACATTATGTTGTTCTCAGGAAAATTACATGTCATGTTTATGCAAGCCTTTGAGAAATTTACTTTTTTTTTCTAGTTCTATTTAAAGTTGAAAGAAAATCTGCTTCTACTGAAGCGAATACAGCTGGAAATCCTTTTTTTGGTTGCTTTTATGAGCATTTTGTTAGCCTTTTTATCTTTCTTTTCATCAAGTGAAAAGGTTATAGGGACGAAAATCACCAAGATGAATAAGCTGGATGCGTCATACGGCGTGTTAAGTGTAAATAAAAAAAGACTTATTTTCTTCTTTTTTTTGTTATAATAAAAAAATAAGCATCCACTTCCTGCCTGGTTTTTACCAGTCGTGATGTACCCTCCTGTGAAACAAATATAAAGCCTGCAGTTGTTTTCTACTTGACCCATTAATTCACACCTGTAGCAAAGAGGATTATTTTTTTTTACCCCCTCCCCTTCACTGCATTCTCGGATTGCACGCTCAATTAAACGGCGCTGCCCCGTTAAGGTTTCTGCTTTCTCACCAGTGCAGATTACAGATGTTGAATGAAACGTGTCGTTATTGAAATGCGGCGCGACACTATAATTTATTCTGACAGCCGGTTATTGGGTTGATTTAAAAGCGAACAGTGAAGGAGAGGTTATTACGATTGAGTGTGACCACATAAAGCACGGGAATAAAAGGGATCATGTAATGCTTCTCCGGAGCCCCGCCCACTTGGTGTCAGGGGTAATTCAAAATAATAAATCCACGAAAGCGAGGCCTTAAACCCGAGAAGCTTGTACAAACTGCGACCACCTCTCGAGGATTAAGGCTCAACGTGAGGGATTGTCAGTTTAAAACGGTCGCAGGTTTCTAGGAACGATTGATGGCTGTGGCAGGATGGATGTAGTGGAGAATTTGTACAAAAAGAATGTGGAGTTGGAATATCGAGACAAAGAATGGACATGTGAAAAAGGATGTCAAGGAGAACATTCATTGAAAGCTCTTTTGTGAGCATGATTGCTTTTGATGAATGTGTTCGAGGTCAGTGTGTTCTCAAAAAAATATTCAAACGTGAAGTGAGCATCAGTTTTTCATGAAAAATACAGCCATCAACCATTCAAACAAGCACAAAAAAACTAAAATCTAGTTTGAAGTGTTTTTTTTCCAGTCGTTGTGAATATAAATGAATGACTATGGCGTGGAGTCCCTCAAGGGTCATTCCTTGGACCCCTTTTGTTTAGTCATTACTTTTAAAAACTTGGCATTTTTGGTGAAGGTCTTTTGAATAAATTTTAGAATAGTCTTTATTTTGTCACTTTTAAATAATTTAGACTTTTGTTACTATGTTAGAATGTTGTCAATGTACTTTGTAATCTTATCAAAAACGTTTTATTTTTCCACTTTGCGTTTGACGGTTTTAAATTATTCCATATATATTATATATATCTGTAATTTATATGAATATTATGTCTTGCCACCAGTTATGTGACAACCATCAGTCAATTTCACCCAATGACATTTTCTACTTCAAACGTCAACTGATTTTTAGGGTGAAGGTAAAACCTTGAGCTGCTCGGTTTAAAAATTTGTAATGTTTGAAATATGCACGTCAAAACTAGGGCGTCTCTAAGATCATTTGCTATTTCGGTTGATGTTTGTGGAGCAGCAGACGGTGCGAAGCGACCGCTTGATCCGAAATATCCATCACGGGGGTTGGCGGTGATGAATCCACCCTCAGCGAGTCTCAATTTTGCGTGTTGAAGATTGAACGGTCCTTTCAGCTCAGTTCGGAATTTTATTTACTAAGAGTGGACGGACAAAGCAATCAAGCTATAATCAAAAAATGATGAATAAATTGCCCTTCTAAATCTGTCTGGTCCAAAAAGCCATTCTACTGTATGACTTCCACTTTTTATGTAACATTCGTTCAAGATTGGAATCATTTTCTTCACAAGTTGTCCCTTCCTTCAAAAAGGGCCCATCCCTTCATTCTGTCTGAGCTTTTCAAATCTGATTCAGGATGACATAATTAGACTTTGGATGAGATATTTGCCCGGCCTCAGAAGTGATGGCCTAGTTTAGCATGGGAAGTTATAGCGTGTCGAGAAGGAAGAAATGGCTTCTAACTCTGTTCGTTCCTGTAAAGCACAGTTCAAGGACAGGTGTTAGCGAGAGTGTTGTACTTTTTTTTTAAAACTTTACAGCAGTCTACAAAAATCACTTTCAACTTCACCACGTCCTTCACTCTCCTTCTCTCGGGCCTCGCAATACATGAGTGCCGACTTGCACGAACACCTGCTTCTCTTCTCTCGGCCATTCAGACTTGGCCGTCATTCTGTTAGCGTTCGGTTGAGTGGCAGCTCGGAAATGCTCACATGTGAATCACCGAGATACCCCGCGAGAAAAACACAAGTCTTTGTCTCTGGCGTCTTGTCAAATTCACGGCCCTCTGGTCTTGGCCGAATGTTTTTTTAATGAAAACTGCTTCATCTCATCAGTCAGAGAGCATCTAATGGATGTAGCAGGTACCCGCTAAAGCTAAGATGGCTGCTACTAGCGAGCCAAATGTGAAGGACTGGAGCAATTAACACACTCTTTTTCACGCACCCGTGCACACTTTAGATTTCAGCCGCACTCAGAGTTCACTAAGTCCAGACGTGTCCAATTACGATGGCCTGGCTCACTCTCGTGGGAGACGAGAAGAGCCGGTGTTGTTAGCAGGATAGCTTGGAATTCAATTAATCATCATGAAAACCGTGAGCTGTGAAAACACAGAGGAACAAAGTGAAATCGACTTGTTCATTGAAACGAACATGAATCAGTGAAGAGATTCAAATTGCCGACTCGTCATAAAAATTCCTGTCTGTCAACTTGATGAAATTCTTCTGTTCATTCAAAATCTTCCCTTCCCTCAACAAGCTTGACTTTGCCAAATGGCGGATTTGTATTCGGATCCTGACCCCCCCCAATACTCACACACAAAAAAAAAAAGGTTTCATAATCAGCTTGCTCTCTCATCCGGCCTGAATGCTTCCCCGGCCAGAATTCCCACACGGCGCCATGCCTACCCAAAGCGGACTGCTAGCCATTATCCCTCATCTACTCAGCCACTCGTTCCATAATCTTTGGCTCGCTTCTCGACGTTGCTCTTCTTTGAGTGTTGCGCGTTCGTTCCCACAGCAGCCATCGCAAGGGGACAGATGCTATCTGCGTAGAGGCAAGGTCGTGATTTTTTTGCTGCTGACACAAATATATTCAACTCAAGGATGCACTAAGATCAATTCTGACCAACAAAATAAAAATTCTAGAACATATTTTTTTTTAAAAATATTCCACCCCCACATTGAATCGTATCAAGCATCGTCATTTGCATTAATTCGAACATGGCACATGATTTTTGGATTTGGAAGTGATGGAATGAAGTTTATAAAACAGAATAAGAGAGAATGATGGAGTAGTAAGAGGAGTTTGTGATATGCATGATTGATTCAAAATGGGGGGGGGGTTCAGATCCCGCTGTCTCAGCCAACATCAAAATGCATTCCAAGATCCAGAAGAGTCAAGCTTTCCATCAACTTGTCAGTCATTTCCTGTCATAAGCTTAAAATTTAAGAGCGCTGCTTGTCGATATAAGAAATTGCCTGTGACACATCGGTGAAATGATTTGTGTCTTTGTTGGTAATCGCAAAAAGAAATGAGTGCTTTGATTTACAGAAGTCCCTGAATGCATCACACCGCTACAAGTGGAATGCAATATATGGATGGCATCAAACGTGTCACTGTTTTTCTTGATCCCTTCCCTATCTGCGAAAAAAATCAATTACTTTTTTTCACTCTTTTGTAATTTTCTGTTTTCTTTCGAGGGGGCTTTAAAGGAAGGCTCCTTCAGACTTTTTTTAATTTTTTTTTTTGATCTCATCATGGTGTTCTGAGAACTTGAAAAGTTTTTTTTTTTATTGTAGCCTATTTGTCTGTTTCATCTCCTGGAACCAAAAACAATCAGTCTTTCATTGACTTCATTTTTTTTTTTTTTTGTCGTGATATGAATGTAGATTGTGATAGGAACAGACGGGCAGAGGCTCATGGAAAAAAAAACGAAAGAGGGGGCTTAAGCCCAGGGGCTGACAAAAATCGCCTGAGGCAGCGTACCACTTTGTTACTTTGGAGACTTCTGCCTTTTCTATTTTGGTCATGAATAGGTATGAGGGGGAAACGAAGGAATTTCCTTTAATTAGAAATTCCCGGGCATGTGGGAGTGTGATCTTTTTTGTTCTTTGCCTAATTAGGCCCATGTATCTGGAAATACGCCTTGTGTTCTTACCTGCGTGCAACTTTGGGCCAGCCTTCGGGGGTTGACCTACTAAAAGTTACGGGGTTGGTGTGCGCACGTCAGCAGCGGCTGGAAATTAGTCGAGAGTGGGCGGCTAGCGACAGGCTAGTCAAAGTGCTGGGTGGGAGGAAATGCCAATTCTCAATGTTACAAAACATCTAATGACTCTCTCCAAGGAGAAGGGGGACAGCTGGTCCTTGGGGAGTTTTAAAGGGATCCTAAATAGTGTGTGCTTGAGAATAGTGTGGTGTATTCATTCCATGGCAGGCCTCACCTGTCAAAGTGAACCAGATGTTATGTGAAGGTTAAGGTGACGAAGGAAAAAAAATTGTCAGGTTTTTCTCGCGTTTTGACAAACGCAGACCTTGACCTGAACTACTACGGTCGGAGCAAACAAGTTGTTGAGATTGTGACGATTCGTGCTTTGATATAAATATAACAATAATCAAAGCAGGGTAAACTCTCAATTTCTTTTTTTTTCCAGAGTGCCATATTTTCCGCACTATAAGGCGCACCGGATTATAAGGCGCACCTTCAATGAATGGCCCATTTTAAAACTTTGTCCATATATAAAGCGCACCGGATTATAAAGCACATAGAATAAATAACTTGCTCAAATGTTAATGCAATCACAATATATTAACACTCGAAATACTGAAAATAATAACAATATATCAATAACTCAACGTTGCTCAAACGTTAATATCACACAACACACAAAATAAACACGTACAGCTTACTTTAATAAATTAATCTTCATCCACGAATCCATATTGGTCCATATATAAGGCGCACCGGATTATAAGGCGCACTGTGGGCTTTTGAGAAAATTGGAGGTTTTTAGGTGCGCCTTATAGTGCGAACAATACGGTAGTCCAGAAAAAAGCCATTTTCGAAACAACAACAAAAAAAAAACAATCCACATTTATCATTGGCTTATTACCAACATAGAAGACTAGTGAAGAGCCGCAAGAAGATACTTCTTTGACTTTATTAGACAGAAATGATGCACTTAAAGTGTGAGAAATGTCTGCAAATGAGCTACTTCCACTACCTTCTACTGGCTAATTGCCTGCGCAGCTAATTGCCTGTTGAATCTGTTTTTTTTATATTTAGCTTACTGTACACATGGGAGCGCATTGATGTTTCCCGACCTCCGCTTTAGTCAGTAAACAACGGCTCATTACTCCACTCAAGGCTTCAAGTGCCACGGTTTGGCTTGATGAATGCTGAACAGCACTTCTGTTGTCGTTAATAACACCTTTTTTTTTGCTTTTTCTGTGGGCGGTGTGCATAAATGGCCGACTTTGCTCGGCCGCGGATCAATATGCGCCCCTTCGGAGTTGCGACTGGAACAACTGTTGACCTTTTATTGTAGCCGTGTGAGTGCACTCGTGCCAATTTTAATGAGCACACTAGAGGGAGGTGGTCACGTCATATCATGACACCAAATAAGGGTTTTTATATATTTTCCAATCAATACATGAAACAAATAACCGACAATGATCGTTGACTTGTTGTGTTATGATATGAGGAGACAATAAATACTGGAAGAAAGTCATGTGACCATTTGCATCAGCTTTTAAAAAACACTTATCTAACAAAAAAGAGAAGTGGAAGAACAACAGATATGATTTAATATTTGTCACAAACTTTATATTTGCATTCTTTTATCGTTTAGATATTAAAATCTAATTGTTTTTGCAGCGTCAAAATA